>NW_015374010.1:1819855-2313098 GCF_001272555.1 Dufourea novaeangliae | reverse complement strand
ACGTAATTGAATATTAACATACGTTCATTATTTAATTACTCGCAATAAATAAAATTTTTGTAAGTAAATAACGTGTAAGTAAATTCATATGTAAAAATTTACCAATTGCCAGAAAGTAATTGTTCGTGCGTATTAAGATTCTGACAATAGGCGGTAAAACTATTCGTATTCCCATATAAATTATAAATATGTAAATGTTAATAAAAGCAGTGTATATATTTTCCCACATGTAAATTTGATAAACTATTTATGAAACTACATCTATTCGAATTTATCTGTTACAAATATACAAATGTAAGGCAAGATATAAAAACAAATAAAACAAGAACATGTAAAAAGTAACATTAATAAAATGTCTATTAACGATGCATTTAGAATAAATTGTCTTGTAGTTAAGTGAAAAAATATATACTTTTCCGTTTCATATTTCATGACTGTCATATTTATCCCTTAAGCTTAAACTGAAGCATCGGATATTTTTATTCCCGTCAAATCATATAGATACACGCAATATGAATGGAATATATAACACTTCATTTGTGCTAATGATACTCAGAATTCATGCTTTATCGGTAACGTCGGATATTGACAGTAAAATGGTAAGGGGGCTTCTGATGCCCTCGAAGCATGGGACAGAAAATTATATTGCATGTTAGGTCTATTCTTATATCTCGTCTGTGATAATACTCAGAATTACAGCTTTACATATCGGTAACGTCAGGTAATGACACTCAGATGGTAAGGGGGCTTTGGAGCCCCGGAAACATGTTAGGCCTATTCTATACCTCGTCCGTGCTGCGGTATACGTGTGAGATACATGTGATATCCCAATGAAAATGGAGCAACGTCGCCTCAGAAAAGTAGGTTGAAAAAATACATATACATACTTTGATCTAGTTCTTGATGTCACCACCAGGTGGCGACACATTACCGATTTTGCAGTTTCCCACATTTTTTTAAAGTTTCAACATTTCTTCGGAATTTATTATATGAATTTATTATTATTTTTATGATTTTTTTGACAAAACGAAGTTAGGAACAGGAGTGGAGACAGTGATGGGATTAATGAATATCGCATAAAGAGCATTTTAAAAAAAGTAGGCAGTAGTTTCTTGCTCGGCATTCGTTAGGGGAAAAAGTGACATAAGAGAAGGGCCTTCTACCACTTGGTAAATTTATTTCAAGTACTGAAATAAATGTTAAATCGAATGTTAATTTGGCATAAATTTCAATAATTCCCGATACCAAATTATAGGAGGCCCTTCCGCTACGCCACTTTTTCCTCTAACGGAAGCCGAGTTTGCTCGTAAATGTACATAGATTACTCGGTTAGAATACTTAAGTCAACTGGAACAAATGAAACTTAGAGAAGTTTCGATGTTTCATTAATGTCAATATCATTAATCAATTTATATTAGTTACTGCGGTAACCAAAATTAAATTTACGTCATTGATGGTGGTTATTCGTAACCGAAATAAAATTTTAATATTTTATAATTGTTATTCATAATAAGAACAACAACATTAACTTTTACTCAATGACCGTTTTTTACAAAATTTTCGAAATAACTGTTAAGTTAGATCTCTGACTTCGACAGGTAGGAACATACTACGAATTATTGTTGTGCATCAAATTCCATGAGATAGATAGAACGACTAGTACGGTATTAGCCTAGATTACATACGAGCATCTCCGTTGTTTCCGCTGTAAAATCCTGCGATAGCTGAAACGTAACAGGGTACTACTTGATGATAATTTCTCTGCGATACTGATATTAAACAGATACGATATAACGTTTATGCGTCAATCTAGAACGAGGAATGGAATTGTTTGTGCGGAACATGGAAATACCTTATCCTAGTATTGGCGACCTCCATATAACACAATTAGGGAATTAGGCAAACAGTCGAATAACACGGGTTAGCTCTAACACGGTTAGAGAGTTGTGTACAATAGTGTGGTTTCGTTATTTTCTACAACCTAGCAACTTTCGGAATAAAAAGTAATTAAAGGAACATGTAAAAAACGGCACTCAGAACTAAGATTTCAAACCTCAACTTATAAAAATTATTCGCCAAATAATCAACGAACTAGTTGCCTTTGTGATAATTGAAGTAGATGATTTATTTTTATTTGTGTAAAAAACGCTTAGATATGAGTTCATAGTTTCTTGTTTATTAACACACAAATATATAGGGTGAGTCAATGAGAACTACTATCTAAATAACTCATTACGTATTAGTGGTATCAAAAAACGTTTCGAAGTGTTCAGGATTTGATCTAAAGCGTTTCTTACATGAATAAAAATAAATCACCTAGTCAAATTATTACAAAGGCAACTAGATCATTGATCGTTGAGCGGATAGCTTTGATAAGTTGTGATTTGAAATTTTAGTTTTCGATGCATTTCTTTAAATGTTCCTTTTATTTCCGAAATTGCAAAAGGGTGAATTTTATTTGCAAAAATTGTATAGTTCTTAGTTTCACACTAAGAATCTGTTCACCTATGTGTTATAGGATGATTACCGGTGTAGAATTTTCTGCCAATTCTACAGTTTTCATCAATTTTCTGACAACATTCCAGAATTTTCTGAAGTTTAATATTAATTCCAGAGCGAATGTTTTCAAGCTTTCTCACTCTTTTCACGTATTCCGGAACCAAAGGTAAAGTTAACTGGCGGAACGAACGGCACGTACTTTGAGAACTGAAAATAACTTCCTCAGCAACCGTCCAATGGAGAATTGAGACTAGGAAGAAAAGTGGAACTAAGATGAATATAAAGAAGAGAAACAATAAATACGATGGAAAATTAGCGAGAATCGCCCGCGGCTGGATGGTTAATTACTCTTCCAACGTTAATAGCATGGTTCATTGCATAATCGATGGTTGCTTTAACTCTTCGTTCTATTTGTTTCTTCAGAATCGAACCAAAAAAAAAGTTCCGTAGCGTAATGAAGTTCTTGATGGAAAGAAAATCAATCAATAAATGAAATGTGAGATTAGATCGTGAAATATGATGAATAAAATACGATAAAAAAAATTGTGAGACTAAAAATATTAATTAACAACAATAATACGAAAAATATTGGGTTGAGTCATAAATATTGAATAATTAATGAATAATAATTAACTGGGGATAATAGTACAAATATTCAAATTGAATATGAATTATTAAATTGAATAATGCTTGAGATCATGTAATAAATTGATCATTACTGTAATAATTTAATAATTATTATAATTTCTTCTCAAAATCTTTTCAAGATTACACATATAGATTCGTTACAAAATTAATTCTCACGTTACTTCCACCCATCACAAAGAAATGATAAAAATCACATAGGTACTCGTGGAACCGGATCCTCCAGATCAAAGAAATATTTCTCCCGTGATTTACACGAAATCTGCCATCATATTACAAATTAATATTTCAAGCACAATTTTTTTTCACTTAGTTTGTACAAGACATTCAGCAGACGAAGATATAAATATTACAGTACGATCATTTCGCCTCAAAATCTTTTCAAGATTACATAAACAATATCGTTAAAAAAATTCATTCCTATATACTTCGAATCACCACACAGAAATGATAGAAACTCACGAAATCGGTGAATCAGCGATCAAGAGAACGTTAACACGATACAATCAGAAATCGAGTATACTCCTCCGAGTAGAATACGATCGAGAGATTAAGACGTACTCGGTCATCGGAACCGGATAAGAGAAGCACGTAACGCGTGTTCACAGCCTCGATTAATTAACGTTCGCGACGACGATATTAATTTTCGCGTGACCATCCGACCGAATCGTGTAATCTGCCCCTTTTCGGACGACTTTAATCTTGCATTTCGAACTCGGTTCCGGTGAACGAAAGTAAGGCCAGCCCGCGTGCTCTATACAAGATTCACGAGGGGGCTTAACACATTATTGTAGAGTAATCTGCGTGGATGATCGATCGAGATGCACCGTCACAACGGTTTCCGATATCGTGTCACCGCGCACACCGGGCGGAGAATTTAATTGGCAGTATTCGTCGCATGACATCAAGAGGATATTTCGTAACAATAAACACGGACCATTGCGAAATCATCGAAATCGAGGTTTCCGAGATCCTTGATCATGCCGTGTATAATATTACACCCGGATTGATGCATCGTTATCATGACCAAATGTAAAAATTATACGAAGATGATTGCGGTGAAATATGGTTTATGCTGCTGGCTATTACTATCTAACAATAATATCATTCAACAAATTTTAACATTTTTTCAGGCTTCTAATATTTAATAGTCGCTTTTTGTAGACTTTTTTGCCTGGAATACGAATCGCTGGCCAAGTCCTAGTTAATTGCACGCTTATTCAGCAGTTTTTTTCCAAAAAAAAAACGAAGCTCCACGAGAAAAAAAAAGGTTATTTCCACATTCTCCGTATGCTTTTACCCGTGGTGTCATCTCGTTTCCGGTTGTACCATTAATTTCGCATCGCCCTGTATATAAGATAGTCCGTTAACGATGGTGTAACCGACAAGGTGTGATCCTCACACCTGCAAAAAAAAAATCAGTTCAATGTAAGAATGTTTAATTTAACAGAAATAACACGGATTTGTTGATAATAGCACACCAATAACTCGGCGAGCGAAGACGTATTCCTATTTTGCATATGACATTTAATTAACATCGAGAAATCAGTATAACACGTATTATAAAGTAATGTTAAATTCCCGTTATGAGGTATGACATTCTCCTTTTAATCGTAATTATTTATAACGATAGTAAAGAGCCAGGGCGTCCATTCAAGTGAAATGTGAACAACCGTGTCAAGGTGGTCCCAGAGTTAGTAGAACGCACTCTTATGGATAATCGTTCCTAGCCATTCTCTTAGCGCGATGAACAGTCGCAAAAAGGTTGCCACGAGTTTCATTTAACAAGCTCATTTATCCAGCTGCGATTTCAGTGTCCACGCGCTCGAGAGATTATTATGGGTTTTCCTTTTTTTTTTTTTTTTTGAACGTATAAGTAGTAATGTTTGGAAATTGTGTTCAGTTGAAACGGAGTCGATTGATGAGTTCGTAATAAAAACTGTTGTTCTATTAACTGTTATTAATTTGTATTTTTATTTATTTTTCGGACTAATAAAATATGAAAAGGGGAACCTCTTGTCGTTACAAGAATAAATAATAAGCAGGCGTTCAGAACCGTCATATTGGAAAAAAAAAATTAATAACAACTTTGCTCTACATATTGACTAATAATTATTTGTAATAAAGTTTAAAATAATTTTATCATGAATCTTCAGGAGCTTATATACTTCCCAACATTAAATATTATTCGTTTTATAAATATCCACAGTAATCGGGGCATCCACACTAATCACTTCTAATGCACAAATAAATCAGTTAACAAAAATACTTTCATATTCTGATTAGAAATTATCTGTATAAAATCGAAATCCTATTCAGTGTACTTTTGATATGGGTTACAATATCTTCAGTAATTCAATAGATACATTTTCTTCAAGAGGTGCGATGTTAGAAGGTGCTTCAAGTGAAGTCAAGCGTTAATACTGAAGATAAATGATACACGGATGACACTTTGAAGTGGACAGCTTGCAAGTTTCGCCTTGTCTTTTAAAATACCTGAAGTTTCGAAGTTAACGCTTCTTAAAAAGCTTCCTTTTGTAGAGGAAAATTCCAACGTTATCTCACTGACAGAAAATATAATACTTTATTTTCATATAATTTACAATTATTTAACCATTGTTTAAATTCTTAGACATAGACGTAGTCCTAGATGCCGACAAATTACTAGAAAAACGTAGGATAATTTTTTGTATCTCGTAATGTTATTTCTTATATCTGTAGGATCAAAAATGAGGCCCGACACACCTATGTATTATTAAAGTTATTCTCTCTACTTATTAAACTTATTCACGACAAATTATTCTCTCTACTTATTGGACTAATTCATCATTATTTATTTGAACAATTTCTTCGAATAATAATTGCAAAACATTTTGAATGATAATAGCAACAATTGATGATTGCTCTCGTTTCAAAATTTATAAATACACCAAAGAATAACGAAGATACGGATTTAACTTTTCAGAAAGAAATAATAAAGTAAAGGTCAATGCGAAGAGAACTTTACGATAAAATGTAAAAAATATTATGTTCCGTTTCCTATTCAGTACAATCTAAAATTCGAATACTCCGAATACTCAAAATACTGCGAATATCAAATTCGAATTGTATTGCTATTCGAATATTCGTAAATATTGTATACCTCCAGAACCAGGAATCCCAGTTAGGTGATCCCCAGACGCAGGGTCTAACTGATAAGTCTGTCTGATCAGGAACGTGATCCATTTCACTTGTTGGACAAGGGACATGACCTATTCCACTTGTCTGACAAAGAACGGGTAGTATTCCACTTATTTGACTAGCGACGGCCTCTACACCACTTGTTTCACTGGGGACAGCCCCTATTCCACTTGTTTGGCCATGGACGGACCCTGTTCCCCTTATCTGAACAAGAGCGCCTCCAATTCCATTTGTGTGATCAGTGACAGGTTTTATTCCACTTTCCTGACCAAGAATAGCGTCTTTTCTACCGGACTTATTTGATAAAATTTGATCACTTCGAATATTCGAATACTCCAAATATTTCAAAACATTTGAATACTCAAAATATTTTGACATATTCGAATATTCGGAACAGCCCTAGTTTCTACGTGGTCCGGACCGAGTCTAAGGATCCAATTTGTGTATCTTGTACTGAAACTTATTGAACTCATGTTTATCATTTTCTTGCTATCCCTTTTTACCTAACGTTGCAACTGCGTGTCCTCGAGTTTTCATTTTTTCATCTTTTACGTTAAAACACTGGTTTTACGTTACTTTCTCCTGTCACCCACATGTTTCAGATACTTTACTTTATGGACTTTCTGCCCTCAAACATCGAAATTCACCTGTAAAATAATACGTACAGAATGTTTTTTGTCATTTCGTCTATGTGTCTACGTAGTCTCGTTAAAATCAACATCTACGAGACTGTCGATGTTTGTCCTGTCGTTTCACATAACAATTTATGCGTTTTCTGTTAAAAGAGTCCGATGATTAATTCGGTTTTCTAGCCAACCGTGATTCATCGACTGACACGATCTCCATCACGGAGATGATATTCAGAATATGCTCTGTGTCCCTAACGATTTTGCAATAGTTCAACGGTGTATTGGGGCCGGTGGGCGGCCCATTCTTTCGTGGCATTAATGCACACTCTTCCTTTGTTCTACACTCTTGATAATGTCACTCGACGAGGCTGGCAATTAATCAACCGTCAGTTTTCCGTTAAACCGATACCAGAGAAATGTCCAGCTCGTCAGGATCCGATCGTTTTCAGCCATTCGTTTTAGAAACGTTCATTTATCCTCGGAGATTTCAGCAGCCCCGGTACACGTGTGCTTCCATGTATCGAGAAGGTTGTAAAAGATAGTAGCCATTTTTTAAATGAAGTCAAGCTATGTTTAATTAATGTCGATGGTTGAATTAACCTATCCATCTTGAAAAGAATCTCTGTCGGTCGACAGTTTTAAAAGAAATTCACCAAATTTGCATCTCGATTACTTTTATCTCGAATATTATGTATTTTATGGTGTATTTCTTAATCGTTTCGATTATATTTGGAATGAAACAAAAATGAAGAGATCAGGTTTTTCGAGTAAAGAAAAAGTTACAATTTTTTCGTAAAAGAATAAAATTCTTTCACGATGATTTCTAACGGAAGATATACTTTCACGAAATATTTTACCTCTGTCTTGACACCTTCTTTACATTAAAGCGATATTCTAATGTATACCGTATTTGCAAGCCACGTGGCGCCATAAGAAATTTGAGTTATTCGCGCGGTTTTATTAATCAGCGTAGGAGCGTCCCCTAAATAACCAATCGTAGCAACTAAAACCGAAATAAGGACTCGATACGCCTACAGTTGGAAGCCTGCAGGTCTTCAATTATTTTTATGAGATTCGACTACCAGAGGGAATAATATTTACGACTTCGTATAATAAATTACGCTCGATTCCGGCACACCTACGCGCCACGCGGAAGAATACCACGAAATTTCTCCAATTTACATAATGTGTTTCAGGTTGCTAACACGTTTCTTCTAAAACGTACATTCCCGTGATATTAATGGTTTTAAAGTAGCGAACATTTGCGTTGCAATTGGTCAGAATCACGATGAAAACAGGAAATGCCGCGTTTTACAACTTTTTTTATCCGAGACTGTATTGAAAATTCAAAAAAATACATCTCTTAGATTTCATTTTAAAAAATTGGAAAAATATAATAATTAGATTATAAAGCAAAATACAGATTTCATCAGTGTGTCAACATTAACCAGTAAATGAATATTTGTAACCATTGACGCGAACATTGTTTGAATATGAAACAAGGAATTGAAAATATCAATATTTAATCATTTGCTTATTTCCATAATTTAAATTACTCGTTTTTATTTATAATGTTCATTCACTGGTACGTGTTCATTTCCGAGTACATCCACCCTATACAAGATTAAAAGAAACTATTATATACACACAGATATGAAGAAAATACATGATACTAATATTTAATTTCGTAATGTAAAATACGTAGCCGTATGGCAACTGTGAGAATGAAACAGTTAAAAATAGGTATTCCCAAAACCATGAAATTTCGTTAACCGCAAACGATCCTGTATAAATTTAACCGAGGAAAAGAGAGTGACAAGTCGAAAGAATTCATTTCGATGGTCCTCGAGGGGGCAGAAAAATATCGCCAAGAAATACTTGGAAAAGGTCGGTTTTCACTGAGTAATTTGCATTTTGCGGTTTCCAATGGCCTCTCTTACAAAATATGCAACGCGTCGCGTGACGCAGCCCTGAGGAGCTTCAACCGGTTCCCGGGCACGAATCACAAGATTTTAGTTCGAGTTCGTGGGTCACCGGCCGTCGAACTCTGTGAACAGTTTTGTTTCTTTTGCCTTAATTTGCGCGAGCAGAAAGGGAGGCGAGTACACGAGGAACACTTTTAGTCACGGGTTTTTCCCTGTACACCCCGAAACTGGTTTCGGTTGCTGGGCTCTTTTTACGGTCGCTGAGCTCTTTGTCCCTGCGAGTATTCGGCGTCGTCGTTAAAGGGCCTATCGTGAAACACGACACAGAGGGCCGTATAATTCTTTTAGTTTTCTTCGAAAACGCATTATTCAACCCGATAGGGAGACACTCCTTCCGTCGATTTATACGTATTCTCGAGGAAATTCGCCGAAACAGAAAATTATTCGTCCTAATGACGACAAACTTATCGGCGCGCCAAGTACAGTAAATCCTTGATGAGTGCTCAAACGCTCCTCTGCACTGAACATTAAACATTTCATAAATGAATGGCCATGTGTGACTGATAAAAATATATTTTTTCACATATATTTGAAAATATGAAGAAATTTTTTTATATTAATTCGTTCGATATTCGTTATTTTATTTAATTTTTCTTTTGTTGTACAGTTTGGGCATCCGTTTTTTTTTTAAACGTCATAGTCATTCCTGGTTTTTGTGGCATACACACCCACACATATCAAAGAAGATAACAACAAATTTTTTTCATATGTCTAAATGTACGTTAATAAGCCCCAGTCTGATTGTTTACTCTGTGTGTTACAGTTTCCTTTTACGAAAATCTTAAAAATAGCTGATTTTTTTACAGCGTTTACATAAGAATGTATCCTTAAGTCCACGCTACAGATACGAACATCATATCGGGGGAGTTTTCAACAATGCACTATCCTATTGTGAAGAAGTGGCTACGTCTAGGATGAAAATGCCAGCTTTCTCTGGACCAGGAAACGGTCTCTGCGCATGAATGCCAAGGTTGGCTTATGCTCTTGATCTTCGGATAAAATATGACGTAACGTGGCCTGTACATAAAGAAGAACAGCGCCATAAATTTTCCATCCACGACTTCCATCAGCATAGATACTAGTAATAAAGACGATAATTAAGGCAGTCCAGAGGCATAACGAAGCTAACAACACAATAGCAATGAAGGAGGGGGGGGGGGAATAAATCAGCAACAACTTAATCGTTGAAATTGTACTCACGATATCCGAACGCTCGTTGATATCATCTGGAACCCGATGATACGTCTGTTACTGTTGTTAAGTAACGAATGGGATCATCGAACGATGGTATTCCCTGACTTTGCAAATATCACTCTATTTTCGCCAAACATGGCGATTACAGTGATCTATAATACATACACTCTGAGTGATAGCATTTATCTGAATTATATTTATAATACACTGTTGAAGTAGATTGAATAAAACGATTTTTATGTAGCTAGAACTGTTTTAAGATAATAAACATTCTACTTTGATAGATTTCAAAATTATAGCGTTTACTCGAGTTCTGATCCACGGTCGAACTTTCATTATTATGGATAGGTCACAGTAAAAGCGTCGAGTTTACTTAATAATTATATTTGCATTTATAGTATGTACTGGAAACATTTATAATGCATTCAGTTGCGTGGACCATCGATGGCTCATGAATATCCCGCTACTATTTACAAAAACTACTTTACTTTTATTTAAATAATGAGCATTTGTATTTTTTTTATAAATTACGCCTTAAAGGAATCGTTTTAGACACTTTTCCCCTACCTTATAAGAAGTGCCCTTTAATGCCATTTAAGTTTCACGCCTCAAAATGTTTATAAAGTGTACCGTTAAGTCATTACTCGAGGTGATCAAGTTAGCAGAGACACCTTCCTGTATACCTGAATCTAAATTCATTGCCATCAGCTCCAAAAGTTATATCGTTCGAGTAATTCTTAGCGATACTGTATGTCTGAATTGGACGTTGTCTGCGATTGGACCCGACAAAGGTCCAATGTTCGAGTAATCGATCGACGAGGATTCACGTTTATATAGCTCCACGGTCACGCTTGTCATGTGTCGGTTTAAGTTGGGTTTTCCTGTTGGAATAAAGTGCAATTTATGTCCTTTTCTGTTTTATTCCATACTGTTCGACACGCGTAACACCCGCCTGTCGCCCCTGCTTTCGGTTAACAGGTCAGAGGCAAACGCAGGCGTCTGACGCTGACAGGAAACACCACCGTAAGTTAACGCGTGCCACGCGTAATCATGCGCAGGAATACTAATCCCTTGCTTTGGAATAGAGGTAATAGAGGAACCGAGAAGAAATTATATCGAGTTATTCAGCATTGGGTGTACTACAACAAGAACAGAACAATCTAGATATAACGAAAGGTAGAAATTTATTTAAAAAATAGAATTGCCCAGTAATGAAGAAAATTAAAAAAAAAAAACTAATAGAAACTGTCGACAACCTTTTTCACTCACTTTAATCGAAACGAATTGACTTCCCCGTCGATAAAATAAATTGAAACACACTGAAATCTATATCTAAATTTGTAATATCGGGGACTGCCAGAAACTCTTTACAGTAAAATGTTAAATACTATTTAAAGAGGTTTTTAGTACATTCGATATCTGAATTCCTAATAGAATTCCAGGTTCCGTAAATATAGTCCATTACTTCTCCGTTCTAAAAATCGCTTAAAAATAACGCCTCCGGGTGGGAATACCTCCTTCAGTTAAACCCTCCCGCGAGCCGAGTGTTAATATCAAATCCTAAACAACCGGCCACGCGGTAAATTGAATCTCCGTCGAAATCTCCGACAAAAGGAACGGTTTCGTAATATCGACTTCGACGAGCGGCGAGAGAGCCCAATTTTAATCGTTCCTGACATTCGTGACGGTCGACCTCTTCGCTCGGCTGGATGTGGTAAATCGGTCTCGCGAGTCTCGACCGTTCAAAACAATGGACAATTAATATCGTGGAAGGATCACGACGAGCGTGGCGGTCGCGAGGGCCTGGCAGCTCTTCAATCTCACCTGGTAATTATTCGTGGCTCCGGGTGTCTCTGTGTCTCACCGCTCGCGAATGTCACGGGACGACTCGATCGGGAGAGGGAGAGATCGAGGAGAAGAAGAAGAAGATCCGGCTAGAATCTCTCCGTATCTCGCGACCTATCGGTCAAACGTATCGCGAGGTTTCGATGGCCAACACGGTCGATTATAAAAGGTTGATGACATCGCGATTCCCCCCAGGCGTTCTTTGATCTTTAACTGTAAATCTTCGATTCCACGATGTCGGTGAAACGGTGCGTACAGGATGGTCTGGAATTATTGCACGGGGGCGTAATGTCCATGGGGTGCGCCATGGTATTAAAGAATTTCGGTGCTTTCGTAACTTATTCGCGAATCGTTACTGTTAGTCATCCGAATTGTCTGAGCTGGAGATAGGTGGACGTTTGATCACAGGCGTAGCCAGAGGCGGTGGAAGATGGAATATATCACGGAACTCGCATCAATTTACTATTAACCGTTGAACGCCCAGTGTTGCACTGGTGCATCGCTCATTTTAAAAATGCATCAAATTCCGTCGCCGGTTAATATGTAACTTTTGTCAGGAAGGATGTATTAGTTTCACTGGTGTGAACTAGATCTCTACGTTTTCAGTCAAGAAATTCAAGTATTTCCTCCAAGTATGAATAATAAAAAAAAATTAAATAAATAGGTTTGTTTAATAGTGATATTTTCAACTTCAAAATAACAAGATACAACATATGTATCTGTTTCATAACTTTGAAGTAATAACGATTTAAGAGTCTTGGCGTTGAAGGGTTAATCATGGAAGATTTGTTCCATGCAACTCCTCCCGCCACCCCGGAGGATAATTGGAGAATAATTTGTTCGAGAATTTCACAGAAACCCTTCCAATTAAAGTTGAATTAGCGAAAATTGTCGGGAATCATTGAAAGTTATGTGAAGTTCTGGGTACTTGGCCGGTACTTCGAAGGGTGCCTATTCCGTGAATTCCGTTCAGACGGATATAATACTTCTGGGTATTTGTCGAGGTAGAAAACGCTACGTAATATTTTCCTGGACACAAGGAAATGGAAAATCATTAGATAGTAAATAAATGTCTTGACATATATATGACGCAGTAAAATTATATAAGATGTAAATTTATTATAAAAATACGTGGAGATGAACGAATTATAAATATTAAAATGAAGAAATTGATAAGAAAAAGAAAACGATCAGTGAAGATTCTGAGAGACTCACGATCAGTTGATAGGTCGAAAAGGAGCCCTGTCAATATTTCAATTCAATAATTGACAGTAACGTGCCGAAAAGGAAGTGTGTAGATGAATTAAGATACGCTGGACTGGTACCGACAGATCGACAAATTAAAATGCAGCACGCCGCTCTTCGATACATGTAGTAATGGCGTGTCGAGCATCGAAGTTCAATGTTTAGTGCCTGTATTGCTGGTAGTACCACTTGTTCCCTTGCTACGAGCGTAGCATTAGAAAGTAACCGACTATTATTCAGTGATGTTCGCTTAAGGTAATCGTTCGAGACACACACCTTTCGGTTTCTATTCTGGTTCAGCGTAACAACATACGTTGAATTCGAACGACATTACCAATTTATCCAAACAAAGTAGTGCAATAATTATTGGTATTAATCTTTCGTCTTTTTACAATGGTCGACACGCAACATAGTGAATGTTGCGAAACACTGCGTTACGTGTCAATCATTGTAAAATTACGAGAGATTAGTATCAATACTGCCATTCTCCTAATTAACAGTGTCAAACATCCGAAAAAAATGTGGTTTTATAATTTTTTTTTGTGCCGTCCTTGATTTTCATTGTGAGGTATCTTAATATAGGAAACTATTTGAATTATATTTATAAACATAAGTTACGACTTACAATTAGGACTATCTAATGTACTAAATGTTACATAGGACAGTATAAATTAATAAAATCATCTGAAAAGCAGTTAGGACAAATAAATTAGATTGTATCTAGAGCCCTACGAAATACATACGCAGAACATTCTAACTTTGCCGTTTCGAGTTTTTTGTTGTTCATGCAATGACAAGTACGGGAGACATTTAGGTGGTCCACCCTGTATAAAGGTCTCGAGAACTCGGGTCGAAATATACTTAGGCACCGTAGTACTAAATAATCACTAAATATTCAGGATCCACGTTGAAATTCGTACGAGAAGACAGACGAAAAAGGTGCTACCAAACGAACGGTGAACACCTGTGTCACAAATCGTGGCGTACACCCTTGACCATAAAATGGCGCAACTAGTGA
Organism: Dufourea novaeangliae; assembly: GCF_001272555.1. Classification (NCBI taxonomy): domain Eukaryota; kingdom Metazoa; phylum Arthropoda; class Insecta; order Hymenoptera; family Halictidae; genus Dufourea; species Dufourea novaeangliae. The sequence continues at coordinate 2,298,858 of NW_015374010.1, read as the reverse complement.
CCCACACGGCGCACACCATCAACGAAAGGTCGTTCAGTCGAGTGAACTTTCAAATTATCCGAGCTCGTTCGTCGCGTATCGTTAGGGAGCTGATCCGTGTGAGAGGCGACCGATCAAGATAACGACCGACGACTAATTAAGATTTCGCGGACGCAACCGGGGAACGACAAGGTCGAGCCTCCCGACAATTTCACGGTGTCATACCCCGTCGACAAACAGTTCACTGACTTTCACCCTACATGGCGATGTTCTTGGAGATGGAAGGACGGAAAAGAGAGCCAGCGTGGAACGACCTCAAGACGGGGACACCGAGCGTTGAACGCACGTCACGACCGTGATTTGTTGTTACCGTAATCAGCCGGGTTTATTGTTATCGTCGACAGGCCGGAAAAACGCGAGCTCATTTCGGAATGGAGTAATAGGATCGTGGTTGTAACGGGTGGCGCGTAATCATACGACGGTACCAGGGTGATTCGATAAGTAAAGAGACAAGTTCAGAGTTGTATACAGATAGATAAATCTGAGGCCAAGATTTATTAAATCTGTGCTACAGTTCAGAGTTGTATACGGACAGCTAAATCTGAGGCCAGACATTTTTTATAATGTGAATGATTCTTATGAATGCATTATCGATATTAGGACAATAATCGGTTGTTGGTTTAATCCGCTTACTGTCTTTGTCCAGTATTGGGTTTAGACATGAAGCTCTGTAATAGAGTATAACGTGTCTTTTAAAATATAGTTCCGTTTCAAAATTAAAACGGAAAGTTAGAATACGACGATGTATTGTGCAAGGCTCGTTTTTGAAAAGAATCAGTTTTAAATACGCTAAAACGACTCACGACGAAACAAAAGATTAGGTCTGGTTTGCTAACCAAACGTATTGCACAGTACAGCTCATCTTTCGCACGGTAGTGTCCTCTTACAATCTCGTTAGCGACTGTTTCATGATTTTCTATCTCTGTTTTCCATTCCCCTTTTATCATCTTCGTTTTCTACCCATCCTTCATATTCTTATATCTGTCATTTAATTCTCTTTCTTTTTTTCAAATGTATGCCAATTTATATTTCTAAACAAACATACATAAACATAAATTTACAACTGTATTCCATTAAATTTGTGATTTCGAGTTAAACGAAATTTATATTTCCAAGGAAAGGCTACATAAATATAGATCCATAAGTGTGTTCCTTTAAAAGAGTGAAGCATTTGCATATAACCAAGCAATATTAAATTATATTTTCATGCCTGTCCATTCATCATTTTTACGTGTGCATTACACATTACGAACAAACAGTACGTTATAGAAATTATATTTTCTCATAATTTATTTTTCAAACATTCCAAAAAAATCTCGACAGAAATGTGTTGACGTATAGACGCGTAGACAATCAAGATGAAGGTTCGTATACTTAAGTTTTATCGTATATTTAGAATTCATATTGTTATATATAGTTGCAAGGAACACCCTGTATTCGGACCTTCGTTATGCGGCGCACGTGTAACTCTGCGCGATTACAGTAGAAAAATCTTTACTGTCTAACCTCATCCGGATGAAATTTAATTTCATGTAACTCGTGAGTCTACTATTAAACGAGTGATGCACTTTACCTGGCATCGAGTTCGGTTGAAAGCGAACTCTCGAAATTTAAAGCGAACATTCCGGTGCTTTTACGATTAGAACACCTGTTGCCCGTTTTGTGGTTCGCGTGGCGGTCATTTTGGAATTCGGAATAGAACCCGAATCTTTAAGTCTTGGCGGAAGAATTACCGACATAATTATCTACCTTTAAAATTCTCTAGATTTAACCTGTGGCAGGCACACTTCACTTCAGCACAGTAGGTACACTGGTTGCGAATAGGGAATTTTCAAGCTTTAATGTCTTTGATGTAATTAATTCAATTAAAAATAAGAAAATACAGATTTCGCCATTCAATGAACAATAACCAGTAAATGAACGTTTCTAACCAATGGCGTGAATATTGTTTGAATATGAAACAAGGAATTGAAAGAAATTAATACCTATTTAATCATTTGTTTATTTTAATAACGTAATTTCACACCCTATATCTTCCCCAAAGTTTCGAACGTTAATGTATAAACACTAATGAAATCAACTACTTGCCTTCGCTGACAGGTGATAGATCGCTTCAGATACCACTTCATCTGCTCACTCGACCAGAAGTCGAATCTTGCTTTATACGTACATACTTTTAAATATAATTCTTAATAACGTGAATTATACTAATATCTACTTAACGTTCAAATCACTTCTGTTTTGCAGAATCTCATAGAAAGGCTTCCTAAATTTAGCAACGTGTTCCTCGTGGTATCCCTCGAACGAGGAAGAAGAAACATCAATCGTTAATCCGTTCGATTTATAGTTCCGTGTACAGGGCCGCGTGTTCACGAATTGATTATGCTTTCAAGCCAATTTACAACGTCGCCTCGAGCACGGCACCCATAACTCGTTCGTGCTGTAATCACATCGCGTGTTACGTATGCCGGCTCCGTTACACTGATACTGAGACGCATTCTCCGCGTTCCGGAGATTCCCGTTTGATCGGTCGCGAAAGTCGAAAAGTGGTATCGTTGAACAGGGAAAAGGAACAGGGAATACACCTTTTTCATTTCTATTATCAATATTTACTTGGTTCTTTTTAGATTAAAAAATATCGACGCCAGAGTTCTTAACTGCTCTAACTCAATTGTAAAAAAAAAAAGATTAGTTAATCGATCTATCTGCATTTCATTGGTCCAAAGAATACAAATTCGCCATAATACAAAGAAAATTCAATCTAGAAGACAACAAATATTCGTTTAAGTCCTAAGTCCGAAACTTTGAAAGTTTTTTTTTCTTAGTGGTTGTATCTCCAAATACTGACAACAATTAAAAATTTATACTGACAATAAGATAAGATTTTGTTAAATATTGTAATAAATTCAAATTCATAGTGTGTTTGATTATTTCACTACATTCCTCCTTTTATAATATTTAACATGGTAAACTTTAAACTGAGTTTTCGCAGTTTAGAAACTAGTGGAGATACCGTTCAACTGAAATCATGTATACCTTGCATAGCCTCAACTTCGATGGATAGTATTGCAGTGAGTTTCCAATAACTTAAAGCTTTTTCGGTTTTAAAATACATACGTGTTATATCTTCAATAAAGAACTACAGAAAGTACAAATAGTTTATTACTCGTGTCTTCATCGAATCTAAAAGAAACCGTTTATTTTAACCGAAAAATACTCATGTACTTCCCTTAAGGAAATGTTTATTTGTTTCAATGGTTCCTTACACGAGAACCCAAATCAACCGGTTGTGTAACGAGGAATAAGATTTGTCTAATAAATGATAACAAGATTTCCACTTCACCAGTTAAGGGTTAATACTCAGAGATTCATTATGTAACAGTCACGTAATAGATTCTCATAAATAAATGCACATCTTTCAGCAGACATTCTTTAAACAAACGTATATATATATGTATGTAAGTCAGAGGGAAAATTCAACACCACGTTCACACATCATGTCAAACAGCTATTACCGACACGTACAAATTGCACTCAGCGAGCTTCCTGTACATTCTTTATTGACTTACGTCTTCTTTTTAATCAGTAGTTAGTACTTCTCTAGTAAATTTCTTCTGAAAAATGATAAATTCTTGTCGTTTGCTTTAGTGCAAACCACAAGCCACCGTGAAAACAGTCGGCTGAAAATATCGATATTCACGACTACCTTCAATTTATTGTATATTTTATGTTACACTATATTATGTTATACTGTATTATACAGTATAAATATTAATATATTGTAGAATTGAATTTATTATACATTCAACACTGGTAGTTCTAGCGTTAAAAGAAATATGAGACCATCCACCTGAAAAGAACAACGTCGAAACGCAAGAGAAAACCCACCTGAAAACAACACAGTTATCTCGAAAAGTCGTTTTCGCAAGTTAGCCTCTTTTCACCAGAGCACGTTACAAATAATAAAGCCGCGTCCTAATAATTTCTTTTCCGAAATGAATTTTCCTCTCGAAAGAAAATCTTCTTCGTGTCCTCCCAGTTCACCGACGATCATACCTAAAGACGGAAGAACCGTTTCGCGTGAAGAACGGATTACCTAAATGGAAATCGGCCGGCTGGCCGAAGGTGAAATATAAAAGGATCGCTCGTTTCGGTTCACGAAACCGAAGAAACGAACGAGCGCCTCCTCTCGCAGAGCAGGCACGTATCGAGGTCGTTAAAGGTTCTAGGGGAAAAGGTTAATTATCCGGAGTCACCGCGAAGAATTCCGGAAGATGTTTGGCAACTGTGCTTGCCGTGGTAAGCGAAAGTCTTACTCCCCAATTGGCCTCTCCTCCGCCACGAAACGGGGTTACCGGTCGGCATAGATGGGCAAATTCATTATCTGGATAGAGAGTCTCGAATATCGAATAAAAGATAGAGAAAAAAGTATACTTCGCGATTTTAAACGGCCGTGAACGATTTCCGATAAACGTATATATCTGTTTCCATCGGTCGATACGCAATGACAAACTTTTGAAAAATCACGAATTTGCAAATTAACACTTTATTGACCGGGGGTCTATTAATAGGCTTTTAAATTTCGGTGCTTATAGATTAGAAGCCTGTTAATATTACTCTTAGATTAAGGTTACAGAAAAAATTGGTTCCTTGGTAGTTAATCGTTGGATCTACTGGATCTATTGAATAGCAATCGGTAGATAATGTGTTAACTGTTTTCTTCAATTTCGTGTGGTAATAAACGTTGTAAAAAATCCGAGAAAATGTATTGTTATAACAGGTGAATCATCGGTATAAAAGAGTGTATACTGACCAGTCATTTTGGCTTGTTTGGTAGTTCTATGTAATGTTAACTGATTAACCCTTCGTGATCCTCCTTCTTTTTTGTGTTCTCGTCACCCCCTGGGTTTTTTATGTTCAGACAGAAAGTCTCAAGAAAATCTCAAATGCATGATCCTGAAAGGTTTTTTTTTTAATAACAATCTCTTCGATTCGGAGATATTCGAGCGGAAAATTTCGCTGGTGCCATAGAAGACCCAGGAGGTCCATGGATAGATAAACGTGGAAATTCCAACTTTTTATAATTAAATAATAACTCTTCTTCACCGTGTAGACATTTTTCAAGCACTTATTTAATTCCCATTAACTGTTTAAAGGTCAGGATGTCGCTCTTGGACATTGGTATTTTAAACTACATCATCGTCCGAGTTCTTAACTGTTCTAACTCCAGTTTTTAAGAAAAATTCAGTTAATCAATCTATGTACGTTTCGTTGGTCCAAAGAATACAAATTCACCATAATATTCAACGGTAACACATATTCCTTTAAGTCTTAAGTCCGAAACTTTGAAAATTTTCTTTTTTTAGTGCTTGTATCTCCAAATACTAACAATTACGAATTTATACTGACAATAAGATAAAATTTTGTTAAATATTGTAAGAAATTAAAATTCAGTAGATGATGTCATAGTAAACATCGAAAACTTTAAACTCAGTTTTCTCAGTTTAAAAACTAGTAGAGATAGAACAATTAAGAACTAGAGCGACGATGTATTATTCGAATAAAAATTTTGCCCAGCTCTGTCGGTTCGGGCCAGCGAGCACAGCCGATCCGATGGCTCCCAGACACCCGGCATTTCGGCGTGATATTGAATAATACTCGCGTTAAGCGTATACGAGTTAATTGTCGGTAATGACCGTGTTACGACAGCTTCCGCTTTCTACAGCGGGCTTCAACCTCGCTCGTCGCTCCCACTCGCCTCTTCGTTCCTTGTTTTCACGGTGATTTCGTCGATTGTTTTCTGGACGGGACGTTAACCAGTGGCACCCTTGACCCGAAACTCCGTTCGGGTTTGTAAATCGGAAGATCAATGAATCGTAGTGGCATCTTTTTAAACACATTTTCATTTTTTTCAACTCTCAAACATTGACAGTTTTTAAAGGGGTATGAACAAAAAAAAAGTATTATTTACAAAACTATTGCAATTATTAAATCCAGGCGATTTTAAGATAAATTGTCGACTTTCACACGTTGACACTCTTTAAAGGGGTATCTACGAAGAAATGATTATTTACACAATTATTGCAATTACATCCAAGAGATTTTTAGGTAATGATGAACTTTCAAGCCTAGACAGTTTTTAGAGAGGTATGAACAAAAAAAATGATTCTTTACAAAACTATTACAATTTGATCCCAGAGATTTTCAGGTGAACAGTGGTCTTTGAAACGTTGACAGTTTTTAAAGGGTGGCGAACAGTGGTGCTTTACGTTCACCAAAATTTGCGGTTACGATACGTCGAACGAAATCATGAGCTTCGGACGGCCAACTTTTCGTGCATCGACATCACCTCGACAGGCGACAGGTTGCCCCGACATTGACATTTCGATCGCAGAATTTGGGTTGACCACGTAGGTAGGCCTGCCACGAAAAGAAACGGGCATATCAGGTTCAGTGGTCTGCGATTCCGGGGTCAATAAACCACGTTCCCTGCGGGCGGGCATGTGGCGAATCGAAGGATGGTAGCATGGTAAAGGGGGGGGGGGATGAAGGGGGAATCTGCTTATGTTGGTTAAAAATTCACGCACGGGGGTCAAACGTGTGCGGCATATCACGACGAGGCTAGTAAGAGTATGTTTTCCGGTACGAAATTCAGTTGCGTACACGTATCTTGCGTGAACCAATGGCGCCTCGTCATTAAACAGGTATTTCCCATTTTGGGGGGAACCAGAAAATCCGTTTCTATTAGTTATACACACGGGATTAATGGCTGTTTTTATGTTAATACTCGGAACTAAAATTCATGTAATTAGTAGAATATCCATTAAATATCCATTAAATATTCGATTTTAGTAATGAACCGCTACCATTTTTCACTGGAGAGTCTTTTGCGATCTTTAACCTACTTTACGGAAGTGCAGTGACTCACGAATTTGTTCACGGAAGGCTGTCACATTTATTTCGCCGGATTTCGTACCGAATTACGAATCTGCTTTTAAAATTCAGAAAAATTGATCATGAAAGCAAGATAAAAGTAAAAACATGAGGATACTTAAATAGAAATTGCATACAAATTTGTACACGCAATTGTAATTTGGAAAGTATATGAACGAGAAACGTTTGTATCTCATAGCAACGTTAACCAATTTCGTCGAAATTTTCAGCATGTATATAACTAACATAAATCAAGGACACGTTATTAAATTTTAATTACAGTCTAAGATACACAAGTTGTAAAAAGAGACCTTTACTGTTTTCTTCGAGATTCCGATCAATTGCGACTTATTCAAAAATTGTTGTAAACATCATTTAGTAAACTAATCCTCCTAACGTTATAAAAAAAACTCGAGTCTGTTTAGGTGTATGGAGACTTTTTCGACTGACTGTAACTAATATCGCGATGAAATTGCAGCAGTAGCTCCGTTTTAACATTCATTCGCGTAAACGCAACGGCAAAGGGTATATTTCTTACGGAACTTTCTATTTTCCGTCAAACATAATTTCTGTTGAAAAGTTCTCCGCTTCGAAAACTGTTTCTTTGAGATTTTCGCAAAGTTTGTCGAACTCCAAACACCTGGAAAAACAAACCTTTCCTGCGCCAACCAGTCGAGTGGTAAAGTTCATCAAGATTTCTAGATTGCCGATGGTACGCAGGAATTAATTCCATTTGAACTGCTTTCGTGCCATCCTGAAATTCTTGGAAAGTCATAATTAAAATTCAGTGTATAGAATTGTAGTACCTTCTGGGCAAGGAAAAAGCTACATTTCGATTTTACGTATTTATTGGATTGTACGTATTAAATGAGATTTTTCTACTAACAATGCTTATTGACGTGTGAGAAGATCTATCATATCTTGGCCAAGAAAAATATCGCTAACGATGGCGTCAAAGGTGATTCTAAGTAAACCAGGCAGGATTAGAAAAGATTGTTAGGTAAGTTTCGAAAAAATTTCAAACTTGAAACATGTTAATAGCGATCGACTTAAACATTTCTCGTTAAAATAACCATACATTTCACTTAAAGTCATACTTGTTAATAATGTTATGCCCAAAGACGAGTTGAAAATACTTAGAAATCCTGTTCGAGGTTCGTTCGCTACTAAAAATGTTCGTCATCGACATTCCATGATGTCTTCAACCCATTCCACGCTCGCGTTAGCTAGATCCGCTTTCTCGCGTTACCGAAAATCATCGAATCCGTCGAGGATCAAAGGCCGGAAAAGTATAGATCGAAGCTGTGCAGTAATTAATTATTCTGGGATCACATTCGTAGTCGTTTAATAAATATTTACCACTATATGAATTAATGAATTAATAAATTAATAAATAATATTATTGTGTATCTAATTAATAAATTCATATTTTATATGTGTTTGATAATAATTAATCGGCAATTATAAAGCATAATAATGAGTAATCAACATAAATAAAAGATTAATATCTGTTCAATAACAACTAATCTATAATCGTAGATAAGTATTTTGTAATAGTACAAATGGATTTATAAATGGAGACAACTATGGTATCTCGTCCACTGAATAGATGTTACTTGACAATTAATTGATTGCTTTCTTTAAAAGGGTAATACATACGTATTTTCTTAAAAACTCTTCGGTATCACGATCAATGCTCCATTATGTATTGAATTTAATTATCTTCAAGAATAAATTTACTTCCACCTTATTCCTCGTGTACCATTCGGGTCAATTTGATTCGAAGCCAGGGTTTGATTTTTAATTATACCTTTTATCAAAGAAAATTTTAAAATTAAGTTTACATCAATAACTTACATATAAAATAATAATCAATCGGTAAACAAATATATTTTGTTAATTCGATTTTAATTCAAGCACAATTTAATTCAAGGAGCAATAATGAACGATGCACGTGGGTTAATGATAAAAGATTGATCATGTTCCATAATGATTTTTGTTATTCGTGCATTATAATTGCTGATCATTCAGTGATCATTAATCATTCATTTGGTGGTACGATCACATGTTACTCGTGGTTAAACAGCTCACAATTCGCCCAATTTCGGTACAGACGAAGGTGGATCGCCAGACAGTCCATAAAACAGCCGCGACACCCGCCGCTCGAGAAACGGGCTTCATAAATAAAATCTCATCCGGGTCGTGGAGACGTAACCTCGGGACTCACGGCGAATACGAAGCCATTACGCATATTAGGCCGCGTAGGAAAAGAATGTCTCCTCCGTAAGTTTCGCCGGGATACGCCTTCGAATGGTTGTAATGATTTTCGAACTGTAAATTCTTCATTTTTTTTTTTTTTTTTGGAATCTAGAACGGTCGACTGACCCAATTGAATGGGTCATGTACAATAGCAGGCTAGCCAACCAAATTTGAATACAAATTGTGAATAAATGCACTTCATATTATGGTTCTTTTAAAAATAGAATCTGATATTTTTTTATATATTTTTATAGATGGTACAAAAATGAATTCAACGACTTATAACAGTTTTAGCATAAAGTGTGAATGAAAATAGAAATACAAAACTGTTGTTTGTATTTTCGTAGGATTTGATCTTCACACTGTGCCCAATTGCTCTTTAACGAACTGAACTTTCGCACTTGTTGCACGAACAGCACGGATTCGGTGTCAGCTTCAAATTAAAGCTGATGTACATACAAGTGAGAATCAGAGAATCGTGAAAAACGACGAGAATCGATATACACCCTGGCCGTGGCTAAAGAGCATTTGTACGGCATTTTTTATTTCAAATATATACATATATGCATACATACATTTTTTTTCCAGTGCAATGAACAGTGTTACAGTAATTCAGACCCAAACTGAGTATAAATTCTTAAGATGCAAATAACAAGGAAATATATAATACCTAATCAATATTCTATTTACGATGTACAATGTCAGTAATTAATAAGTGTAAATTATTAAATATTAGCTATTTGGAAAATATTAACACAGAAGACTTTCTAAGTTTTTAGGTCGTTCATTAACTTCTCCTTCAAATTTAATGATTTGCTAAGAATTTTTATTCAGTCCTCATACTATGTTGTTTTAATATTTTTTATCTATACCGCCGTATCTTTAAAGAGTTGGCATCAATCCAACGCGACGATTGGTTGATTAATAGCGTTATTCAGACCCATGCAACAGTCATTTTTCAACTTTCTTCGATGTCGGTTGTTGGCTGTTGTGTTGAAAGATAAATGATTCCGTTTTCTTTTTACCTAAGATTTCACTTTTCTCGAAGTGTTACGCATGTTTGCTTAAAAAATTTTGAATAATTGTGTTGATTCTAAGTAACATCAACGAAAACTATACAAATCCTCTTTTCTACAAAAATTCGTTTTCTTTCCATTATTTGTAGACTAAAGCGAAACACTAACATTTACTTCTCTAGTGTTTTAACACTACTTTTATCGAATTATAAATAAATTAGTAGTGAAGTGATAATTGTTTCAGAAACATTTATATAAATTTACGTATTTCTACAATGTATTTTATAAAAACTAGCATTCGCATAATCTTTATTAAAATCATTGTGAAATTCTGTTTCATACGCCAATTAACTCCATAATCGCGGAAAGTACACAGTCGAGGAGAATAATGCAGGTGTCGGTAAAATCATTATCACGAAAAGCAACTCAGTTGCGTTCAGAAAGTCAACTTAAAAGGGCTGTCTTGTTTCTTTCTTGATTGCTTACTGCAAGTTTGCAGAAAGTAAGGAAGATTGTGTTAAAGTTTTACAAGTCGAAGCTAACGGCTTTTCCTGAGTTTATTCGAACGGAAAGCTTCTGAGTGACGTAAGTAAATTGCGATTTACGTAATTAAATCCTTTTTAAATCTTCACTCTCGGCGCCGAGGATAATTTTCCCTCGATAAATTCGGTGATTATTTATACGAATAATGTAGAAAATGATACAGATTCTGCAAAAGGGACCGGACATGGATTGAAATTCACAATTCAGATCCACAATTTTAATTAAAATTACAATTCAAACTGATCATCTTTTATTCGCCGAAAATTACTCACATCAGATATACATATATATAAAATTGTTTTAATTTTTAATAATTATTATCCAGCGGATTGTTTGTTCTTAAATGAATAGTTAATATTCTAATGAATATAAACGAACCACAGGAAAAGAAATAAAAAAGAAGGAAATAATGCAGAAGTATGTAAAACATCGGGACAACAATTACATAAGTCGTACGAAAACGAGTCACTGGACGAAGTGAATGACCACGAAGAGGAGTCATTACAGCTTAACACGGTGATGCAAACAACCTACGATGGTACAGTTGTTAATTAATTCGTAGATTATGATCTAATCGACGTAACGGCACCATCCGCGAGATAACATGTACCGAATACGAACGTACAAGAGCTTGTACGATACAAAAACGCGTACCTTGTTAGTCTGCAAAAGCAGTTCTGACTAAAAAGTCGGATGCAAACTAGCCAAAACGATGTTCGATTCCGAAACGACACGAATGTAACGGTACGAATAATCTTCTTATCGGTCTGGCGGTCGCCAACGCCACGTTTTTTTTTTCGATCTCGATTAGAAGATACAAGTCACGACATTGGTCGCCGTATTATAATGCACTTGAGAATCTTTTCCTGGTAAAACGACATTAAAGTTTAGTGGACCCTCGAGGTCAGGGACCAGCGAAGGAATTTGGTCTCATCTGACTAACGGAAATGTCTTCATTTGACTCTGACCAGGTCCTGCATACACCATATTCAGGCATTTTCTTTAGAGTTTTTTGTAACGGATAAAAAAACAATGCAGAAGAGTGAATAATTCTGATGGTGTTTAATTTTACAATGTATCGTTCGTTATTATGAGGAATGTGAAGAATATTGTGTAGTTGACTCATAAAAACCACTACAAAAATGAAATGATGGACACAACTACCAACTTTTGCATTTCACCCGTAGCTATCATAAACTGATCGAACATTCTAATATTTAATATATCGCAAAATATAAGCACTTTCGCTAGTTTAGTTATTAGAACTATTAATGTATACTGACAGGCCTAGAAAAAATAAACGGTACTAATATTCTTTTTCGTAATTCAGAATACGTAGCCGTATGACAACAGTGGGAATGAAAGGGTTAACCCAAATACGACCGTACCTTAAGAACAAACGACTTTAAAGCGTTACTAGAACTATCCTTTAAATTCGATGCACGGAACCCGTTGTGAAGATGAAGTTTCAAAGCGATTCTGCACGACTAAATATCTCATCTCGTCTGGCGGAAGACGCGGCATTCAATAATCTCTCGAAGCCCTCGCAGCTCTCACTTTCTTACTTCACTTGTCGCCGCGGCGGCATTGAGGCGTCCCCATGAACAGATGCAAATCAATTTTAACCGTAACACACACGCCCCGGTCCCCGCCACGACGAGATGTCGAGCGCGTTTGCGCAATCCCGTGTCGAACGACATCTCTCCCTAATTGTTCGAACGCGTGTCCGTCCGTCGTTAAAGGATCGGCAGCGATGTTTCAAAACACGTTCGCCGCGCGCACAGTCGAATGATTTTGTACATGAAATACACGTGAAATACTGAATATCCGTATTGGATATATACAAAGTGTCCCATTTAAATCGATCCACTGGAATATTTCCGAAACTATTGACGATACAGTGGACTCTAACTATATTGCCAAGGTCGGGGCTGTAGGGGAGTAAAATGGCAATAAGTTCAGAGCCCCCACCATGCTAAGTTCAATCGTCATAGCTCTCGCCTCAGCGCCTGCGCAAAAGATGGATCGTGCTGGTGCGGCGGCGTACGCAACGCGGTGGGAGAGCGAATTTGTGTGGTCGAAAGTACGTGTGAGGGGGAAGTGTCTCGCGTGGCAATATGTTTAGTGGCAATATAGTTAGAGTCCACTGTAATAAGAAATGTTTCAGACAAAAGTTAAATGGTATAACGGGGGTACATTGTTTGATGTAACTTTTTTCTATGTGAACGGGTAGAGATTATATGAAGGTCAACTTTGTTTTTCTAAATGGAATCGTATATTTTTTAATGCACTTCTCGATGCCACACGTTTTCGTATTTTATAAGTTATTTTAAGTCAGAAACAAATTAAACCATATTTTATCTTTATTTCCTGATTACGGTTACAGTCTATAATTTACAGAAATTTTTGTCTCGGGATATCGTACCTAATATAAGAAATAGTTGGAAATGTCCGGGTTTCAAGTGGAAATGTCAGGGGTTTTAATGCTCTCTGTCCTAGATTAATGATGTTACGGATGGTAGCTCTAGTTTTACCTATCGATGAAATGACCTACGAAACACACGTGTATCCTATACATTGCACAACTATCGACCGCAGTATAGTAAATACATTTGGCACTCGAGCACAAATAAGATTACAACATGAGATGAACAAACTAATTATCTAGATAAAAAGTTTCGATTAACGAATAAAAGATGAACTAAGTATTTCGTCAGTTTAAATTGTTTAAACGTAGAAATTTCAATTTTTATAATAAAATAATACTTCTTTATGGATGAATCGACATTTGTCGAACAATTATTTAATCTCATTAACTGTTTAAAGCTCAGGACGACACCCTTAGATACTGCTGCTTTTCACTGTGTATTATTCGAATAAAAATCTGTCCAACTCTGATTACAACTTGCCGAGGTACTCGTCATTCGAACACTTTTCGAAATCCTTTCTGCCCATCGCTGGGCCGCGGCGATTTGTCATTGCGAATAGCAAATGAAGATCTCCCCGGCCTGGAAAAGGCGTTATCGTGTAAACCAACGTCGGGGCCCCGAGGAGCATCACAATTTCCAGGGCAGATGTTCCTCGCAAGGAGAAGCTCGCGAGAGTTCGGGAACCTAAATCTATACCGGGTCGATAGAGAAACGGGCTGTGCGCTCGATCCTAATGTAATAGATTGATCAATCGTTCGGCGGCTCATCCGTCCTTACAAGTACCGTCCTCAACGCGTTTCTGACGCATCTCACCGAGGAATACTGATTCGCCTCTGGTCTATTTTTCTTTACGCGGCTTTGTACCGCATACCTGAAATACTATACCAGGCTGAAGAAGCTGCCACTTGGCCATAAAACGCCATTCGACGGATCTTGCATACTTCGTTCGGTTGTTTCGCGTTACATAGATACTTCGTGTGGGTGTTACTTGACTTCCTACGAGTAGGGTAAATGTCACAATTACTGTCACTGTCCCTAATACTGCCATTTTATTTATATTTCACTTAATAGAAACGTAACGTACAAATAAGGTTGAATCGATACCGTCGAGGTAATGGAATGCTTACTTTCGACAACTTCCAAAAGAATCTTTCCTCTTGCATACTCGAAACGAAAATAAAAATCTGGGAATCGTGATTCACGTCGAACGGACAAGGAACACTTTATTGTGTTAGTTAATGCAAATGGTTTCTCGCTACCTGTCGTACAGATACTTATCTACCATAAAGCTGAAAATCTACTATTATAGATGATTCAACAAAGATACGTGTATTTGGAAGGAGAAGGAATTTTTTAACTGTGTTTTACAATTCGTTTGTGATATTCCTTCCCTAAATAGAGTTTTGAATGTATTTTTTGTTTTGTTTTTGCGTTTGTACGCTTGTTATTGGAGACATATCTACTTAAAATTTACTATTACGAAATTAACGAGAAGAGTAAAATTTTTGTTCCGCGATCCAATTAAATGTTCACGTTTAGAAACAACGAGTTTTCAATTTAAGAACAGTTTATTCAATTTAATGCTTACGCACCTGTGCTTCGAATTACGTGTAGCTTATACCACAGTAAGAACAAGGAGAGGTACTTAAGGTAATCTTTGTGCAGCGTAAATAGTATACACAGTGCTTCCGTTTTTATCACTTGCATATTCGAAGGAGACGTTTTATTTGTAAAACTTTCCAGAATTTTCCTACCTTTCTATGTAAACATTATTCTATACATTTAATTGTGTAAAATAAAAAATCTAACACAAAATTTGTATAAATTACTTAAAATAAGTTAGAATATAATTTATGTTGTATTATTAATAACAATTGACTTTAGAGTTTGTCATTATTTCAGAGATTGAAGCTTAAACAATTAATGACTATTGAATATCCTATTTTATCCGTGTGCAGGTGTGGTTGATTATTAATTATTATGGATATTGTGTGCACAAGGCTCTTAATTATGTCATGAATCTCATATTACATTATTAAACATAATTTTGGTCCGTCTAACGCTAAATTCAGAGTGAAATAATGTATTTGAGGTTTCAGCGAACTCACAAAAGCGTTACAAACTGGTCCAATAAAATTTTAATAACCTTCATCCTCTGTATATTTTATGAAAACAATTTTAATCGCGGAAAATTCCATTTTCAATAATGCAGCAAACATTTTCACGTATAATTTGATAATATGCTAAATAACAGAAAACTGTACGCGTGAGTATAACATTGCAATAAAAAAGCTACATAGCGCCAGATATATTTGAGAACGGATATATCTCATATGCAATAGTGTTCGCAATTTTGGCATACGGTATCCAAAATTATGATCCGTTTCCTTTAAAACAAGCCAAACTGCATCCAAAACGGCTGTTTCTTTAACGAAGTTATAGTCATTTACAGAAATACCTACCTCCTTATAGTTCCATGTATTTCGTGCATAGCAACATTCAAATCATTGTTCGGGCAAAAAATTGCAAAACAATAAAGTAGAAAATTTCAAGGTTTTAATTTAACAAGAATAAAAGTAACATAATATCACAATTATATAATAAAAACTAAAGAATAAACAAAAGTCGTAGATTGTATTACATTCGTAGATAAAAGAAAAATGTTATTTTAAGGACACTTACCATAAAGGGAACAGCACACCAGGAACCTTTTTCCCCTGAAAGTTGATGCTCAAATACGCGTCCACGGAATGCAATGATGCTAGGTCGTTACGCAATGCCAACCACCGACATCCTGAACCATCACGACAAAGGGGGATCGAAATTGATATTTCAGGGTTTCCTCGTACCGCATCGCTGTGGGGTGGGATACGATTTCACGGAAACGGGTTCTCCGCCCACCTTAAATGTGGGCCTTAACCTTCCCGCAAAGAGACAATGATTTAACCGCAGTGATAAGTCGCCGCGATACACCAACGCGCGCGCGCTTCGAAATAATCTCTGACGTCACATCGGTGAATTCCGTTTTGCTCACGCGGAAAAAGAACAGAAAAAGTTGCAGCTCCGTATACACGGGTCACTGGGAGGAAGCAGTCGAGTCGTAATTTCCATACTCAGGTGGATGAAACGCGAAAAAGAAGCTGGTTATTAACTGGCCTGTAGAGTGGAATCTCGAATTACAACCCGGGATTTCCGGGCGGTAAAGAAAAAAGAACGTTAACGTCTTCTCGTTTTTTCGGCCCGTAATTGCTCGGTTAAAACTGTTTCGCGGTGTACCGTATTCACCACGGAAATTCCTGGCGTTACAGTTCGTACGCAATATTGAAGATTCATGCAGCACGGTAATCGGGACGGAAGAGTATTCGGGTTAAAAGAACTTCGAACGAAATGGTCCAAGCGATTCGCTGACGAGACGATGGGAGTGTTGGCAATATAAGCGTGTTAAAGACTTTGAAACCAAAGTGACATAGTATGTACAATTGAGAAGAGGGAAATATTAATGGCATAGAACCCCGGAGCTCTTACAATCACAATGGAACAGTACTTGATGTCCTCGGATAAGAGGGCTCGAAAAGTTTGCTGATGAGAAGATGTCAGTATTGGCAGAATGGGGGTGCTAAAGACTATGAAACCAAGTAAACTATGTATTCTAGAAGACGGAATTATTGATGACGGCGAAGTCCAGGGGCCCAGGAATGAAACTCCATTAAGCAGTCAAAATACGTATTTTTTTTATTGGCTGAGACGCGTCTTTAAGGGGTGAAGCCACCCCTCGAAGTTTCGACCTGAAAGTACTATCTCGAAAACCAGAGGAGATACATGAAAACTTCTAATGGACGAGGTTTGCGGTTTTTTACGTAGAATAATATGGCGCTAACAAATTGTCCAAAATATAATTTGTTTATAACAAAAAAATTTCGGATCGAAACTTCGAGGGGTGGTTTCACCCCTTAAAGTCGCGTCTCAGCCGATAAAAAAAAATACGTATCTCTTATTTTTGACTACTTAACAGGCATACGAAGTTTCATCAAAATCGGAGGGGAACACTTCCGTGCTTTCCCTTGTGAGACAGTATAGGAGTCAAGAAGACGTCGGATAAGAAGATTCAGTAAGTTTGCTGATGAGAAGATGAGAATGGAATATTGATAATATAGGAGTTTAAATATTTAGAAATGAGAGAAAAGAGTCTAGGCAATCTGCTGACAAGCAGATCCTTTCCTTCCTCGGCACTGACTACTAAATATGTCATAAACTAACAGCCATATGCGGCTGAAACAAATATCATTGGCTTCAAAATTCCAAGCTCTACATTGCGCTAAACCTCTTTAAAAAATCAGCGTTACATCTGAAGACCTCTTCTTGTCAATGCTGAGGAGCCTTCAAACACTCATCGAGGATTCACTGTAATTATTCGTCTACTGATGACGATCATTACGCTCGTGAAAGGCCAACCCGACAGTTTTCGTTACTCTTCTTTCGGTTGCGCAACGCCTGCGTGAAAATAATATATTCAACACGAGACATCCTTGTCGCTTTTTCAACGTGTCGCGCGGACTGCTGCCAATGAATTCAATCGCCCAGCCGCCGATTATATCACAATAACAACAATGTCGACGACACGACGAGGAAACGGAACGCTACGGCAACCATCGAAGAGTTCACGACTGGTTTTCTTTTCCTCTATTACCAGCCCGCGAAAGTTACGTGCGCGTAGCCGCGTCAAACCAGTTTAGGCACCATGTAAATTACGTCTTCGGGCATTATCACGCGGAGGATTCGCGCGGGAAAGGTGTATCATCGCGTTCCATCCGAACGTTCAAGCGTTCCAGAGAAAGTGATCTCTGTCAGGACGACCGGTCGGTCGTTTGTGATTCATGATCGTCGGTTACCGCTTTTCCAACTGTTCGCTTGTCTTTTATTTCCACGCCAGTGTCGATAGTATGTATGCATGCACCGTGACTCACGGAAATGCTGGAAAATAAATAGGGGAATTTCCACCTGAATGAATCCGTGCGTGTACGTGGGTCGTATTATTGGAAGTTATTTATAGGGTAGAACGTCGATTATTATTATCGGAATCTCCCAAATACAGATTTACACTGTTCAATGCGTATCTGAAAATCTTTTCTTTTCCTTGCACGTACAATTTTTGGAAAAATCAATTCTTTAAAAAATTGCAAATCCAATAATCATTCAGTTGCTTTTGACACGAAATAAGTCTATATATAATAAAATAATGATCAAAGTGAAAAGGACACCGAAAACACACCAAGTTTTACTCATATTCTTCAACTTATTTCAAAAACTACGGGTCTAGAAGGAAATCTAATCATAGAACGTAGGGACAAAGATGATATTGTTGCATCTATTTTGTTATTGACACATAAAACTGTGGATCTTCTATACCATTTATCTGACTTTATCAGAATACATTCATCTTCCTAATATTACTTCGAATTATTGACATTCTACTGTAGCTTCCCGCGATGGTTTCTTTGAACAACAATAATTCAGATAATTAAGAGAAACTAATGCTGAGCAATATGATCGTGAATGTTGCCTGGAGGTGTAGAAAGAAAATGAAAAAGCACAGATTAAAATATAACTTCTGTTACTTTTTTCTGTCAATCATCGACGTATGAGAGCAAAACAATGCTTTCGATAAAGTACAAACAGATTAATTAATTACTACAATAATATTATTGTGATTGTAAAGGTGCGTATCCACTTGTTGCGTATCCTCGTATCGTATCAACAGTGATAAGAGGCGTCTTCACTGAAAGTGCCTTGATCATGCTACATAAAGGACTCTAATAACTAGGTCCTATGTCACCACATCAGTCTAAGCAATCCAATTCCGACAGCTGATACAATAACGATAAGAAAAAGAAATTATAGATTAATATAATCAATAATTTAGACAGTTCGGAACATGCGAATACGAAACTCGTCTCGAGATACAGGCAAAGATTTTCGTCAATAGATTCAATGCTCGACTGAAACCAGATATCCCGTATGCGATAGCGATTCAATAGATTAATTCTATGCTCGAACAAAGCTTCCTCGATAGATTGGATTCTCTGCAATTGCGTGCCACGGAAGTATTATAATTCTATCCGTTCAATGAGCATCAATGTGTCGTTTTACTACACTCCTCGAGATTAATCTCGATGGTAGCCGAAGCAGCCTCTCAATCAATTTCGAAACTTTCGATTTGTTATCTGAAACTTTCGAATCGAAGTCCCATGTAAGAAGCAGACGAACTCCTTTCGACCGTTTAATTATTGAAATCACGCCAGGGAATAGACAGATCTTGTCTCGATACAAGGGTCAATAAAATTTTGTAACCCCAATTTTCGGCTGGATAACGAAGTACATTTTTTGGGTATGTTCTGTGAATTCAGAAAGGGGTTGTATACACTCGTCCAATTCAGGATCATGAACATCCGTTTTTTTTTTGTTTCGGAAAATGATACTGGTAACGAAATATTTTTGTCCCATTTTGTTCGAACGTTCCTCCACCATGTTACACGGTTATTGTAATCATAACAATTTTAGTAGAAGGTTGACTGATAACCAATTGTATGCAAGTTTCGAGCAAATTGCCAGCAAATAATAACAAAATTTGTCTAGAAAAACCATAGCCATCTGTTTCGGCATTTGACTTGGGTTTTGCAGGCAAAGCCTGCTGACAAAATGGTAAAACTAATTGGCAACAAATTAGTAGCAAGTCTTGCTACACAACCCAGGCTAACTAACCTAGGTCAATTTATAATCTAGACTATATTGCAAGACTTGCTGCTAACCTGCCGTCAATCTCCGTGCAAATAGTTGATAGCAGATCTTGCATCAAACTTGTAGCAATGTTCAGTACGTAATATTATAAGAAGCATTGACTGAGTACTTATACTGTGATGATAATTATTTATAATGAAACCAATAATTCAACTATTTTGTATCAAACTATGCATTTGTTTTTAAGAAAACTGAGAATATGTATGTATAGTGTTTTAAGAACATTTGTCATTAAACACAACTTAATATTTCGCTATATTTGTTACCAAATGCAAAACAATCAACGACAGAAAATGTCCCATAATTCAAAAAATAGCTCAAACATCGTATTTTTTTGCATTATTTCAGATAATAAAGTTTCTGTCGCGATTCCGACGAAAGATACTTATCTTGATAAATGAAATTTCTTTGGAGGGCTACATGGGCGCAGTTACATCGCAACCAACTGACGTTCCGAATTGCGATTTCGATCGTTCGACTTCGTGATGGAGATCCTCGATCAGCGAACGGGTCCCGAACGAACCTTATCACGGACGCGTATCGCGAGGTGAAAACTGCATTTCAAAATGTCGTCTGAGCCGATCCGCCAATGAAACGAAAAAAGAAAGTGATTTGTTGCCTAACCACATCGATCCGCCTTATCTCACTTTATTCTTCTTCTTCTTCGTTTTTTACCACTTCCTTTTCCGGTCGCACCCTCTCGGGCCATCGTCAACTTTCGTTGAACGGAACAGCACCCGGTAAAAAGCGTGCATAAATAAATGGAACCGCGACAACGCATAGTGGCTGATGTCGCCGAAATCCTGGGCAAAAGTAATACGTTTAAATCTAAGGTAAATTGTTCGAATACATTACAATCATACGACTCTAAAATGGTAATAATGTATTTTCTTAATGTTAAATATTGAATGAAAAAAATAATTTTTTATTAAATACAAAAATGACGATAATTATCTATACGAATGTAAAATATATTTTATTTCATATTTAGTAGTCAATATTAATCCACTCTTCCTGGATAAACTGAAGAACGTTCCTCCTCCGTCATACTAAGAATCAATCACACGTCAGAATTTGTAACTGCCTACTAATCATCTCATAGACTTTAATACATGATAAAAGTAATATGAAGGAAGGAGTGGGAACGAATGGTCTGAGAAAGTATGTAAATAGAAGGAATAAGTGAGAATGTATGAATGTAACAAAAATGTATAAATAGTTTCAAATGTCGAGTAGGCAAAATGTAACTATAAGTGGAGTTCCGGAACGCGAGCCGTGAAGACACTAGTAAGTTCCGTTTCGATGTTCCAACCGATTGATTGATCGATCGCCACGGAATTTCAGCCGGCGTCACGGTGATGTTCGTTCACGAATTAATTAGACAAATTGATGTGCTAATGCCCAGCGGAATTCAAGATGGAATTTATTCCCGGCGATGGATTTTATTGCGGGAGAAAGTGGTTGGCGGATATCATTCTCACGCCAGTATCCGGCTACGGGCGACAGAAAACAGCGTCCTACGACAAATTCTTTCAAAATCCATCGACGAATTTATTCGCAGTTAGGAAATTTACTATCTAACTACGCCGTTCGGACCGGACGTCGTGTCGTATTAAGCGTGTTACACCCGCACGATTCTAGAAAGCTCGAAGTTCAGTTTCTTCTTCTTCTTCTTCTTGTTTGGAGAAGAAGTGCGAGTAAAGGGGAAGCTGGAGAGGAATTTAATGAACTTTGAGAAGTTTCGAGACAGTGCATATTCAAAAATTGAGAAATGTACTATGGCGAAGTAAAGGTTTTCATGAAAAGTTATTCATAGAATTTGGACTAGATGCTTTTATCGCATATATGCGACTTGCCTGATATCGGTGGTCAGATGGCAAAATGTGATATCGGATTGTTCGAAAATTTCCAAAATTTCGATCTCCAGAACGATCTCGTTACATTTTACACTCCACTAGGAATTCCAGGAATTGATCGAATTGCATAATTCATGGTTTTGACATACTGAAAACGATATGTAGAATTTTCGTAAAAAGTGAGATATTCAAGAGATTTGTCATATAGATCTTGATATTCTGTTTGATTTCTGTTCTTGTAAGTTCGTTCGAGAAGTTTAAATTTTTATAAATAGCCGTGGTTTGATAATAAATTCTGAATATCGACAACGAACGATTCATTGGAGTTCGATGAACAATTCAATCGCAAGTCATTCAGTTGAGTGAGTCACTTGGATAATTCATTGGATAGACGTGCACAATAAAATCAGTATCATTATTTTTGTTATTAATACGTGTTCTAGAAAGCAATAGTAAATTCTACATTATTAAAT
This sequence comes from Dufourea novaeangliae, assembly GCF_001272555.1. Classification (NCBI taxonomy): domain Eukaryota; kingdom Metazoa; phylum Arthropoda; class Insecta; order Hymenoptera; family Halictidae; genus Dufourea; species Dufourea novaeangliae. The sequence goes on along the minus strand of NW_015374010.1, from coordinate 2,276,515 downwards.
TGTAAAATTTCAGATACGTAACATTACATTTTCTTAGAACTTTTGCAACTTTTATTACGATATGAAAGTGAAGAAATCAATCAATTTATAAATCCGTAAATTTTCAAAAGTTATCGTCGGTAGTTCTGGTGTTAACAAAATTCGCACTCATGCAAATTTTATTTTAACACCATTAAAAACCACAAAATTTAGTAACCCTAATTTTTTAATAGATATTCATTCATATGTTCAGAATTAATAAAGAAAATATTATTACGAAGCGAATCAAATTTCTTTCATATTTTGCAATAAACGTAAAAAAAGTTAGTTAGGAGTTACTTTTATATTAGTTTTTAAGGATGAATAAATACAAAATAAAAGACAATTATGTGCGTTCAAATTGATCGGCTAATTAGCCCTTTAAATGCTGAATACTCCCGGAGGAAGCAAACCGCGTGAACGGCGCGCGCCTAGCGATTGCGATCGTTGAGGACGGAATACTGTTTTTGCTAATTGGAACTATGTTCATTGAATACGCATGTATCTGTCCTTAGTCCACAGAAATAACTTTCGCTGGACGCATATATGCGTCCATGGCATTCAAAGGGTTAGATAAATCCGAATCAGATATGCTTTCATGCGAATGCAGAGATAAACTTCCATTTACCTAAATATTACGTTTTTACAGTCAAACTCTTTTCTGCAAATCGTTTTTCAGTACAGCAAACCAGCACAAAAATACTTTCCTACTTAATTTTTCTGCCTTTGAATCGTTTCAGAGAAATTTTCCCAGAAGTTGTATTTGCTTATTCTGCGATGTTTTTAGTTAAGTAAACGTGCAGTAATTACTTTCGTTCACGATTCTTTGAGAAACTTCGCGGAAACCTTAAATGCTTTTATGTTTTTAATTGGAAACGCGTCTGCTCGGCTGGAAAATTTGCTTCAGTGCATACCACCGCTACTAAAACTATGCTGATATAAAACCCTTAGAATATGCTTATATTGGAGCTGCGTAACCACGAGAAAAAGAAAATGTTTACCATCACTTTTGTAAAAGTTTCTAAATTGAGTTATTTTTGTAACACAATATTCCGTCGATCACTGTCTGACACTGAGAGGGGAAGGCCGTGTAACCTATCAAGCGCATACTTTATTGCACTCCCCCCTCCCACCTCCGCGTTTGTTGTGTCAGGCTTCAGACAAAAAAAACAAATTTACGCGGGTCTGAAACATTTCTCCTGTTCGATGCTTGTCGCGGTGCGGCCCCATGTTCTTGACAATAACCGACGGAACACTGTACATAATTGAACTCACTTAAATTATGTTTCTTTTTCTTCCATCTTCTGTCATATATAATCTTCTTACTTTACCCATATTTTAAAACAAAATTTGATTCAGTTTAAATTAGGAATCAGATTATAGGAAAGGAATATAAAACTGGGTGGACCATATTACCACCCCTTCCTCTAATTCTTGGCGCAATAGGTCGTCATAGTGCTAATAACAGTACGTAAAGGCCCTCTACCATTTGAATTTGGAAGTTTCTGAAATTTATGCCATATTACCATGCATTTTAACATCTATTTCAGTACTTGAAATAAATTTACCAAGTGGTAGGAGGCCCTTATCATACGTCACTTTTTCTCCTAGTGGAAGCCGAGTTTGCTCGTGGGTGTACATACCAACGTTACTAAACGGACACTGAACTGGCTGAACAGCCGTTAATAAACAATGGGAATAAATAGTTTCTTTGAAATCTAATTAAAAGGTCACGTGCGATCAGGCAACACTTACAAGTCCCTATGTTTCACGACGTGGACGACTTAAAAGACGATTTCTAAAGGCAGCCATAGGGCCGCGGAAACCTCGGCGTTTCACTATAAAAGGAAACCTCGACGTGCCCGCGTCCCATTTAAAAGGGAAATCAATATTTTCATTGGGTGGCTAACTCTCGATCAAAATTCTCCTTTAAAACTTTCCTTTATATCCCGATTGTGAACGCGCGAGAGTTTTCCTCGACGTGGGCAACTCCAAATCCTCCCACCAAAAATCGCGATCGTACGTACAAAATGTACCTACGTATCAGCACGGTTAAAAAACTCGTATCAGCCGGGTACGATCGGTAGGAACCGAGCCACGTATCCGGCATGCAAAGTACGCCCGGCCGCCGCCGCGGTGGAATGGCAACAAGTGAGTAGAAACTTTTTTGCGGGGAAATTTCAATGTCGTCGTTGTGTGTGTACGTCCCTTCTCGTCTGTCCCGTGTGTGTGTGTGTGTGTCAGTTGTGTGTGAGTGACAATCGACTCGCATGAAATTCACTCCCCCGGCGTGAGTTAAGGTCGAATGGTAATGGGACGTTTGAATGTAGGCCATTGGTCGGAATTAGGACTTTGTTAATCGGTACCCGGCGCGTATAATGTTTCCTTTCGTACGTTTTTAACGGAATTTGTTTATTCACACAAAATTCACCGACTTCGTTCTTTCGCTAGAATATACATTTAATATTATTATCAGACTGCCGATTATATTCCATTTATAGCATTTATATTTAAATACGATAAACGGTAAAACTAACGTCAGATCTAATACAGTTTCTGTCTTATTCTTAACCCATTACAAAGTTCAATGCATTTCTGTCTTCTTCATAACCCAATACAAACTTTACTGCATTTCTGCCTTATCCTTAATCTAATGAAAACTTAAATGCCTTTGCACGTCACTTGAAAAAATGTTACTTTGTATTGAAGTTTCGCGGTTTAATCATTACTTTACAGAGAGGGAACTACATAAAGCGAACTGAATATATTCGAAAATATTGGTGACGTTAAAAAAATGTTATTTATTGAAATTGAGGAGTCAACATAATTTGTTTCTTTCATACACTAATATTGTCATGGATAATTTTAAGGTCATCGTCTTTTCATTAATATTTTCGAATATATTCAGTCGTCACGTTTTACTTCCCCGATAGAATTTAACAAATTTTCATTTTTTTTTTTCTGCTGAAAAGATACATTTTTTCATTGAATAATTAAAACGCACCCATGTCTCAATTTTCTCGATTTTTATCTCACTTCAGTTCTTTTGTTCACCGTCGCGTATTCACGGCATCAGAATTGTAAAAAAAAAAAACGTCCGACATCCTTGAAACTTTCCAAATCGCTACACCCAGAGAAATTCTTCGCACGAAATACCACAGTATATGTATATTTTCAGAAAATACTATTTTCTATCGCTTTCGAATTCCGCGAGCGTCGAATAATGAGACGCGGCGAGAGAGTTAGAGAAAGGGAAGTTCCAATGGCGGTTCCCATGACGCGTTGCTCATCTGAATTTTTCGTTCCGGTGTCGCTTCGTGGAAATGAAAAATTTTATCGTAGCACGTAACTATGGTCACCGTGACATAAAAAACGAGAGAAAAACAATTTCAAAAACAAAAAAAGTAACTACACCAGATAAAAGGTGTATCAGTCAATTATTAGCTGTAGCAGTATGCAATTCAGTCAAGTTCTCAATAAAACAGCGATACAGTTTATATTCAAGATGATTTTAGGATATTTTTGGTTCGGTAAAAATGGCACAGTATAAATCGCAAACGTCTATCTAGGTTAAGAAGGTTCTTGACTTTTTTTTTCGTTATTTTTACAAGTATTATCCACCTTTTGCTTATTACTAACTACGAAAGCATGTATTATAATATATTTACGTAATTATAAAGCTTTGATGCGTATTAGTGTTTGATATATTCAGATAAACTCAACGTTAGATTGTTACAGCATTGTATAAAAGTTAACATACACACATGACAATGGGACCATAAATGTATATCTATTTATTGTCTGTACCACCATTTCGGAAAACACTCTGTACACCAATACACGTTTATTATTTGAATTTCGTATATCCCTTCAATTTTTGTCGAATTAAATGCACATAGAAATCGGTAATGGAATCACTGGCAAATTAAATAACTTGTGGATACCTGCCTTTAGTGCATTATAGCAATTGCTTCTTTTTTACGGCTTAAATAAATTTTTTTGGACTCGGAAAATGTTTCCACGTGTACTCCAGACTCTGTACACAATTGCTTGAACTTTCTCGTGTCGTAAAACTTTTTGGCGCACGGTCGACGACGGAGAGGACATATTTTACCAGAGGATGGCGGAAAAGCTGCGGGCGGATTCTCGTGAAGTTTCAACGTTTACCTACGGGACGAAAGAAACACACAAACTTCCAATATTGTTTCGAGTTTTCCGTTTTATAAACGGAGATTTCCCTTTGAGGACGCCACAGCTAAAGTTACTTTTACGATTTTACATTTATGCATTGAACTCATGAACTTCGTGCTTTCTTATAGTCATGCATCCCGTTTTTCCTAACTTATAAATCCTCAGTTTTTATTGAACTCGATTTGTGTTTCGTAGAAGTAAAAATAATAATTTTAGTAAAAATAAGAAGTTTTCTCACGAGTATGTAGGTTATGTTCCTTTCTGGCGAAATGTCGAATATTTGTTGCAGTGTATAATTAATTGTTTGACAATTATTTGTATGTTGTATGTACATGCATATGATTAGTTGTAATGTTCGCGATGAATGGTGACCAAGAACACGAAGAAAGGCGTTCGCCAGTGTACAGGTTACGATAAGACCGGTTTTAAAGTCAAGGTTTCCGGCTTAAATTTGAGTTATGCAAGTGGTGCAGCACACACAAGGCACCGTCTACAGGCTGCGAGACTCTCGGTTACATCAAGGAGCTTGCAGCCGCGTACATTGTGCACTGCTCTTGACTTGCTAATTAAATTCACCTGTAAATAATCCCCGGGACGCATAGAACGTAAAATGTTATTGCCTTTGGCAAGGGGGAAATTACAATGGCTGTAATGGGAAAGATATTCTTAACAACGTTGAAGACGTTGCTTCAGTATTTCCTTCCATGGAATATCATTTCATAATTGCTAGTATGATATAATTGTAATGTTGATCTAATAATATTGTAATATTCAACAATATTAAACCCATGTAATAAGTGTCAAATAATATTATTAATAACAAAATTGAATAGTCATCTATTTCCTTTGTTTAGTGCTTTACTAGAAATTTTATCAAATATTACCGATACCTTTACCTTTTATATATACAATGTCATATGAAACAATAACGTTTTTCTTAGCTAAAGAAATTTATAACTATATTAGTCTTTTCCATATACATACTCCACTTACGTTATTAATATAAGTACACTTTTTCTTCGTCTGTTAATTAATCTAGTTATTATCTGTATAACAAATGTACCAATCCTTCCGTGCATGCTGTAAAATTAAAACAATAGTTTATATCTGCCAGGAGTGTACAACAAAAAAGTGAATTCGTTAATAGCGTTCACTACGGAAAACATCCAAACATCGTTTAATTAAACTGTCCTATGTTTAATTCATTCAATTAAAACAGTCTGTCCAACCTGGTTACAGAGAATTCTCCGTTGTTAATTTACCCAAGGTCCTCAAACGGTGCTTTATCTTCGCAATTATATCACGCGCCGCGATCGAACGAACGATCCATCGCCATTTTTGGTCCCATCAGTGTTACTTCCTCGTGTAAAGAAGGCCAAGAAACAAAAACCGTCGTTTTACTGGTCATTGGTTTACCATTTATCTTGCAACTTCGCTTATCTATTTTTTACCTTGCTTTATATAAGGTGTGCTATTCTCACTGATGGCTTTGGTGGTAAAATAAGGAATAAAAAGTGATCAGTAAACATTCGTAATTAGGAATTAGTAATGGTAAATTAGCTGCAAATGGAAATATATTGTAGTAATATTAACAATAATTATTACAATAATTTCAATTAACAAAAGGACATTTATTTGTAATCTATAGTCTTCCGTTGTCGTTTTGCAACAAAAATTTGTTTCTGTGCCACATGAAACAAATTGATACTAAACGAAAAGGGTAAAAGTTGCGTAGTTTATTCTGGTACGTTCAGATATACATTATCGCTCATAAGTATTAGGACACCTGGCCTTTATGAAGAGCCAGTATTTTAGGCCATGTTTATTAATTTATAGTACAATAGCATAAACGTTATCCATCAAGCTTTAATATCTCCAAAACTATTCTATACGTGTATATCTATCAGGTGTGTATTAAAGTTAATAGCCATTTTTCATCGAAAATCTTTATTAATATTCCACAACTATTACAGCACCTGTTATTCGAAATAATTCACACCACTCCTTTACGATTTTTCCAGACTAACATTACATTCCTGGACTGTCAAAATAAAATAAGGCCAGAGTAGTAATTTAAATGCAAATAGTTAAGTGTGAACTATTGACATAGAGCTAATCGTGTATCAATACAAAAGTAACCTTGTTATTATATCAAGATCATTCCAACCAAGATATTATGTACCAAATGTATATCAAAAAATCATTTCTTTTAACACCTCCAATATTTTTATTAAAAAAATATAACATTCCTAAATTTTATTCGTGCCTATATGAGGTTCCATTACCACGTGCATTTCATTTATTTTCACTATTTCCAAACATTTCTACGAATGTCTCTCCAGTCACACATTTTCAAGCGAAACACATCCAACTAAGACATCTAAGTATACTTCTTACTAATTGGATCGGAAACTCCTTCGGTCGGAAGTTCTCCCCAAGCGAACTAATTGAGATACCAAGGCAATATGTCAATCATTTAATTGATGAGTAACCGACTTGTCCATCATCTCACGATCTTGTAACAGTTTTTCAGGGCAGATCATCGCGAAACCGTGGGACACACGAATGCACCTGCGCGTTCAGAATCCAGGGTCCCCGTTGGATCTGTCGCGAAGGAACGCGTATACATAAGTATTCCTTGTTTGCACGCTCGGGGTCTAATTCGTTCGAAGGCCGAGCGTATATCATCCGCGGCCTTCCCCAAACGACGTGTAACCCGCGAAACTCGATGAATCGGATACAAGTGAATTACTCGAGAATCTTTAACCGTGGTGATTCATCCGCTTCTCGACACGGCTGCGAGACACCTATGGATAGCGATGGGACGGTACAGGCTTGCGAATGTCTCTCGAGCAGATCAAGGATACGGAGTTTCAACATGGTGTCGGACTGTGCTGAAACGAAATCAGCTTAGAAATTGACGAAATTCTGAAAGTTTTGATAATTATTAATATTTCAAGAGTATTGACAAAATTTTGGAGGTATCAGCAATTTCAGAAGTATTCAACAAATGTTTAGGGGTACTAAAAATTTTAGAGGTAGTGAAAATTTTAGGAGTACTGACAAAATTGTAAGCTACCGAAAATTTCAAAAGCATTGAAACAATTTCAGGAGTGTTGACAAATTTTTAGAGGTATCGAAAATTTCAGGATTAGGTATTGATAAGATGTAGAGCTATTGAAAATTTTAGAAGGTTTATGCTATTCCCTTAGGTTGAGTCACAGATATATGTTATTTTACCTTTTTAAATTTACGTCGACGCAAAAGAGTTTGCAATTTACATTCAGCACTGTTAGATTCGGCTATTTTTATTCGATTTAAACGTTTTTATTGGTATTCACATTTAATTATTATTAGACTGCGGATTTTATGCACAATTATTTAAAATTCATTATACTAAAATAATTCACACAGTTCACCGTGATTTTTATTTTTTTTTTAAACTTAGTGTGGCTAAATAATTCATACAGTTTAACCCTTTAATTACGGCTGTCGTTAAGAGACGACGAAAAATAAATATTCTCGTATAGTGATACGAACAGTGTTAGCAGTGAATGGTAGTGATATACATATACAATGACTCAAATAGCGTCGACAGTTATGAGGAAACTATTTTTTTGCGTTTGGACAGTGAGTTTTATGAATACATAAAGGGTTAAATGTTAATGTCTACTTTCCTATTTTGAAAATGTCTACTAGAGCCTTTAAAATACATAGAAAAGAACAGGAAAACATATTGACCTTCAACACACTTTTTTTGGTGACACGTACATTGCAAAAAGGCTGTATTAGTTAAATGTGGTCACAAAATTTTCGGCGTAAAATTAATATCGCAATATCATTTAAATCAAGAACAGCCTTTATTAACTAAACGCATATATTTTCGACTTTCAAGACGAAATAAGATATGTCTGGCTACATACGGCCTTTTTCACTGTCGCAGTCAACGTCTTAACCCAACAACAGTCGAATAAAATTACGCCTTGTGGTAAACTAAATGTATATTTCGTATGTTTTATGAAAATATAGTTTATGCGAGGTTTGCTTACTTTCTTTGTATTCTATCAGGTTCCAAAGAAAATCAAAATTTCTTCAAAGTTTATCGAACTCTTAAGTAATTTAGTAAACTTCAAGTGAATTCTGTAGAATCGTGTATGCTATAAATGCATAAAATCCGCAGTCAAATAATAATTTAATGTATAATATATATTTCTTTACTACAACAAAACTAAACAACCTCTATGCATAATAAAAAATTAAAAAAAAAAAATATGTCAAACACGTATGATAAGTGTTCCGTGCCCGAGTCTCACTCAGGACAAATTGTTACTGACAATGATTAAAAGGGTGCTTCCATCCCAAAAAAACCAAAAACCAGCAAAAAAAAAAAATTTCCCTTTACTTCCATCGAGGTTCCCCAACAAACCCGCAAACTTCCAAAAGGTATCGGAATTTCCAGATTACCAAAATAATTCCATCGCTTCGTTTTCGATTTCCACAACGAGCTTCAACTTCGTGTTACTTCACACACGCGTCCCTCTTCTTCGATCTCGACTTCGCGAAAGGCAAACCACCACACGAGAAGGACGTGTCCGAACGAAGTCGTCTCTCCGAAAAAGGCGAGCGTTGTGGCCATTCTGTCCCGATAACGAAATCCAGAAAGATCTACCGATAGGATCTATTCGCTCCCCATCCGAGAGGATCCTCCGAACAGACGAACAAGGATCACGACGGCATCGAATCACCACGGATGGGTCCCACTACCACTCGTGACGGGGAGAAGAAGAAGAAGAGCCAGGAGGAGGGATAGAGAGGGGGGTGGGGGGAGATGGGCACGACACACGCAAGAATTATCCCTGAAGAGACGAAACCCAGGCGAAGAATGGGGAAAAGAGAGGACACAAGACCGAGGAGGATGGGCACACCAAGTTGGTCGGTCTGGATGCCGTCCCCCACCCTGTATATAAGCCTTCTTCAGCCGGCTACGTCTTCAGTCTTACTGTTCGAACGGCGCACACTGCGTGTACAATCCGAAGAGATCATCCCATCCGTCGACACGCACGCCGAGAGAACACCTAGCCGGGGCACGATGCCTTCTTGCTGACGGAAGAGGTGTACACGCGCGCCAGGATGATCGGCCGTGTCCCCGTCGCCGCTTTCTTCAGCCTGGTACGTGCGCCACATTATAGATCCTCGATACACCCAGGGATTATTAACGGACCGAGTGCACAACGCGGGGCAAGGACTCCCGAGAGTCCTACAACCGCCCCAAAATGATCGGTTCGCTTGCAGACACACGCTTGTGAATTAACAACACTAACCGGACATAAGGGAGTCCCTCTAACTGTGACACCGTTCAGAAATTAGGTGCAATTCAGTGATCTTTTGTAGGAAATATTGTACACGGTTTATATCGATTTTAAACTGTTTCGTATTTGGGGGGGGGGGGGTCCAGTGCAAGGAGGGACCATGCCGCAATGATTCTTTGAGGTATTTTTGGCTGGTTTTAATTTGTTTTTGTGGTATTAGTGATTTGGTAGGGTTAAAGTTGTATTTTAACCTTTTGATTGCAAAAGTTATTAACTCCACGAAAATATAAATGTATAACAAGTTAAGCAACAATGTTTTGGCATTCAAATTTGAAACAATTTTTATTTGAAATTAGTCACCTTGGCCTGTGAATAGCGTATTTGTTTGCCTTTAGTTCATACTTCGAGTTCAGAGGGAAGGTGATTGGATGAGGTTTTCTTGTATTTTTGGAAATAAGGGTGGTCAGTCGTTTTGAATAAGTGCTTGCATATTTAGAATGGTCTGTGCTTAATTGGATCTCTGTTAAGTAATAGTAAGGTACTGTTTCGTCAACATGTTATCGTTACACTGCGGTTGTTTTTATAAACTCCCATTTTTTAGGCTACTCCACAAAGATTCGAATCAAAGGAAACTTTATTTCACGGTTCGAAGGATTTATTCAACTGGAAGTGCAATTCAAAGATTGTTGATCTTTGTCAAATATTTTGTCTCAGTGTGTTTACAAAAAAAGTTACATATTTAAGCACAATTGACCAAAAAGTTTGGAATCACATATCAATTAATTAGATCATTCGACAAGTTCTCTGCTAATTTCTGTTTGATAGTTTTAGCGATAACTTTCATTGAACAATATTAACACATACACCTGCGATAAATATTAACTTCATCGAAAAAAAATAATGTAGCAATTCTAAAAGAAATTTTATATACATAACGGCTAGATTAGTTTAATTCTCTGAAATATGGAATTCTGACAATTCACCATTCATCAAGCAGACGCTCTTGTATTTTACAAAGAAACAAAAATAATCACGTGTTTTGTTCACTTAAAGGTAACATTTATTGCAGCTTTTTATGCATATTTATTCCATGATCGAATGAATTTCTTTGGTTGACTGCATTTATCCAGAACCTCTTTTTGAAATATTCGTACCATGATCCCTCGTTACCGAAACGATCGTTATAGATCATCTGCTTCAATATCACGTTGTTATGGATAATGAGGGAACCAACTGAAAACTCTTGATTTTTATTGAATAGCGTGAAGTGGTAAAGAACCAAAAGGAATTTGATTCACATCGTTTCCACTTTATACGATCCACGTAGAATACCAGTGATGGATGAGGAATTTGATTAATCCAATCGGCCATCAAAGAAATGTTTGGTTCCTATGTTCATTGAAAAATTTGAAGCAAAGAGACAAAAGAGTTGGAATTCATTGCATGCCGAGACAATACGTATTCAAATTGCTGATATTGGTTTTAGCGGATGTTGTTTGTCTCATAAAAAATTCCATTTTATATGTTCAGAATTTTAGAGAATTTTCCGATCCACGGTGTGATATGCATGTTCAATTCGATAATATTTAATATGAAAATATTGGTGCACAAATTGAAAAAGTAATTGGTATATGTACCTATGTAGCAAAAACGTATTCTGTACTTGGAAACATTCTGCTTCGGAGATTGGAAATAGAAACATAAGGATTCAAAAAAAAACAAAAAAAATGGTTTACCCATTGATTAACCCCTACTGACTTAATGAATTACAGTTGCTAGGCATGTTATGACTTATGATCGCTACTACACATTAATATAGTACGTACACTCCGGCTCATAAGTATTAAAACACTTATAGAATATGGACTAAATTTTCAAGACATTACGAAATTGCTGGAAATCGCAAATGAATTTTATTTAAGGGATATTAAATGTCGATGGATAATGTTTATGCTGCCACGAACTAACACAAGTGGCCTGATATATACAGGATGAGCTAATAAGAAATACTATCTAAAATAATTTGTTACCTATGGTTGTATCAAAGAACATTTTAACGAATTATGTAGCATTTTAAGGAACGCATTAGATTAATACAATTTGATTTTTTAAATCTTACATTTTTTTGAGATATCAAGGTGACCTTCAGTTTATTCAAGGTCAATGAATCTTTTTTTTAATACTGCATTGTTGTCGATGGAAGGACGAATTCAACGACCTACAGCATGATGGTATTAAAAAAAGATGCATTATCCTTGAATAAACTGAAGGTCACCTTGAGATCTCAAAACAAAAAAGATATAAAAACATCAAATTATATTCATCCGATGCGTCGCTTAAAATGCTACATAATTCATTAAAACGTTTTCTGACACAACCAATAGATAACGTGTTACTTTAGATAGTAGTTCTTATTAACTCACCCTGTATAATTTTTATGAAACATTACACTTTCTTCGTACAGACTAGGTGTCGTAACACTTACGAGCGGTAGCATATATGAGAGATACAGACTAAAGCTTTTATGAAACCGAATTTTTTTTTGATAAATCTGATTTATCGATGGCTAGTCTTTAAAAGAAGAAAAAACTGAATTTTTTTTATTCGATTGGTCAGAATTCTGGACAATATTCTGCCAGTAGCTGCGATGTAAATATAGCCGATGATTAGGTGATCACACCTGCGCGTTCTCCGGGACGAAAGCGGGATTCACGCCACGTCGCGACGAAATACCAACGAATTGCGAAATAGTGGCATACGTCGATTCGACTGCAAATAGAAAATCGCAACAATCGGAACGAGAGTCATCGACACGTGGCATTGGCGACCGTATTCGCTTATACCTTGTTCATTCGCTTCTAACGCGCGTTCTTAGAATAATCTCGTCTTTTTAAAGACGTTACCTCGTGGGAAAAATCATTTTCTATCTTTGGTATGTTCGCCACGCCACGTGGATCACCAACGATGACGGCTCGATGTACAGGGTGAGCCAGGAAGAAAGGTCAAGCCTTCTCGAGGCGACAGCGTCGGATCGTTATACAAAAAAAAAAAAGGTTTACATGAACATGAGGTTAACGGTGATAAAGGTAGAATTGAATTGGCAATAAAGTATCGTGAATGGTTGTAAAGATCGGAACATTTACGAGGTGCTTCTGATAATATTTAATTGATGCCGTCGGTGATGGTGAATAAAACGAGAAGTTTTCTAGTGATTCACTGTCATTTGTTGAATTATTGTTCTTTCGTTCTGAATCGACGTTATATCTGCGAATTCTTCGGCGCATTATTGAAAGATAACAATGAACAATGTCAACCCAACTCAAGATTTTGGGAAAACTTAGTGACACTTATATATTACTATCAACCTAATAATAGATTTAATACGGAAAATAAATTTCTATCTGATTTTCATATTTATAAATAATTATATAAAATTCTGAATTTTCATAAACGTGTCCGCAGTTTGGTGATAGGTAATGTTACTGCTTGTACTGCAAATATTTATTGGCAATACAAAATATTTTATTAGATCTTGGTATTTACATTAATTTTAATTTTGCGAAACAGCGATTCATTTAATTTTTTTATCGAGTGTACTCCGAATAAATACGAAATATTCACGGTTGAATAAACATTGCAATTAGAAATATCGGTAAACACGAAAATTTCACGTTTCAAACGGGATTCATATGATAGTGCAATTAATAATCCAGTCAACAAGGGAACCCTTTTCGTCGTGTATTCCGCCAATACATATGGCGTTTTCGAAAAGCTTAAGGTAGACACTTGAAAACCGCAAAAAGACGAAAAAATATTTAAATTTAGAATGCAGATATAATTGTTTCAACATAAAGGCACCCAATCAATTTGTACACCAAATAATAATCAAATTCGTACCACACAAGGGTCCACGTAAATTCCCCTTTCGGTTTTATCCTCATACCGATCGTTACGAACCGGATACATTTCCCATATCGACGCGATTGAAATGCGTCGGGCGTCGAACCGGCCGCGGATCGAAGCGAATGATGATTACGCTGACATAATAATAATAGGCGGCGCGCGGGAACGTTCGTGTGCGCGCGAGTGTTCCATTGATCTTGGCACTCGAACAGAATGCCGTTGCACTACATTTCATTCATAACTCTCTCAATGCCGCGGCGGCCGCGGGTATACGCTATTATGTTCTTCAGCCGGCTCGTTCGAGCGTGACTCGTTCTCATTGAAACGTCAATTGGTGGCAAGTCATCGAGATAACCCTATAACGCGAATCTATCGGGGCATCATTGTCTACGAGAGCATGAATTAAGCTACTTGCTACTGTCTCGATTTAGGATGAATTACCGTTTGCGGTTGACAGATTTAACTCATTCATTCGTCAAATTACTTTTAAATTATCAAAGAAGTATCTTGCTGTATTTTTATATATATTACATGACATTATAAATGATTCACAGTTACATTTTCAAAACGTCTAATACTATTTTTCTATTCATTGCCATTTGACAAATTCTTCACTTTTATCATAGTTAGACACAATAGTTCTCATTATAATATTATTATACGTAATCAAACTTCATTGTTCTTACCTTTGATCGATAAACCTTGTTGAAATAGTTGAAAGAAATTATAGTTTTCTAAGTTCCTATTGTATTTGTAACAATGCTGAACACTTGAATTCCATCAAATGGAAGAAAGGAAACATCAATAATGTCTTATTTTACCGATAAGCTTAAATGCACATTCAAATGTGTCACATACCATCCATACAAGACTAGAAGAGACTATTATATACTCACAAATATGAAAAAATATATGATACTAATATTTTATTTTGTAATTTATAATACACAGCCGTATGGCAACAATGGGAATAAAAGGGTTAACAAAAGTTGAAGGTTTAACTGTTCAACAGACTGTTTGAATTAAAGTGGATCAAAGTTGACGTTCGAAATCAAGTAATTTTACATATACACTGTCAACGTTAAATTGATTTATTATATTTCTGAAATAGAAAAATATAATTAAAACCTAGAATTTTCAGTTTTCGACAATTAAAATTTTCTCTGAGAAATTAGTTAATTTACATATTTGTACATTTTCAAAAGTTCCTTATATTTATAGATCCACTAGAAATAAATATATTAGGTATACCAATAAGTAGTCGAAAAATTAATTTATGAATTTCTGTATTTACCTTAAAGATCCGTACTTTAGTAATGAATCAGTTTCATCTCGCTCTTCTGAAAAATTACATGTGTTTTCGACTTGTGCAATTGTTCTAGCAACGGTGTGATAACTGAAAAGTATATGAATTTATGCTTTTAACGTCATCCCTGATGTTACGATCCCATATTATGAAACACTCTGTACATTCAGGCCGAGAAAAAGACGGGGGCTTGTGAAATAATAGTCAGTCAATGGTTAACAGAAGATCTGCTCATCTGTCGGGGCGCTTCCATTACGAATAGCCCCTTCTATCGAAAGTCTGGCAATGATTGACGACTACCGGTTGAACTATAGGCTGCCCGGCCGGTATCTTGGATCAGCTGAAATTATCTCCAGATGCGATCCGTTTTTGTACTGTTTACAAATCCGGCGAGATACAGCGTTTAACGCTTTGATACGGCTAGTTAAATACAAAAGCTCAGCTAATTTGTTCCGGTCCGCGGCTGCCCGTTTGCTGCGCTTCTGCGATAGCACGCCTGGCAATTTGCAAATTCTCCTTGCCGCGCCGATTTCGCCCTCTGCGAAAAGTGTAAAACCGAGAACTTTAACCTGGTCACCGATTCGAAAAATTCACCAAAAATATCCGAGAATTTATTCGTATATTTTACGGCTCGAGTATAAAACAAAGTTTTAAAGACCATAGATCGTAAAATCATTCCTTTTTATGATCATGCGAAAGTGTAAATGTACAATTATTTGACATTTAAGGATAATTTATGCGTTTTTCGTATTGTTGTAGAGTATAATCTGAACATTTTTTGTTTTTTTTTTTAATTTGTGTAAGTCCACTTTTCTTTATTGCGAGATATTTAATGTAATTGCAATTCCATTTAACATCTGCAGCTGAAACTAAGTTTTAACTCATTGTTCTCAAAACTGGACTTACACCACGCATTTGAAAAAATGGATCATATGCATCTGTAAACGATTTTAAATTATTTACCATATTTTCTGTAGCAACGTTTAAGTATTATTGATACATGTTTTATAATAATGCGAAACAAGTATATTCTAAACACAAATGATTTTAGACTCAATGTTTACTAGAACTTTCTTGTTAGTTTCGAAGGGTACATATTATGTGAGCTTAAAATCGACCTGTTTTGTAAATACCGGTTTCATAGGTATCCAATAAACTTGCATAAAGTTGCATGATATAGTGCAAAACAATAACACTAGTTTTATATCTCATTGTAACCACAATTATGTAGATACAAAAGAAACTATAAAGCATGTGAATCTACAGAATTTAACATATTTAGTAGTCTGAAAGATGAAACGTTTTTATCTGTACTTTTAAAAAAAAAAGATAACAATATAAAAAAAAGGATTGTAGTACCATCTCAATACTCCTAATTTTTAAATGACTAATGAATTTCGCAAAGAGGATCCTGTACCTTTATTTTTTCCGTTTTTCTCGCCATTGTTCCGTTTGTGTGAACAAAAAAAAACGTTGAAGTTCTCTCATACGCCTTTCAAACAGTTATACTTCTCTACATACCCTTTGAATTCAACGTCCAATTCATGGAAATCGAAGCTTTGACCTGATTCGCAGACTGACCCGTTGCATCGCGGTCGAATAAAATAACACGAAGGTTTTCGAAAAAAATTCTCCATGGGTCGTCAACGTGCCATGCTAATTACGAAAGGTGGTAATTATGCTTTATGATTTATAGAGTGACCGATGATCGATACACGTGAGCTCCCCGGCTCCTGGTTGGAAAATATCAAGTAACTGCGATGAACTTTTCCCCGACAGCTATAAAACGTAGGCATTCGGTCTGTACACTGAGAAGTCTTATTAAGATTCAAAGTTGAGGTACAAATCTGTACACCGTATAGAAATTAAATTAGAGAATTTACACATAATGATTAAAAATTACATTTTCAATTTACTAGACTTGTGTACTTAAACTCGATATGATTAAACTAGTGGACACTTGTTTAATATAAGAAGTCTTATTGTATTTTACTCACGAGTGTCTTCTTAAAAAATTCTTTTAATCCATTATTTTTAATCAAGCTTACATTATAATACACAACGCTTTAACTGATGATAGTATATGCATATAAGGTTTGCAATACGTAAAAATAATCGTAGGTATAAAATTAATTGTAGACGAAGACAACATTGTTTCATCTACTTCTTCTGAAGTATATAGTATCATTTATTACAGTATCATTTATCAAATAGCTATTTATTACAGAATTTAAAAAAATTTTATCTTACTATCAGCATACATTTTTAATTGTTGATAGTATTTGGAGATACAACCATTAAGAAAAAAAATCTTTTCCAGTTTCAGAGTTAGGACTTAAAACAATATTTGTTGTATTTTAGGTTGATTTTTCTTTATATCATGGTGAATTTGTATTATTTAGACCAATGAGACGCACGCAGATTGATTACCTAAATTTTTTTTAACACTATTTATATGAAACGAAGCATCACACAAAATAATTTCATTCGACATTTTCCATTTATTTTTATACATGGAATAACCTCCATTCCGGTTGTATTTACACTTTGTTTCTCCTCAACCGATCATCTAATAAAATCACTTACTCAAACGGATATCTGTCCCGCTATCACGGATAATCCGCATTCTACTGTAATGAACCTGTTCTTTTTAACTTGCCGTTCGATGATCAGCGATAGACCATAATTTTCCCCTATCGATTTCACCCGGAGGGTTTCACGCTGAACGACTCAGCTTACCGAGGCATCCATAATTCGCCGTAATTAACAACGCAAGCAAAAGGGAACCCGGTTGGGCAATTTACTCGGTACTAGCCGCGAGCACGCGTCCTCCGGGCAGCAATGTTAAAAGTTAAAAGGTTACAACAGAGAGAGCAACGGGATCCACCGGGGTCTCCATCAAGCCATATCTAGCGATGAGATCAAGTTCGATATGTATTCATGGGTCCGAGTCAATTTCAGTGGAAAAGCTTCATTTCATGGGATTCGATTACTACTTATAAAAAGTGTGACGTTACACTTTGTGTATTTATAAAGTAGGGCAGAGTTGGTAGA
Source organism: Dufourea novaeangliae (assembly GCF_001272555.1). Lineage (NCBI taxonomy): Eukaryota > Metazoa > Arthropoda > Insecta > Hymenoptera > Halictidae > Dufourea > Dufourea novaeangliae. Next base: position 2,258,734 of record NW_015374010.1, on the reverse strand, counting down.
TTTGGGTCGTGGGAAGCTTGGGTCAGCTATTAGATTTCCTTTTCAATAGTTTGTAAAATAATATTACCCAAAAAAAACAACGAATTTCATCGGTAATAGTAGTAAGGTACCATTTATTTCTACCTTTAGTGAGTAGGTAATTGAGTGAGTAGGTTTGGGTCAGTTAGTATATTTCCATCCTTGTTACGCATACCTTATTCGAATGTCAATTGTTCGTTGTTGCAGTTGTAGGAGTATTCATAACCTGTACAATTATTCTTGTCTGGAATCACTCTATAAACCCACAAAGTTTGATTCCGATCCGCGAGGTCAGCGTTCGCGGTGCTTTCCTTGTTGGTACACGCTTGATCCCATCGCTACCCGTATCTCCTGCGCGCACTTGTTGCGACGACCTCCGTGCGCCGGAGGGCTGACAATGAATCCGTCGCTAGTCAGTAAACCCCCCCCCCCCCACCCCCATCCTTCCGTCCTGCCATTCTGATATTAAATTGCTTCTCCCCTTAGCAAACCAACCATTGTTCTGGCAGAGCAATTAGTACGATTACGTTGATGAAGGAAAGAGACAGAAGGAGAGGGGGGGGGGCGACTAGAATGGAAGGTGAATCGTAAGTGTCACGTTCGAATACCGATTGCGAGAGAGAACCGAATTATCTTGATCTTTTTTGGAATGGACGAAAGTCGTGTGTGCCGTGCTGTTTCAAGGACGGGATGGAACAGACCTTCCTGTGAAGCGCGCGAAGAGTGTGATTTGAATAGAGGCAGAAATGAAACGAATAGGAATGCTATTGGTCCTTCGAAAAGAGGAATATTCTGCGCTGGTAAATTGGACGTGAATGTGTTATACGTGTAATTGGGAGGTTTTATGGTACTGGGGGAATATTTATTGCGTCACTCGAATGTTGAACACGTTTTCACATGTACCTTTCTTGTTATTTGTACCTAATACTGGTTCGGTGCTGTTGATGACTGGAAGCGTGTAAAGGAAAGGAGAGGGAGTATTTAGTTCTGGGCCTGCTAGTGGATTCGTCAGTAAGGCTAGCTAGCAGACCCTGCCTTAGACGCGGGGATATTAGATGGTCGGTTAAAAACGTATATATACAAACGAGGAAGGCTTCAGGTAGTTGTGGAAAAGGTGTCAACTCGGTAGATCTCTATTGGCGAATGTAAAAAAGAAACTTATAAAAATGGTTGAAAACCTTTTGTCATCAATAAAAGGAAAAATGATAAGGTAATCCATTGTTTCCAAAAAAACTTGTTTATTACTTTGAAAATATTAATTTTTCGATCTATGTTTATTAATACTTTTTTACGAAGAGACGTTACGCATCATACTTTCACGGCTGATATAATTCTGTGGAAAAGGTGCTTCCGTTATATCCGACAAACGGCAGGAGCATAATCTACAAATGAAAATCAGAAGAAAATGTTACACGAAATTTGGCTATAAACGTTTTATTACAAAGTTACAGGCAAACATTGAACGCAACATCAAATGTATAGGTAGCAACGGATTTTATATTGTCGAATATGAAAGATAACACGTTTACTTTCTCTGTATTTGCATGATGTTTCGTGCCTTGAAACGATTCAATGCAACTGATATATCACTCGTATCATTAATAGCAATCTCTTGAAACGCGTAACTTCTCATTCCAGAATATCGTCCTTCTATGTCGATATAAGCTTAACATTGATGTACAGTATGGAATACTACATATCATACTTTATACTGCGTTCAATATTTGCCTGCAACTCTGCAATAAAACGTTTACAGCCGAACTTCGTGTAACATTTTCTTCTGATTTTCATATGTAGATTATGCTCCCGCAGTTTGCCGGGGAAGACCTGAAACAGACGTGAAAGTACAGCGACGTGTGCGGTTTTATTTTTCTTGTTTCAATATTAACCCTTCGGAGGTCACAGTTGATCTGACAGATGCACACAAAGGATAAGTTGGAAAATGAAAGTGTAGATGAAAACGATATTGCTGAATTGCGTTTAGAAGATTCAAGATATTTCTAACGACGAGAACGAAAATGTCAAGTATCTTTTTTGGAAGACGTACGGAATGAGTCAGTAAGAACTACTATCTACAATAACTCATTATCTATTACATAGTTGTACCAGAAAACGTTTTAATGAATTATGTAGAATTTAAGGGATACAATTTGATTTGTTATTATCTTGTTTTTCTTATGAAATATCAAAGTGATCTTGAGTTTTTTCAAGGTGAATGCATGTTTTTTTTAAATGCCACGTTGTTGCATTATATGTTGAATTTGTAATAAAGAATAATTCTGCATATACGAAAAAAATTTCTACATTTTCCCTCTTATTTAATAGCTTAAAAACATATGATTCCTTAAATTGTATCAATCACGGGTCACAAATATCCAGACAAATTTACCATCCACAATGAATACGAATTTTTTCAACACGTTAACGGACGGACAAACAGAAATTCCGGGTTCAAGACCGGAATTTCGCGTACAACACCAGCTGCTTAGTGGGAACTTTCTCCGAATAGGAGAAACCGATCTAAATCATTCCTAAACACGGGTCAGAAGCGAGCGTAATGTGGCTCGGGGGATAGGCGCCTCACCAAACCGTCGGATGAACGATCGCTGGGACCAGAAGGCCTCGAGGCGATATCGAGCGGTCCGATTGCGCAATACCTTGGGTAACTTTCACTGTAAGATGATGCGCTGATTCGAGTTTTGCGATGCACGGCCGTTCGGGCAGCCTTGGGTCTGCCCTAGAGCGATCATAAGCGGTTCTAACGGCGCATCAATGCGTTAGCTACGTAATTGCTTAATGGGAATCAGCGTTGAAGTTTTACGTTCAACACACTTTCATCTTTTGTTCCTTATCCATTTTGTACATATACATGGTGATAAAGAAAACGAATTCGTAACTACGAAACCATTATTAGTGAATAAATAAATTAAATCAATTTTCAAATATCATTGGAAACGATTAACAATTAATATATTCGTTGCCTCTACGGTTACAGTTGACAGAAATAACCACGTATAGCCTCGAGAAATAATCTTCACTCCCATTTTCAAGAAGTAATACCAATCCGGTTTTATTCCGTGAACAAGCACTCCAATTATCGTCGCCGAAAATTTTGAAGGTGATCATTCAGAAGCCGTCTTCATCCTGACACGTAATGCTCGGAGTTACGGTCGATAATGGCGGAGCTCCGACGATCGTCGTATTGTGTGCCCTCGTAATATTACCTTCTCAATCGCTGACACTGCCATTTTCAACGTTCCGAATCGGAACGGGTAACGGTTACATAAAAATTAGCATGCTCGATTGAAAGTAATGATTCCAGTTGTCGTAAAAATGTTAATTTTCGCGAACCCTCAATCGTCCTTCGTCAATGGGGGGAACGCCATCTTTGAGGATTGCGGAACCGTATTTCCCAGTTGTGAACAAAAGACGGTGAACGCAATATCTTACGTCTTACGGGGAAATGAGTGGAGGACGAGACAGTCTCGACGAATATTCTCCTTTCGACGATCTTGTTTTGTGAATTGACTTAGGTATTAGGTGGCAGGCAGAGGAAGTCGCTTTTGCAATTACGTGTGAGTTCTTCATTCTGAAACGCTCGATTTCGCGTCAGCTGTTGAAACACGAAGAATATTTTTAAAAATTTCCTCTACAATGAAGTTTCCATCGTATGTAACCGTTTGTTGGGTTTCTTGGTTCTTCCCACGATCAAGGCACAGAACATAAAAAAACTTGAATCGTTTAAAGTTCTACATTGTTTTAATAGAAGAGATTATAGTGTCACATTATTAATGTAACTTACATGTTACGAATGTTACGAATTTTTTCGACAATTATGGAAATGTTTTTCATCGACGGAAGTATGAAAGCCATCAGTCTTTATGAACGTGCAATGCTCGTATTCGTATTGCATACGGGTATAACGGATATAACTTTTTTTTTACACGGCGAAAATAATTAAAAAATGATCGTTCGTAATTTGTTAGCGACAGTAGTGGCGCAGATACTGAAATGGGAACGCAATATCGAGGCAAGGCATCTGCATTTTTTGTTTGTGTCCAAACTTGTGCCTTAGATACGAGAACATAGGCTATCGAGGTACAACGGAATATTGTTTCAGCATCAAAGGCATCGAAAAATAATATAAAACGATGGTTATATGCCGTACCGTACAACACTCTATCGTCAACCTTGAAATGAGTCCTATATGTATTTGAAATATCTTCACGAGTGAGGGCAAGGATTTACATTTCACACTGTTACGCTAGACTACTAACCAAGATTAATTGAATCTTTCAAATAAAACCGAATTTCTATTTACTTGCACAATTAACATGTGATTTTATCTGATTAGAACATACATTCTTCGGTGAATTCCCGAGTTTTATGTAATAATAATATCCTACACAGAATTGAGCATAATTTTATTCGAATAATACATATACATACATATATGTATTAAAATACAGCAATGTCTAAGATCGTCATCCTGAGCTTTAAACAGGTAAAGAGATTAAATAATTGCTTACCAAGTATCTACTCATTCAAGAAGAAATATTATTTTATTATAGACATTGGAATTTCTAAGTTTAATTTATTAAAAATAGCAAATACCTTCTTTTATCTTTCATTCGTTATTCGAATGAATTATCTAGATAATAAATTGAAAATAATAAACTGTAATCCTACACAATAAGGTTAAAATTCCTGGAACATTTCTCGTACAAGGGAATGCGGTTCCCCTTCACCTTTGTGCCATTATTTATTAAATAACCTGGGTTGAATAGTTGATGCATATTGCACGTCCGTCAGATCAAAGATGGAGACAACCAGTCGCTTGTTCTCTACCAGTTGTCCGTCTATCCATCCGATCAATACGCCGCGTGTTGAATTAAAACTTAAAACCGATCATTCGCGCAAAATCCCCCAGCAACACTGAAATGCTTCTTCGACGTAACCGAAGAACATTCTGCCGATCTTTCAGTCAATTTAACATTGAATCAGGATCAAAGAAGAAATTGTTACAATGATATAACATAGTTACATACATCCACTGCGTGTCACAACTATAAAACCACCCTAAAATTTTCAATCCTCATGTATTGTAGTTAAAATAAAAACATACCATTTTTGGGGGGGAATATAATCTATGCTTTTCTAGAGAAGCATTATTTCTCAACACGATTTCAAACATAGCATAGTTGGTTCGTTTTTATTTCAAATGCAATATATAAAAATTAACAATTTTTGTGGTTTTATAGTTATGCCACGCAATATATATATTTAAGCATTATTAAATACAAATAATTATCTTCGAAATAACTTTTATTAATGACGTCAAATTAATCTGCTAGAAGAAAAATTAATAAATCACAAGGTACAAAATTTAATATAATATGTAGAAATAATCAATCTAATATATAATAGGCTTCAAATGCTTAAATTAATAACAAAGAAGGAATTTCAAGGCCTCGATTCTAGAACGATCCATCGTTCGATCTCCCAGGCTCTTCTCCGATGTATGCAGGTTCACATCAGGGAGGCTCGATCATCAAGGTAACGACATCGATGTTAATCTAGACAGTCGTGGACGCCTACCGCCTGGGGTCCATCGAGTTGATTTCCCATTGTCCACTAAAATATCGCGGCACGAATACCGCGGGGATTAACATTGCCGATGACTGTTGATTCACGACACGGGGCAGGTCGAGCAGTCAGCATATATTAACCTTTTCGCCGCATGGCAGAAGAGAGACCGCCGCCACCGCGTAGAATAACCGTCCGTCAGCCCCGAATGGGAAGAAGAGCTCCGGTACACACGGATCGCCACTTTCCCTTTTCGTGGGTGGAACAACAGGGCGGCTGAGATCATCGATCGCCACGGCGGCGGGATCCTAGCCGGAGCAGGATACTACGGTCGTGCCACTTCGGGACGGAGGCGTTTCGGGCCACGTGCGCGTTAAGGCGGGTATCCACTTGTTGCGTATCCATCGTATTATCGTTGCTTCCGTGTCAACAATACGATACAGTGCAACGGTACGTGAATTCTCCCCTGTCATCACTGCGTATATAGGGATCGGATCAAGTACAATATGTATCTACGAATCGGAGTCAATTGCGATAACAAAGTTTCATTTCACAGGAGTCGTTTAACTAGTCAAAAACAATAAAGTTTCGATTAGTACACTGGCTGAAATTTCTATAAGGTCACCATGTTTTTTGATGAATTATAATTATTCCGTACCAATGAAAAATTCGTGTTTGGTAGCATTTTTGGTATTTCAACAGAACACAAACTGCGAAATTTCTATATAGACATTGGCTTTTTACATAAGAAAAGTTGAAATTAAGAATAGTTTTTCATTATTTCTATGTTAATACTTACTTTCTATATTATACTCGACCGGCAGACTCGCGCTGTGATTTGTCGGGACTTTTCGTTAATATCTCGTTAACAAAGCCTCAGATAACATTTTTGCTAAGGAAAAACTTGTTTCAAATCACTGCACGAGTGACCCATTTTAGAGACCTACAACACTTTTGTTACACCGTATATAAACGCCCCAGAAAATTTTAATATCGATTGAATCGATGAGAGTTGGCACCTACGTTTTTGGATTTGGATAAGAGTCCACCCGTGTTACTATCCAGTAAAAACGAATCAAAATCATAGAGGGTCATACTTGTATAACGTAACGGCTATACGATAGTAGGATACATAACAATTATTGGATACCCGCCTTTAGACGGGAACGTTTTCAAAAACAAACGGATACGCGGTGCACCGATGTACCCACCGTGCCCCCGTATATTATTCATGGGTGAAACTACAAATGGACACGATTGATTTCTCGAACACGTCGCAGACGAGACGTAGATGGTGAACAATTTGTTCGAGCCGTCGACCACGATGGAATAACGATGCGTAGAGTTGAAGAAAAAAAAAGTAGATCAACACCGAATTCGAAGAAAGTTCGGTCGTAGGATTCTAAAAGAAACATAGGATAACCTCGATTGTTTTAAGGCGCCGTGCGTCAACGCGACAGCTGTAATTTTTTAGAAATCTGCACTTGCGGGCCTTCCATTGCGAATATATCCGCCCCAAATCAATTAAACAAAACTTATTCTTTTTGTTCAAATGTTAAGTAAAATGTTCCAACAGCTTCGAAAAAAAATCCCAGCACTTACGTTAAGATTGTAGCATATCTTTATTTAAACATTTTACATGTTGTTTCAAACAATAATAAATTCTTTCTTTAGTATGATTTCGTCATCACAGCATTGATTCTTGTATACACAAGTACATGTATTTCTTTGTTTTTATATGAATCAGACTTCCAGTTTAATAATAACTTTTTTTGATGCAGAATTCTTTATACGTGAAATTTTTATTAAATAAAATAAATAAAATGGCCAATATTAGGGATTTTGGTACTAATTGGGACATTTACCTTAGGTGTACTAATAAATAATTGTATTAAGGTAAATCTAATGTTTACTTTTGGAGAAATCGAAAACCTACTACAGCTTGAGTAATATACATTCTAGTTCCCCAATAATCTCGACCGCTTTTAACACGACTGCCCCAGTGAAAAAGGACATACGTAGTCAGACAGATCTTATTTCGTATTTTCCGCCATAAATCGTCGAAAATATATGCGTTTAGTCAATGGAGGCTGTTGGTCTTGTTTTAAATTATACTGGACGTTCAAAATTCGACTAGTGTTTACCAATTCATAATTTTCTCAGTCTAATATTTGATATCTTAATTTTTGTACTACAATTATGTAATAATTTTTGTATTTCACTTTCTATAAGATTTATTATTACCAGATAAATAATGATACTCTATTGTCATTTATAAGTAGAAATATTTGATGCTCTAATTCATAACTAAATCTGCAAAGCCTCGGAAATTCTACGAATTTAAATAAGATAGCTCTGTTGTGTTCGTCCTATACACTCTGTACCTTTTTTCCCGATAAAATTGATTCTAGTTGCTTTGCGCCTCCTTTCACGTATACATAAATCATTGTATTTTAACTACGTTAATGAAATGGAGGATTACAGATGTACGGGGCACCATTAATCTGATTGAATGGATCTGTTGACAGAACTCGTGAAGAATGAAGTGTCGATTCACCCGTTCTTAAAGTGGGTGGAACCGCGACGCAGCTAATCATTAATCACGCGTCGCGATTATAGCTCGATCGTGTTAAACGTTCATTAATATGTACACCTTCGCTTAACTAACTACCTTAGCTTACTTTAAACTACCTTAAAAAGTGTACACTGATCCGAAGAAATTTTCCTCACAGTATCTTGCCATTTATAATATGTTATAAATCTCTGTTGTGTTACATTAATTAATACTATACTGTATTTCTTAATATTATGATAAATGTGAATTGTTACTGCAAAATAATTTAAAAACAATATTAGTGTCCATAAATTTGAGGTCACTACTTTTCATCTTATTCTGCATTCGTTATTATAAAAAAATAATTATTATTGAAAGCTTAATTATGTATTTCTTATTGAAGCCATTACCAAGTATACATGCAATAGATGAAATATTCAAACGACAGGTGTCCATGTTCGTAAAATAGGTTATCTATAATTTCTGTCTTCCTTTAATTGAAACGCCCGAAACACGTGTATTCGTCACGGTAACAAGTGGAAACGGAATGGAATGAACAGAGGCGCTAACCAAGTCCTACTCAATTGCACAATTGAACCATTTTCAAAGTTGATCTTCTCGAAAACGACGTGTGAATTGGAAAAATTTTATTCTATATTAACGACTTATTTTTTCACATGTACTAATATTTTCAATAAAAATTGAATCACAAACATATTACCAGGATACTTTCATCAGTACATCTCACATTGCTGAGAATGCTATTACTTTGAACCTTTCTTTGTCGAAGAAAGCAAAGTAACATCAGCGAATCAGACAAAATGGCGTCTGGGGTAAAGAAGTGAGGTCGATTAATCTTCTTCTTCTGCTTTCCTCAAAGACCTATCGACAGATGGTTCGTTTCAATCGTTCGGTAATTCAAAGAGAGAACCGAAAGAAGAAACAGAAATAGACAAGATCGTACTGATAACGGTGAAGAAAGTATCTAAACGTTATTCACAAGTTCGGACGTTCGATTACGAAACGTTTATAGTGAGAGTCAAAAGTGAGTGTACACCTTACAAAGGTGAGATTCGTGTAATATTTCAGAAGCATCCTACTATTGTAAGATCATGGCAGTCATACAGTTGGATATGATTTTCTTAACACTGTCGGGATGAATAGACAGCAAAACAATTCGAGAAAAAGAAATTCGAAACTATAACCAAAAAATTTTGTAAATATCATTAAACATGGTGAATAAACTATTATGGTTTGAGGTTGCATGGCAACCTCTGGTGTAGGTCGGTTGGTTTTTATTCATACTACACATATACACATTAGATTCTAAATTGAGAGAAATAAATACGAATGAATCCCATACTTTGAAAGCGTACACTCACTTTTAACACTCACTGTACGTTGCTCCCCGCGGAAGAGTGCGCGACCTTTAGTTTTAATTGCCCTAAATGGCGACTGCGAACGAAAAAGCTTCCTTTCGCGCCGAGGAATAACTCAGAGATTCCTCGGGCTGACTTTTACGGGGCCCCTGACATGGAAAGATTAAAAGCCGTGTCAGCGTCGTCTGTGCTACAAAAACTCGGACACTGTTCACTTACGCTAATATGGCGATGGTTATTTATAGAGAGTAGCCAAGTGGAATTGATGGCCGTACATGTAATCTCGGGTTCTCTTGTTGTTCTTTAGCTACGTAATATTAAAGCACTCTTGGGACTCTTGACGATGAGAAACCGAAGTACTAAATGTATATTATGGATCAAAGGACTCGGGATGCTTTGAAAAGGAAATGTAACATGAAATATTGTCACGAGGAACATTTGTGTGGATTTCTTAAGTGGATGATGTTCGTCGATGAAGTTATTTGTGGAGATTTTTTGAAGTCTTTGAAGGATAACAAGATTTTTGTAACTTAGTGCTTTCTATATTATTATTGAAGAAGTTTTAAACTCTCAGGGTGTATAATGTTATTTATTTTATCAGATTATTTACAGCAATTTATAAAATTTAGAAGATTTGTTTAATTTGTAATATCACGATATAGTATATTTTAGAAAAATTGTAACAAGCCTGCCTAATTCGTTGGTCACTTTCAACTTTCGCTTGTGACTAACTATTGTTATTCGAATTTAGGAAAGTTAGAATTGAAATGCAATACGTTATTCATAAGACTGCCGTGAGATTCATGAAAAAGACAGGATAATCTGACATAGGTAAATTTATGATAGTTATCAATTTTTATGGTACGTGATCATATTGGCATATTGCTACATGAACGACGAGAAAACATAAGTGCAATAAGTTTCGGAACAGATCGTGGTCGATCGCGTGAATACAGGCAAGCAACATTGACTGAGCGGTTGACTTGACATTTAAAGTGACATGCTATGTTGTTAGTGAATCGTCGCTAAGCTTTTAAAAGGTGAACAAGATTAGACCAGGTAAAGTCACCTAGCCAAAGAACAAATTGGGATACCATGTTGGCTAATTTGCTATGTAATTGACGAGTTACATAATGCTGGCTGAATGATTTAGGATGCATATATACCATAACAACAAAATAAAATGATTTTATTTCCCGGCAATAACATATGACAGATACATTTTTCTATTTACCATTCAATTATTTATATAACAACGAAAGATTTTATTCGTATTGTGTTATATAGAATAATTAACTTCCTTATATATTTTCTTGTAAGTTTCTAGTTACTTGAAAAACTGAAGTATTTTGGAACACTAAACAAAGATTGATGATTTTTTCAAGAAAATAAAGTATCTAATCAAAAAATGACTAATTAAACGTTCGTGTGCAATAGGTGATTGCCACATCTCTGTTGCAAGGCACTCAGCAGCAAGGAAGCAGGCAGAGTAGAGAAGTGATATTGAACATCAGTGATGATCAAAAAACCCAATATCTAAATCAAGACTTCTACTCGAGTAAGTGATGATGGTCTGACATGTAAATACACAAGAATGTAGTTAATAGTCATTATTTTTTCGAAAGATACTCAAAACAATTTCTTTACAGATGCATACAATTATGGTTACGAAATCAGTCCAAACGGGCAGTTCCACCATGAAGTACGTGGACCAGACGACATAACATACGGTTGCTATGGCTACATAGACCCGTTCGGAAAACTGAAGACCACATTTTATGTAAGCGACGGTTGGGGTTACCGAGTCGTCCAACCAGGAAAAGCAATTGAAATATTTTTACACGAACACGAGCATCATCAGCATGACGACTCGGAGCAACATGGCCCCGAACATCATGATCACCATGAACATCACGGTGTGATAACAGAATGGAAGGACTTGTATTTCCCAGAAATATGTAGACAATTCGACGGAACAAATGATAGGCCAATTACAGTTCCGAGTCCAGGCGAAAGTAAGTATAACAAACATTATTATATAAAGGGAATTACAAAAGTACACAAACATACAAACATGTTCTCATACAGAACCAGGCATAAACGGTTCAAGCAGTGGTGGAACACCAATCCAACCAGGAAAGCCACAACCTGGTTATCCAGGAATACCACCACAACCCGGATACCCTGGTACACAAGGGCATCCCGGAACACCTGGCACCCCTGCAACGCCAGGAAGACCTGGCCAGCCAGGATACCCAGGAACACCTGGAGAACCACCACAACCCGGATATCCTGGTACACCTGGCCACCCTGGAACGCCAGGAAAACCTGGCCAGCCTGGATACCCGGGAACACCACCACAACCCGGACATCCAGGACACCCCGGAACACCTGGTGTACCACCACAGCCAGGATACCCTGGAACACCTGGCACCCCTGGAACGCCAGGAAGACCTGGCCAGCCTGGACACCCGGGAACGCCACCACAACCCGGACATCCAGGTACCCCTGGCCACCCCGGAACACCTGGCACACCACCGCAACCCGGATATCCTGGTATACCTGGCCACCCTGGAACACCTGGGACACCTGGCAAACCGCCACAACCTGGATATCCTGGTACTCCTGGACACCCCGGAACACCTGGCACACCTGGCAAACCACCACAACCCGGATATCCCGGTACTCCTGCACACCCCGGAACACCTGGCACACCTGGAAAGCCAGGAGGACCTGGTCAGCCTGGATACCCAGGAACACCTGGCAAACCACCACAACCTGGATATCCTGGTACTCCAGGACACCCCGGGACACCCGAAACACCTGGAAAACCACCACAACCCGGATATCCTGGTACTCCTGGACACCCAGGAACACCCGGCACCCCTGGAACGCCAGGAAGACCTGGCCAGCCAGGGCACCCGGGAACGCCACCACAACCTGGATATCCTGGTACTCCTGGACACCCCGAGACACCTGGCACACCACCACGGCCAGGATATCCTGGAACTCCAGGACACCCCGGAACACCTGGCACCCCTGGAACGCCGGGAGGACCTGGTCAGCCTGGACACCCCGGAACACCCGGAATACCTGGCACACCGCCGCATCCCGGATATCCTGGGACTCCAGGACACCCCGGGACACCTGGCACACCTGGCACACCACCACAGCCAGGATATCCTGGTACGCCTGGACAGCCTGGCCATCCCGGCAGCCCTGGAACACCAGGAGGGCCTGGTCAACCTGGATACCCAGGAACACCTGGCACACCTGGCAAACCACCACAGCCAGGATATCCTGGGACTCCAGGACACCCCGGGACACCTGGCACACCTGGCACACCACCACAGCCAGGATATCCCGGTACTCCTGGACACCCCGGAACACCTGGTACACCTGGAACGCCAGGAGGACCTGGTCAGCCGGGATACCCAGGAACACCTGGCACACCTGGCAAACCACCACAGCCAGGATATCCTGGCACACCACCACAACCCGGATATCCTGGTACTCCTGGACACCCCGGAACACCCGGCACCCCTGGAACGCCAGGAGGACCTGGTCAGCCGGGATACCCTGGAACACCTGGCACACCTGGCAAACCACCACAACCTGGATATCCTGGTACTCCAGGACACCCCGGGAAACCTGGAACACCTGGCAAACCACCACAACCCGGATATCCCGGTACTCCTGGACACCCCGGAACACCCGGCACACCTGGAACGCCAGGAACACCTGGCAAACCACCACAACCCGGATATCCCGGTACTCCAGGACACCCCGGAACACCTGGTAGACCTGGAACGCCTGGTATACCACCACAGCCTGGATATCCGGGAATACCAGGAGAACCTGGTCATCCTGGTACCCCTGGAACACCAGGAAGCCCTGGTCAGCCTGGTCACCCGGGAACGCCACCACAGCCTGGATATCCTGGTACTCCTGGACACCCCGGATATCCTGGTACTCCTGGACACCCCGGGACACCTGGAACACCTGGCAAACCACCACAACCCGGATATCCCGGTACTCCAGAACACCCCGGAACACCCGGCACACCTGGAACGCCAGGAGGACATGGTCAGCCGGGATACCCTGGAACACCTGGCACACCTGGCAAACCACCACAACCTGGATATCCTGGTACTCCAGGACACCCCGGGAAACCTGGAACACCTGGCAAACCACCACAACCCGGATATCCCGGTACTCCTGGACACCCCGGAACACCCGGCACACCTGGAACGCCAGGAACACCTGGCAAACCACCACAACCCGGATATCCCGGTACTCCAGGACACCCCGGAACACCTGGTAGACCTGGAACGCCTGGTATACCACCACAGCCTGGATATCCGGGAATACCAGGAAAACCTGGTCATCCTGGTACCCCTGGAACGCCAGGAAGCCCTGGTCAGCCTGGTCACCCGGGAACGCCACCACAGCCTGGATATCCTGGTACTCCTGGACACCCCGGGACACCTGGCACACCACCACAACCCGGATATCCTGGTACTCCTGGACACCCCGGGACACCTGGCACACCTGGCACACCACCACAACCCGGATATCCTGGTACTCCTGGACACCCCGGAACACCCGGCACACCTGGAACGCCAGGAGGACCTGGTCAGCCGGGATACCCAGGAATACCTGGCACACCTGGCAAACCACCACAACCTGGATATCCTGGTACTCCAGGACACCCCGGGAAACCTGGCACACCTGGCACACCACCACAACCCGGATATCCTGGTACTCCTGGACACCCCGGAACACCCGGCACACCTGGAACGCCAGGAGGACCTGGTCAGCCTGGATACCCGGGAACACCTGGCACACCACCGCAACCCGGATATCCCGGTACTCCAGGACACCCCGGAACACCTGGTACACCTGGAACGCCTGGTATACCACCACAGCCTGGATATCCGGGAACACCAGGACAACCTGGTCATCCTGGAACCCCTGGAACGCCAGGAAGCCCTGGTCAGCCTGGTCACCCGGGAACGCCACCACAGCCTGGATATCCTGGTACTCCTGGACACCCCGGAACACCTGGCACACCTGGCAAACCACCACAGCCAGGATATCCTGGTACACCAGGGCACCCCGGAACACCAGGCACCCCTGGAACACCAGGAAGGCCTGGCGAGCCAGGACACCCTGGAACTCCACCACAACCAGGATATCCTGGTACACCTGGCCACCCTGGAACACCTGGGACACCTGGCACCCCTGGTGTACCATCTCAGCCTGGATTTCCTGGAACACCAGGAGGACCTGAATATCCTGGAACTCCTGGCCACCCTGGAAGGCCTGGTAAACCTGGACATCCTGGTAGGCCTGGGCTGCCTGGCCATCCCGGTATCCCTGGAACTCCACCACAACCTGGATATCCTGGTACACCGGGCCACCCAGGAACACCTGGAACACCCGGCACACCTGGTGTGCCACCGCAGCCTGGATATCCCGGAACGCCTGGACATCCCGGTGGTCCTGGAACACCAGGAACTCCTGGTCAGCCCGGATACCCGGGGACACCTGGTACACCACCACAGCCTGGATATCCTGGAGCGCCTGGACAGCCTGGTCATCCCGGCAGCCCTGGAACTCCACCACAACCTGGATATCCTGGTACACCTGGCCACCCAGGAACACCTGGAACACCCGGCACACCTGGTGTGCCACCGCAGCCTGGATATCCCGGAACGCCTGGACATCCTGGTAGTCCTGGAACACCAGGAACTCCTGGTCAGCCCGGATACCCGGGGACACCTGGTACACCACCACAGCCTGGATATCCTGGAGCGCCTGGACAGCCTGGTCATCCCGGCAGCCCTGGAACTCCACCACAACCTGGATATCCTGGTACACCTGGCCACCCAGGAACACCTGGAACACCCGGCACACCTGGTGTGCCACCGCAGCCTGGATATCCCGGAACGCCTGGACATCCTGGTGGTCCTGGAACACCAGGAACTCCTGGTCAGCCCGGATACCCGGGGACACCTGGTACACCACCACAGCCTGGATATCCTGGAGCGCCTGGACAGCCTGGTCATCCCGGGAGCCCTGGGACTACACCGCAGCCTGGATATCCCGGAACGCCTGGACATCCTGGTGGTCCTGGAACCCCTGGAACACCAGGGACACCTGGTCAGCCTGGATACCCTGGAACGCCTGGACAGCCTGGCCATCCCGGTACTCCAGGCATACCAGGTAAACCTAGTAAGCCTGGGAAACCTGGCAAACCCGGAAAACCTGGCCATCATGGTAAGCCTGGAAGTGAAACGTATCCACCGGAAGGTATACCTGGAACGGACGAATTACCGGGCACACCGCCATATCCGCCACAACCTGGATATCCCGGATCTCCAGGCAGACCTGGCAGACCCAGTAAACCTGGAAAGCCTGGACATCATGGGCAGCCTGGATCACCTGGCACACCGGGAACACCAGGTATTCCTGGCATTCCAGGAACGCCTGGAACACCAGGGACCCCCCCACATCCTGGATACCCTGGAACTCCTGGTACTCCTGGTATTCCAGGAACGCCTGGAACACCAGGAACCCCCCCACATCCTGGATACCCTGGAACTCCTGGTAGTCCAGGATCACCAGGCTCGCCGGGTACGCCAGGTATTCCTGGCATTCCAGGAACGCCTGGAACACCAGGGACCCCCCCACATCCTGGATACCCTGGAACTCCTGGTACTCCTGGTATTCCAGGAACCCCTCCATACCCTGGATACCCAGGAACTCCTGGTACACCTGGCATTCCAGGAACGCCTGGAACCCCCCCACATCCTGGATACCCTGGAACTCCCGGTATTCCTGGTACACCTGGCATTCCAGGAACCCCTCCACACCCTGGATACCCAGGAACTCCTGGTACACCTGGCATTCCAGGAACGCCTGGAACCCCTCCCCATCCCGGATACCCTGGAACTCCTGGTAGTCCAGGATCACCAGGCTCGTGCATTCCTGGCACTCCTGGCATACCGCCACGACCCGGACACCATGGCAAGCCGGGCAAGCCAGGAAAACCCGGTAGACCTGGAGAACCGGATACACCTGGCACACCGCCTTATCCACCCCAGCCAGGATATCCAGGTCCTCCTGGATACCCAGGAACTCCAGGTATACCAGGAACCCCAGGAACACCTGGAACGCCGCCTCATCCCGGATATCCAGGAACACCAGGTACGCCGGGAACGCCAGGAATACCTGGAACACCAGCACAACCTGGACATCCTGGAACTCCTGGAACTCCTGGAACACCTGGTATACCACCGCAACCTGGATATCCTGGCGTACCTGGTACGCCTGGAAGACCAGGTAAGCCCGGAGAGCCGGGTACACCCGGTACTCCGCCTTATCCACCTCAACCAGGATATCCAGGAATACCAACTACTCCTGGATCACCCGGAACACCTGGAATTCCTGGAACGCCCGGATCACCTGGATTCCCTGGTAAACCAGGGAAGCCTGGTCATGGACATCCTGGAACATCTAAACCAGGTACGTAACATACATCCATGATGTATGTTTCTATATAAAAACGTAATTGTGAATTTATGCAATAACTTATCAATTACGCATGATCTATTCATTTAGATATTTACGTACATATTTTATTAAAATTACAGATCACGATCAGCATCCTCCGTATCCTGGATATCCCACTGATCCCCAAGGTCCAATTGGTGGTGACGGTGGTGTTGGGCCTGATGGTCCAAACGGTCCATGGCCCAATGGTCCCGACGGCCCCGAAGGTCCGGGTGGTCCCGAAGGTCCTGGAGGACCTGTGGGTGGTATTGGTGGCATCGGCGGTGTAGGCGGCGACGGTGGCGTAGGACCTGACGGTCCAGACGGTCCGTGGCCAACAGGTTCACCTGGTCCCGACGGACCATGGCCTGGAGATCCAGATTATGTACCCGGTGGAAAACCAACATCGAGGCCTCGATACGAAGGCCCGATCAAACTTCAATATCCACTGAAATATCACGAGCCTACGACACCGACATCCGTACGCGAACCATTCTACGGAGACTACGGAGAGAAACAAGTGGAACGATTAACTTCTAGTTCCCAGTTCGACTCGAACCATAGAAAAAGTGGCACGTTCGATAGAAATTACGACAAGAGCGTCGAATCGACTGCGTTCGGGTACCCGATCAAAATAAGCAGTCCCTTCGGTACAAAAGACACGCGCTATCAAACCGAATACTATCAGGGACAAGTGAATCAGAACGCAGACACGATCAACTCTCTGCTCCAGCGGAAAGAATCACGAAAGTTCACGGACGAAGAAACCGACAACGTCTACACAAGCGTTACGAAAACTGCACCACAACGAATACCACAAACCACTCGAAACGAAGTGAAAACATCCAGCAACGCGAAGTATACCGACCAAGAGCAATACGAGCAAGCCAACCGGGGTCATCGTAAATTCTCCCAACAGTTCGCGAATGTGAATCAACCTGACCTAGACCATCCAATTGTTCAGATAGAGACAAACAGCGCCGCGTATCAAAGAGGCGAGGCCCAGGCGAACGTAAAGTATCAATCGACCGGCGGAGGTAACGCGGCGGCATTCATCAAACAGGTAAACGAATTGTCTGAAATCGAATCGTTAGACCCTGGACCAGATATCACCGCTATCGGGGTACAACCCCCGAGCAACAATAAGCCCTACCAGCAATCAATAGGGCCAGACCCAAAAACCTGTCCCTGCTACCTTGTCGAACCGGGCAATGACACCGTTGCTACAACCAGCACGACATCCGCTCCTTTAATCGGTCAGCTTGGCTTCATTCCCGTGGTGTTCGTACCCTATTGTCCGGGCGACGAGACGGACAGCCAACACATGAAGGACATGTTCCCGTCCGCCATGCCTGTACCGTACACGTGCAACGCGTGCGGCGCCGCCCAAACCGGGCGGATCGAGACGAGGCTTCTCAGCCTGAATCAGCTCGGGAACGTCGAGAACCTACGGGAGGCGTTGCGCCAAGCGAAACTTGGATTTTTGAATGTTTCAGCCCGGAATAATCGTAACGAGAGGCGACGAGCGAAGAGCCGGGACGACACGCGACGACGAGTGTAATTGCAACGATCCAGGGATCGGTCGCGACACGGTCGTGAGGAAATACGTCCGTTTACAGACGAGAAGTCCGTGACCGAGATAAGGTGCCTGCCCGTCTATCAGCTGCTGGACAGCTGACGGATGGCCAAAGAGAACGTGCGATGACCGAGAAAGTGGGAGAATGTGTCTAGGATAATCGTGGTCCACCGTTGATATTTCGCCGGTTCCTTTGTCTGACACAGAGTTGACCTAACCCAGACCCCAAAACTTCTACGAAACTTTGGAGATTTCATGCCTAAAGGTAGCGACCCATGGCAATTCTGGTCCAACAGGGAACCTAGATTTCTATTTTGAATTTTCTAATATTCGCACGGTTGGCTATGATTATCCGAAGGTAGTGTACCAACAGGCGTAACAGTCTCTGTCCTATCTTCTTTCCCTGCGTTTAACTTCCATCGGAGAGATTTATGATGATTAAACGTTCTGATTTTCCGTGTAATTCTGATTTACCGATGCAATTCGGGTCGAAATTGGTTGAAAGCTTCTGATATTAATTCCGCAGTTGCTAAATGCAGTATGTAACTTTGTATTCCCGAATTTCATTTTTGAATCCTTCGGTATCAAATACGTCATAGGTAGACCGCGGATATTTATGCAAATATAGAATTCTATGATAATATTTATTTACTATGTCGAGGGTTCTAGTGAATTCGAAATGGAAAAGAAGACCCAACAATAAAATCTCCTGAAACCTTTCAGTATAAACAATGATTGGAATCTTTTCGATATTCTATAAATGCATAAAATCTTCAGTCTGGTCCGTAGATAAACGGAGAACAAACTTCAATGTATCTAAATATCTTAATAATCTGCAAAGACCAACCAAGTGACTAGAAGAGCTAACACAGGGAAAATTGATGATCCTCCTTTCGCTGAATCATGTTCTCGGAATAGCCTTCGATTTCTGTCGATGGTAATAATTCGAGAACTTTCACGATTCTTCTTCTTAGTTATAACACGACCGTGAATCTGTACTCCATTAATTTCATTATCATCGAGCGATATTTAATTTCAAGAAAAAAGACGTCTTCACCGTGACACGCGTTGATAAAGTCGCGTCGACGGACACGTGCATTCTACGCGCGCCGTTTAAAAAAGTTTTTGTTTTTTTTTTTCCTTTCGATTTAAATTATCTGAACACCGCGTTACACGAATGCACGCATTTATACACGTCCTCATCCTCTTCGCGTGCCCTTGAGATTAAATATTCATCGTGCGATCGTCGATACGGTGCATCATAACTCGTATCGAACACGTACGGAAAATGTCGGTATTCGAGGCGATCACGGGATCCCTTTCGAAACTCCGAAGCGCAAAAAAGTTCGAGGAAGTATTCCGCATAAATCACGCGCAATCGATCACGATTTATGTACAGCACTGAGTGAGAGTGAAACGGGGGCCGTGTTACGAGTTGTACGTGCTCGATACGTGTTTTCTTCTTCATTCTTCTACTGTTTTTTCTCTTCTTTTTTTTTTTTTTAACGGAACGATATTATATTTTGTACATTGGATACAAGCTATGTAATATGTATCTTCTTATAGCGTAGGCGATCGAGGAATTTTCAATAAATTATACATAATTGTACATATTAATAGAGCGTTCATCCAGTGTTTCTTTACGAGCATCGATCATGTATTTTTAATACATAAAACTAATCACGAAATACATCGTTTGTTGTTCTTTTTTTTTTTATCTGTCGTGTTAGAGAATTATTCTGTCGTTCTCTCGACGCAAAAGATACGAAACCACACGAGATCGCGTCAAGTTGACGTATTTCATTGTTATTTCAATTTCGCTGAAAATTGATGTAGAGATGGATGTTTCGTGTTTAACAAGCTTATCGTGTACAGTAACAGAATGTCATTTTTCGAGAGACATAAATCCTCCAGTCGATGCAATTAATGTAAACATGCAAATATCGACATGGTGCGAACGATGTATATTTATTCGTTGACACGTTTATAATTTATCCCTCAGGATTTCATTTAGAAATATACGGTAAGTACTGTAAAAAATCCCCAGGAATCGTAGGAAAATAATAAAGAACTTCTCACGAGGGCACAGTAAAAAATACTCCTGTTAACAAATTATTAGAAAAACAACTCAATGTTAGCTACATTTGTCTATTTAGAAACAGTTGTTTTCTGAGTGTTCGTCATATTGTTGAGAAACGTTTTACTGGTTCGTGAAAGAGATTTTGACAATTTTTCATATCAATTTTCGACAAATCTTTTTTCCTCCGACTTTTATTTTTATGGATATGCTCTGACACCAAAAAGTAATCACAACTCCCAAATCGCGATCGTTCAAGTTTCTAGAGGCGAAACTAACAAGTAAAACAAAAAAAAACTTGCAAATTCTTTTCAGTTGTGCACCTGAGATTGCAAAAATATTTTGAAAATTGAAATTCACTTACTTTTACTCATTAGAAATTCTTGAAGTGTTCAGAAGCCTTCAGAAGAAAATTAAAAAGCCGAAAATCAATTTTTCAATTATTTTTCTTACACTGCCCCCTTAAACGTAAAGTCTGATTCGTCGTTCAAACGTTATTTATTATTATCGAGAATATATATGTACATTACACGAGGCTATTAATAACAAATTAAAACTTAAAACCTACGGAATTAATGTGATTCAATAAACGAAACAAATGAACGCTCGAGTGTCGCATAAACAGAGTTAATCAGTATCCATGGATACTGCTGTAATGCTTTGCACCCTATTTGTCATGCCGACGGAAAGTACCGCAAATACGTTTAACCTACTAACTGCATTTATCCAGTACAGTGGACGCTTACTTTATCACTTTAATGACAATATTCGGAACATTTCTTGACGATCGGCAGTACGAACCTTCTTTAAATGACATCCAAACATTAGAAAAACTATCACTGTGACTACTAATACCGTTATTTATCGTGAGCAAACACACTGTTTATAAAAGGAAAAATTTTTAAATATAAAAATATTTTTAAAAATTTGTTAAATAGTCTTAAAATGATTATTGTTCCTTGATTTGATAGAAAAAATTTGTATACAACATACTTAAAAAATACAGTGAGCGGGTTAACACGTTTAATATTTGCAGTTCAATCTCGAAAAAAATGAACTAAGAATAACCCCTGTACCCCGACGGATAACTGTAACTTCCGTAGCTGGTGCCGTGATAGTTAGTGTAAGGGTCGTAGTTGCTCCTCGTGTTGTACGTCGATCCGTAGTTCGATCCGCCGTAACCACCGTAACCTGATCCGTACCCATAACCATCGTACCCGCCGTACCGTCCGTAACCACCGCGTCCATAACCAACGTTGCTGTATCCATCATCGTAACCCGACCCGTAACTTCCGGTACCGTACGTACCGTAGCCGCCTAACCCGTTCCCGTAACCGCCGTATCCACCGTAACCACCAGACCCGTAGCCTCCGTAACTGGGATTATATCCACCGTAATAGCCATACCTATGGAGAAACAATTACCAAAATTCGGTAAGATCGTTCCGATTCGCGAAGATCGAGACACTTGTCTGATTGTACAGAGTGATTTTCTTGATGTCTGCAGTTTTCAAAATTACTTTATCATCAATAAATCCCCAGAAGCAAAAGGAATTCCTGTACTTATCGCAATTGTACATTTACTCTAAAAGTTAAATATCAATATCAGCAAACTAGTATTTCAGTTTGACACAAAGAAAACGAATAATATTTCTGTTTGTTGAATCCATTTTGATATTCTCACCACGAGTCTTACACGATGTTGTAAGGCAAGGGGTTAACTATACAAATGTAAATTTTAAAGAAGCCTCTGCATAAAAATTTACATTCTTCGAGTTGTGCCCCCCATTATTAATGCCAAGCACCGATATGTATTCAAGATTTCGTGGCTACCACGATTGTATTCCTAGATCAATTGAGTCTATTGTTCCAGTTTGAATTGTCCGTTGAAATCTTACCCTACGTGGCCGCCTCCGATAATTCCTCCAAGTCCACTGCCCGGATAACCCCTGTACCCTGTATTCAGATATCCCGGGTTCAATCCAGTTCCTCGGTATCCTGCGCCGGGACCGTAACTCGAGCCGTAATAAGTTCCGTACGGCACGCCCCCACCATATCCTGGCTGGCCATACTCCTTGCTAATATGGAACGCTGGAACCAACGAAGCTTTTAAGGAAATCAAAAATTTCCAAAAAATATGTGTAGTTATGGTCAGAGATGGGCACAATTTTATTCGAATAATATATAATGAGAAGCAGCAATATCGAAGATCGTTATCTTGACCTTTAAACAGTTCATGAGATTAAATAATTGTTTCCAAAGTGTCTACCAATTCAAGAAGAAATATTATTTTATGATAAAAATTGCAATTACCACGTTCAGTCAAGTAAAAATTACGAAATATATGTTTTTCATCTTTTATTCGTTATTCGAAACTTTTTATCTAGATAATAAATTTGCCCATCTCTGGTTATTGTTCGCCTGCTGACGCGCTCCAATCGAAAGACACGGTTAAAAATTTTCACTTGTAACTGTACAGTAACTCAATTTATTGTTTCTTACTTTATTCGCAGACGAGCATATAGTTCAGGCAATCGTCGGTTATTGAATTTAAATATCCGCTGATTAGCGAACTATCTGTCGGAATAAGTCGATGATTCATGAATGTATCGTCATTTCCGCCATTAGGGCGCGAGCCGATGGAGGACGTGTCTATGTGTGAAAAAGCATTCTACCGTTCACCAGCATTTGCCAAGGTTTAAGTTATTACCTATTCTCTTGCATTACCGTGAAGCGTGAGACAGTAGGCTCGAGTCGAAGTTTCCTTACGATGAGAAAGTACTTGTTATGAATTCATTTTCAAAATCGCCGATTCATCGAAAAAGCGTGTTGGTGCATTGACTCTTGTACAAATACGAGTGACAACAGGGATCTTCCACTTGCTTTGAACAGTGTGTTTTTGCAACTCGGACACAATAGATTATTCGAATAATTATTCACAAAATAGTGCATTACCTGATGTGAATAATTCCAGGTGGGGTTTCTTTCGAATCGAGTATATTTGCTACATGTATTGCATCGTAACATTCGAGGATCAAGATCAATGTCCGCGGTTAAATTTTTAATTTTCCCATACTCAGTAGAAAATTGCAAGATTTGAAATCGTTCATAGGTTCATACTTCCAACAACTGAGAAATATGTAACTCATTACAAATCAATACAATTATTGAATATTTTTCATTTATTTTAACATAATAATCGTACTTGTTTACAATACGGGCGTCACCTCGAAATAAAATATTTTACTGTATTTTATTATATTTCAACTTGAAATACGTTAGAAATTTTCGACTAAATTACTAATTTATTATGTAGGATAAGTTAAAACGTAAGAATAATATGAAGTAGTACTTATTATTCATCGATGTTATACACATTTAGCAGGCGACTAATACTTCTTTATGGCCTTAAGGGCGCGATATCGAAACGTAACAAATCTAGGCTATGTGATTTGGTGCGTTCGGAGATTACCAGTAAACGTGTATTTGCTCGCGCATGTAAACTTACTGTCCAACCGCAGGATTACGACTATTCTTAGTCATAATCAATCGTTATCCAACCTTCTCGCTTTGCGAGCGTATTAAATAAGTGTGTCACTACCGTTCCCACGATCGAGCGTCTCTCGATGGTGGTTTTCGACGTAAAAAAGTGACATTCGTTATAATAACATGCTAATGCAGCGAGACCGACCGAAGGTCCTTCGACATCCGCCGGCGTCTTTTCTAGTCCGTTCGCGCGATCACTGTTCCGCGGGTTAGATCATCCACGTTAACCGTAACGGGAAAACAAAATTTCCATACAGACGTGAGTCAACCTGTTACGCTTTCCCACCGTTCTTTCCACACGAAGGCGACGCGTATCAATACAATTTCGTTCGAGTGAACCGAACACATTTCGCGGAATTTATCCCGTGTAAACAGCGCAAGAAATGTTTCCTTCGGGGATCTCTAGCCGATGTATTCGATTCAGAATCGTTACAGTGCAATGGCTTGGGACCATTAATTTAGAGAGAATGTCCAGTGAAAATGGACCAACAACTACACCGGGACCATTATTCTCGAAAACAAATCTCTGGTGAAAAGAACTACCACTAAAAAGAATTACTCTGTAACGGGTGTTACTTGAGACATAGACGATGGATTCGAATGAAGTTTACAAATGATATTGATGGTGAACTTAAGTATTGATTTTTTTAACTTTTATGGGAATTTATCATAATACGTGGAAATTACTTTAGCCGAGTGCTAGAACAGTGAAGAAAGTTCACATTAACGTCTGCTTAACTTAACCCTTTGACAGTCTAATAAAATTAGGAATTGCCGTTAAAAAACGGTATGTTTTTTTTATGTTTTATAAATGACTTTTATGCACGATAAAAAAATGTGAAATTGTAATTGAAAATGTAATCAATTGCGGATCGTCAATCGAAGTAAAACTGACGAAAGTAGAACACTATTTGTCGATTCGTTTATACTAATATTAGAACTGTCTAATCTAATGATCGATCCATTTGGAATACTAAAAATATTACTTCGTATAAAGAAAATAATATTTATATCTGAGAATTGTAACCATTCTAGTAGTGATTTTGATCAGTTAATTTGTTCAATTGTCTCAAACTATCCTGTTAGAAGTAAGTTAAAAATTATTTTAATAATACTTAGGGAAATACATTGAACGCTCTTTACAGAAGAATATTATTAATTGTTAGGCATCGAGATACTGTAATAAACAATACGTTCATTGAATGTTAGAAATAATTTGACAATATTCTGCATATTTGTTACGTTCCATTTCGTCCATTTTGTTTCCCCGAGACTAGAAAAAGTCTCAATTATAGAATTATTAATATTTACAGCCTTTCTCGATCCTTTAAAAGTTTCCACGAATTACGTGAAATTGAAATAGAACTTATAAATTCCATAAATGAAACAAGATTGCTCTGTGACAAAAGTGTTTGTGCATTATAGGTACTTCTGCACAATAGAATCTCTTTCGATCACTTACTTCGATCACTGGCGGCTGATGTCAGATCTTTGGCACTGTCTTCATACGTCGCGCTGTTCGCAGGCGTTAATTTGGTAATTAAGTTCGGTTCCGATGATTTGATGGCACCGCTGCTGAGTGCAAACAGGCAGACGAAGGAGAATATCTGAAACTAATTAATTGAATTTTATTATGAATAATTCTCAAAGCAACTTCATTGAATTAATCTCGATCCAAACATTAAATGAGCTAATGAACAATTAAATTGTGGCAAAAACTCGATTTCGACATAAACAATAAAGTACAACATTCTTTTGATAGTTTCAGTAAATCTAATTCAAATACATATTATCTGAATATTACATGAGAATTTTTTTAACTAACTGACATTTGTTCGTATTATTCATTAGATTATTTCCCGTGCGTATTCTACTATTAATTTAAAAAAAGAAGGTGAACGAGTGTACAATGAAAGTTGGTTAAACGAGACAACAAAAGGAAACCGCTATATCAAAGACAAATAGAGATTACATTTTTCTATATGCACCAGCGACAAATCTCGAGAGCTCGTCACTTTCACTTCCTTTGATTACAAATATTGGCAGATGACAATGGTGTGTCCCAAAGAAGGGAAACAGGATTATTTCATTTAGGTTATGTACACTGCAGTTCGCGCAACGGCGAAGATAAAAGAGGATATTCGATAAAAAGAAAAGTTCTAAACACAGAAAAATCTAAAAAAAAAATACGTAATCCATGTAAATCAAGAACGACCAATCCACTCAAAGATTCCAGATTATTTTTTTGTATATTTCGCACTATTGTGAAATCTGTCGATTACTATAAACGATTTCAAACTACTTATTTCATTTCGTATACCCACATTAAAAGGGTCATTCCCCAATATAACATGAAAAAGAAATATTTTTAAGAAACACAAATAAATTTATTAGGTGTACAAGTAGTCCACTATTTTTTGTGAAATTTTGTATTTGTTTCGAAACAATTCAAATAGCAATTAGATTCCTTATTTGTTCCCAACATCCTCTGCCATTTTAGCTAAACAGAAGATATCAGAAAGGTATTCTGAATTTAAGCTGTATGTATATCCAATAGATCGTGCCTTAGAACTTTCCTGTCGGTTTCAAGGTACACGAAAAGCTTTCTGTACATAACGTACGTAGTTTAATATCTATACAAAATTGACTTTGGACTCGTTGAATGTTACATTGAAACGATAACATCCCCCAGCGTACACGAATGTCCGTCGATTTGAATGGCGAAGGTTTTCTCGTAGTTCAAGCTTACCGCCTAACGAGAAACTTAAAAAGTTCGCAAGGTAATGTTGAATTCACGTTATTTCAAAGCTCGATCGACCAGCAATTCCACGAGAAAGATTTCACGGAATACCTATTAAATTTTCAATGTCAATTTCCGCGGAATTTGTTTAGACTGTTCTTCGGTAACAAATACCTCTGTCGCCCTGTCAATTTCGAGAAATATATTTTCCCTGAATGGTTCCACGCACATAACAAATCTGATGTATCGTTTGAAGTATGCACAATCATTTGCAGGTTTGACAACGGCACCATTATTTTACATGAACATATATTCCTCAGAATTTTCCGTTTTAACGTTCGAGTTTGTATCCACGTCAAGAAGGCGGCCCCCGCCTTAGGCGGGTACTCACCTGTCATTGTTATAAAATGGAGAAATTCTACGTCCTCTTAGTTCAAGCACTACGACTGAATATAAGCTAAGCTAAACGAATACGAAGAACAAAGGTGACATTAATAAGTTAATAATAAATTTGCAATATTTGAAAATTTCTTAAATAGAATTTAAATAAAGGCTTAATAGAGACTTCCTTGAATAACGAATTACGACTGATATTCTATCAAATTGAAATGTATAGTAGGTCGTGAATCCAGAAAAATGTTTCATTTCGCTTCCACCGAATAAAAACTGTCATAAAATGGGAAAGACATTCATTATATCAACAGGCTGCTCATTTCTCACTCTCTGTCGTTCACTTCGTTTCATGTAACTATTTTACACGACGTGAATATAATGTTCCCATCCACAATTTCATAAAAATTCTATGAAACCTGTCAGCTTTTTCATTTGGAATAATAATTTATTATGACATGAAGATAGAAAAATTGTTACTACCATTTTTTTTAAATATCAAACTTTTACGTTGTTACTGTCGACAATTAAGGTATGTATATCGAAGCCCTTATTATTTATTTAACTTCAATCACCTGATTTAGTAATTTATACAAAATTATTGTTTGGTATTAATTTACTACTGCACTCCCAGACCTAAAGTCCAAAAAGACAAATTTTCAATTTTTGTTTGTTAAGATATTACAGTTTATCGTAAAGCAACAAAGACACCATTTAAATAATTATATGTAATTAATAAATAACTACAGTTATATTTGTATTACAGTTTAAAATAGTCGTTGCAAAGCTCAATTCTGCTTTACGAAATAAAGGAAAAATAGAAATCATTTGCATGTCGAAATTGGTTCACCTCACCATTTTACAAACGAAACAATTGTGTTCTTCGAAAAGGACACGTGTGGATTGAATAGCTATACGAAAACAGGTTGCTGAATGGAATAGAAGCTATTACGTTGTCGCATACGAAATGGCCAATTTTTGGGTCATGTATATTTCAACATACACTTGTAAATGAAAATTGTTAACTACGAATTCTATTTCTATATTAAACTCAAGCACACGCTCCCATTGCCTTCTATTTATTATGTTACATGTTCTTCAAATTACTGAACGTTGTAGAAATTTCAATATTTGAAAATTAATTCAAATAGGCAATGACCTGAATCGAATAAACATGATTTACCTCTTCGAAACACAGGAATTTTAAATTAAACAGATAATTGATCTTCTGACAAATTACTTTTTTTTCTCAGCAACCTATACCTCTGATAAACAAAAGGAATAGGCAGTCGAAATAGTAGTACCAAGAGTGGCAGATAAACCATTTGACGTACTGGTACGGTTACGGTCGTCAGTGGGTGAACAGATCCAACAAAATACGTTCCGAATCCCTTAACACGTCAAGTTTCATATCAGTCACATATGACGAATCGGTATGAAATGTAAAAAAATAATACCTCGTTCCCCAAAACTACAACGATACTCATATTTCTAGCACTTTCCTTCCCGAATCAGCATTTCCTTCATAAAGTTTCATTGCAAAATCATCCGACATCTCTAAACAATCCATTGCATCGCTCAATTGGACGTATCACGTGGCGTCAAACAGAAAGTTCATCAAAATCAACATCACACTCAACGTGTGTTAAACAATTTACCAACCATTCATCCAACTCATTTTATATTACAGAAACACCCTGGCAAAATTGAGCATATTTTATTTGAAATAAAATAACAAATGATCATTTGAAATAATGAATTATCTCAAATTATAATAGTTTATTATTTTTATTTTACAGATAACATAAGAAAAATAATTACTTGGTATTTTATTCAAATAATTTTTTAATCGAATAATTTTTTATCGCAGTTACTTCACTCAAATAAAATAACAAATAATTTGATATAAGAGGTTATTGAACCGATGGAATTAAACTTAGAATACGGGAATTTTTATAGTTTAACCAAATTTGATTTAAAAATACACTGACGATAGAAATCTGTATTTCGAACTCAGTTGACGATGCTGATGCGATACAATTCGAGGGTATTCGAGAAATTCTTTTTCTATTTGAGATCCACAATAACAAAACAATCTAAAGAAAAGCCATTTGTCTGTTCAATTAAACTAACACATGACTATTTCAAATAGCATTCAGCCAGATAAGATAATGTATTACCTGAACGATTATTTTTCAAATAGTTTAGTTAAATAATGCCCAAGCCTGCGTCCTAATACAGTAAACTAACGGTCATATACGACTGAAACAACTATTATTGGCTTCAGAATACCAAGCTATATCACCTTGCTGAACTTCATTAAAAAGTAATTGTTACACCTGAAGACCTCTCCTTGTCAATGCAGGAGCCTTCGAACACTCATCGAGAGTTTACTGTATATAAAGCATTATTAAGCGTTCACGATTAAAACATAGAATAATATATGTTTGTTGCCCTTCAACTGAATTTATTAGAATGAAAAAGACGCAGTATACAATGCGATTAAGTTTCAATTACGACTCCCTCGAAAGATCGAAGAAAACTCCCTCGAAGATTTATTGTACTCACGAACGGGAGTATATAACAAAAAAAAAAAACGACGAAAACTTAATTCAACAACTCCAACCCTCATTTTCCATCGACAAACCCACGAAAGTCCCATTGAATCACGAATCCACAAAATGAGAAACGGTTCGGATTCCCAGAACGACGGAAGACCATCGTTCCGTTGAGAGCGCGTGAAACGAATCCAGAGGAAATGAAAGGACTCCATTTAGGCTCCGACCAAGTACACTTTATCCGAATAGAACGGTCTGGATTCAAGGAAAGGGGGTGGAAAGCGTCCACCCCCCGTGCCACGGTCTACTCACCGGTTGAAGTGGTTGCATTCTTCTCGGTCTGCAGCTACAGAATTACCCACGAAAAATAAAAAAAAAAAAGCACAAACGGTTCGCCAGGTCGGTGGCGATCTGCTCGCCGGAACACGGATCGAAACCTCTATATACCGTTTCGACTGCGTCGCCCCTCCTCGTCGTCGTATTCTTCGTTCGCGACGTGTGTTTGCTGAAGCTCGGGAGACGAGACGTTGACAAGGCCGCGGATGAGAATCGGCCCGACTCGCGTTCCGCGTGACACGCCTCTGCCGCGATCGGCGGTCCCCGCCTATGGGAAATCGCAGTTTCTTCGTGAAACCGTTCGGGTCGACACGCGTCCAACAAACCAGAGAGAAAGAGAGAGAGAGACACACACACACAACACGTTCGTGATATCCTTCGATTTTACGCGACGTCATCGCTCGAGGACGGGAAATTGACTTCGAACTGGCTCAAGATCGGATGACCGACGAGCTTCGGGGAACAGACGGACGCCCGACGACGATTTGTTAATGATACCGTTTCCTTGTTTTTTCTTTTTTTTTTTTAATATCGGGTCGAGGCTGTCCCTCGAATCGTTCGGACGACACGGCGGTAAACGTGTTGATAGGTGTTGTTGGAACGAAGGAGAAATTGGAAGAATCACCTTTGGTGAACTCAAGACCGGATTAAAATTCTTTCTGGCCTGAGGCTATCAAACTTTCGGGGGGCCCTCAATTGAAGGGAGAGGGGAAGATTTTTTTAATAAAACGTACACTAAAGTACATGCATCTTCAATAATTGAAATTTATTCTATGTAAGATTAAATAATCATTTAATCATACAGAACGCTTGATTATAAGATTTCAAGATCTCCGCATCTTCGGAATCTTTCGGGACTTCGAA
The DNA here is from genome assembly GCF_001272555.1 of Dufourea novaeangliae. Classification (NCBI taxonomy): domain Eukaryota; kingdom Metazoa; phylum Arthropoda; class Insecta; order Hymenoptera; family Halictidae; genus Dufourea; species Dufourea novaeangliae. The sequence continues at coordinate 2,227,554 of NW_015374010.1, read as the reverse complement.
CTTTCTGAGCCTTTCAAAAAATTGGAAGTCTTCTGGGACCCTGTAAACTATTTCGGATTTTTCTGGACATCCGATGCTCTTGACTCTACAGGGTCCCCTATGATCGAGCAAACACCGAAGAGAACGGAAATCTTCTGAGAATCAGTGATCCCGCAAATCCTTCGAGTCTGCCGGAATCCGTTTTCATCTCCAGATTTCTTGCGACCGCTTTGGTTATTCAAGATTCTCGAGGTTTAACAGATATTCTAGGTTCCCCGAGAAACCAGCGTGCCCTCTGGGATTTTCGGAACACCTGAAGATTCTCAACCCCGCTGGATCCGAAGGATTTCCAATATCCTCCAAGGCGAACGAAATTTACGACACTTTCCATAACTAAAACTCTCATAATCTCCCAAATATCGCACGAGCTGCGGAAGTTATTATCAGAGTAACAGCCAATTGGTTTGTGAGTATTCTGTGACGCCCGAAAGCCCTGAATCTCCTAGGATCTCTGGGATCCTCCTGAATTCAGCTGTCCTGAATTTCTTCCTGATCTTTCTTTTCCCAAAATCTTCGATATACTGATTCCACTGGAAGCTGCAAACATAAATTAAGGTTCTAGATGTCATGGTAACTGGACTGCGGATTTTATACATAAAAAATTATTCAGTAACAGTGTCTTAGAATTCGATCACTTTTTTGGCGTTCAAGGTCATCTGAAGGTCACAGCCCAGATAGGCTTGAATGCGTTTTTTAATTTGCTACGAGATACACTGGAGAAAAATAGAAGTTTTCTTGCAAAAAAATATCGGTGACCATGAAAAAACACGGGAAAAAATGACCTTAAGAATATCTTTTCTCTTTCACGTTATTCCTCTTTCGAAATCATTCAAACTGTGCTTCACATATTTCTCGTATTAGTAAAATTAAAGGAGGTATTTAAGTAGCCTCTCCTTTAGTTGAGAAAACAAGGACTTTGCATAACGATAACAAATATTTCGAAAATACATTCTTTTTTTAACGGAAAACATGGAACCCTTGAAAAGGCAAAACCCCTGCAATATAATAGGGAAGAATTTACATTGTCTCGTTTAAAAAAACTTAAAATAACGTTGGGTCCATTATGAAAAAAATTTATTTTCGAAATGTTACCGTGATGTGTTGTCCATTCAAAATTGGTCAAGAATCTTTTTTATAAGACTGTCGGAAACGACCGAAAAATCATGTAGACAATTGGAGTGAACACGCATACATTCATTCGCAACGAACGCTGTTTTTTTTTTTAATGTTAGTGACGAATTAACTCGTTCTGCCCAACGAAGAAGCATTTCCGAGTGACGAGTCGCTTCGTCTTATTGTGATTCCATTTTCCGTAATTTTTTCATTTTTAAAAATTGTCCATTTTTAATGGTAGATCATTAGGATGAACAAAATTTGTCGAGTAAAGATATTGAGAAAAAATAAAATATATAGAACACATCGTCGACTGTGTCCTTGAGGGTTAAATTGAAGCCGCCTTATCGAACACGTCTAACAACTTCCGAAACATGTGTACCGGTATTATTGAGTCTCAGGGGTTTAAACTTGATTTGTGTAAGTTGTATTCGACAGTAACGGATATCCTAGGTGATCCATGCTTTAACAGTAACTGGTACACTATATCTCTGTATTTGACAATAGCTGATACCCTATTTAGGTTCTCTAGCCGTATCTTTCCTTGTTACTATTCCAACGGTTGGGTCCTGATCAAACAAAGTCCTAGTTACATCAATGGAACTCTCACTATCCTCCATTTAATAATCTTCCTTCGCATGATAAACAAGATAATAATTCGTTATTAAACTTCCTTTGGACGAGAGAGCAAATTAAAATTCCAGAAAATTTTCTCAATTTAACTTCATCCGTTCCCCGTAAAATGAGTTTTCGTTTCAGGAATAAATTGGACGACGAGGTCTGGAGTTAAACAAACGAACAAGTTTCTTCTTTCGTATTTTCCTATTAACGATAAAGCAGAAAATGTTGGCTGATCTTCGTAATCGCGATTGTATACTCCCGAGGAAATATTTTCGGTACTTTCCGTGAATACATTTCGTTCCCGCCGTGGAAGCAGCGCGGGGTTAAACAAACGAAGGTTCAAAACGCGCAATCGGAAATCCGATTAGATTCTGAGAACACACAACCTCGGGGGTCTCTTTCATCCCAGAAAACGAAACGTAAAAGAGAAATCCTCGCCAGTGTTGTACGTGAACAACGAGCTTCAACTCTGTAAAAACAATCGGGACTGGTATCTGTCTTTCCTTTGCACCGTTAAATTCATCACGGAGCAGTAAATAAAGTCAATGAAAATTGTTAACCCACTGATGACCGTGCGGGGTTTTAAATTTCTCGCATGGATATCGCTGTGATTTAATTAAATAGTTATAAACAGGTTATTTCATAATGTAACAATGAGAAATACTTACCCGATGACAAGAAATTATTCATATTTTTCTGAATGTACATCGTAATCTTTGTTAATCGTAATTTTTATGAATCCACACCGAGATATCGTGAACAATTTGCCAGGCTGCACGAATACTGAAACAAACATTTTTTTAATTTACTAGAATGCATAATAAAGAAATGATAGGAAGATTTGATACCATATCTTCTTGCTTTCTTAAAAAAAACACTTCCTAAATATCACCTATTTTTCGAGCCGCTAAAGGGGAAGGGTGCTTTAACACGAAAATTAAAGGAATTTATATTAATGGGAATTCTGATCGCTAATTTTTAATTAATACAACACACACACTCAATTTATGGGTGGTGGATGAAAGTGCAGGGTACAACTGTATAATAACCGTGATTAATTTATTATGTAAATAGTTCTGAAACTGCATATTAAGTTCCTACCACGGAACTTGTTCTTTCTACAGATTGAATTACTTCGTGGCATATTTAAAATTTAAATCCGACAGATGCTGTAGCATTGCCTAACTAATTGTCATTTTCAAGAAATCATTTCGATCTTCTAGCTTGAACTGTTGTTATGCGAACGGCTGTTTAAAGAACACATTTGAGTATTGATTTGCATATTTAACCGAATTTGTTACCGGTATCGCGATAATCTGGATACTCGCAGAATATTTCGAGTTCGATATTACGAAATGGTCAGGGTAGTCGCGTAGAAATTTCAATGATTCAAAACGGACATTTGCGTTTCGGAAATTCAATCTTCGTGCTCGTTCTGCGGTCTGTCGTATTTTCGGTGGAATTATTAGTGTACGGTTGACTCCGCCGCACACGTTGAAATGTTCCTCGTCCACACTACGCATGGGGAAAATTGCTTCGACCATCAGAAGGAACGGACGTAACGTGTTGGGATGAAAAATTACAGAAATTTCGAGAATGAATTATGGTCAGTCCTTTAGTTACGTTATTGAAAATACAAGATTCAGTACCAACGTGTTAATAACGTCGCATTGAACAGGAAAAATTATCGAATTTATGCTACTTTGATCTATTATTTCTTCAAAAAAAAATATTCGATTCTGAATTGCATAAAAAAATTGTTCGAAATTAATTTTGATTTTCTGTAACATATTTAACCTAGTTTGATATGTTTTTCGTTAAAAAAAGAATTTCGAGCTTCAATTTTCGATTGCTACCAAAAACCAAATTGTCTCCCTTCAATTTTGACCTACTTTTAGTGGATGATACTGTATCGGCCTCTACTACTACTCACAAAAGATTAGATATGGACATTCAAATATTTCAGAGACACAATTTAATTAAAAGTTATTACAAACATGGTGATCATCCAAATATATGTTCAGTGATTCACACATTCGTTCATATATTTTTTATTTGGCAATTGTATAAGTGTTAAAATTTTTATGCAATTTCCTGCTGATAATTTTAATTTATTTGATACATTTTTCTTAATTTTGAAACAACATTCACATTTTGGTAAACTTCTGTGAAGAAATTTATGAGTCTCACCAGTCATTGAATAAATTTAATTGAAGTCAGGTTCTCGATCGCATTAGAATAGATTACGAGAGAACATTTTAAAGTATTTATATCTTCAGAATGATCTACACCTAGTATTTTACAATAATGGTCGATACAAAATACAGTCCAGCAATAATTCGTTCAGGTAGAAGGAGCACAAATTGGGCAATTAAATGGGAAAAAGTGGACAATTAAATGGGACTGAACGGGTAATTAAATGGGACAAAACGGGTAATTCGATTGGATAATTTAACCTCTAATCAAGAATTAGGCAATTGCCCTCAAAAAACGGACAGCAACTAATCCTCCGTGAAAAACTCACATTATAGCAAACCGATCGGTGCCGTTTTTAAGCCGTCAACCAATTCGGATCATCTTCAAATAGGCTTAAAGTTCATAACTTTGAAAGTACCGATAAAGGAATTACCGAAAGCAGGGGATGAGGAAAGCGTAACAAATTTGAGAAACTTCAGTGGTAAACCGATAACTTCGAAAATACTCAATTTTTTCCATTTGTCTATATACAATATTATATCTTTATGGTAACATTTACCTGTTTGTTGCATCAAACAATAGAGTCCTTGGATAAACTTCCGAAAAGCACCCACACCCGACGACCCTGACCTTCACATATGTTATCAAGATCACCCTCCCGAGTAACCTTCAAAAGGATTAAGGTGGCTCATGCAAATTTTCAATGATTACAAATTTAGTTGAAAATTTAACAGTCAACGATAGAATTATTGAGAAAATTACAATAGTTCTGATAATAACATTATCCTTTCGTTTCGAGGCACTTCCTGAAAATGGAGATACCATTTACAACCGTTACCAATACTCTGTAGTTATCATCGATAAATTCCCGGTGAATAACTGTTAAACAATTTACTTGAAACTTGCTCAAACGTCGCCATATGTGATTCCCTCGAATTTCTTTTCAGGACAGAAATTAAACCCGAAACTGCCCGGTTTGAGAGTTCCTTCTATTTCTACCAGTTAAATAACTTCTCCACGAGCTTCGAAGGGTAATACCAACCCCTTAACACGAATATAGGCCCCTGAGAAAGTACCTAAAAAATATTTTCCTACATGCTACATCACTGTCAAGCTTGATCCTGGAATAAACGATCCGTAGACGTAACGGTACAAAAACCACACCCTCTTCATCTCGTTTAATGCTCTCATTTATTCCCAGACAAATTACACGTGACGTCACCGAAGTCCTTCCGCCGTAGGTATTCCCAAGTAAGACCAGATAGTCTATTATAACCTCTGGAGACTTCAATGATATCTATTCAACAACGGAAATAATCGTTTCCATCGTAATTTCAATACGTCCCGGCAGCATTCCAGCCATGCGTACCCTCTTTAAAATTTGTCCTTTGACTTCCAATATTTCGCAATCGTTAACAAGAAACACCAAGGTAAAAGAATAGCAGTATCGCCAGAAAGTAGGTCCAATTTCCTCAATAGCCCGTTTTCGAGAGTACAAAGCTGTTCCCCGATAACGATAACGACCGACCACGCGTTATAACGACCGTGCCGATGTATTACGAACGGGTACACTGGTACACACATACAATGTCCACGGAAAAAGTGTTGCAACACGAGGTGTAACGCATTGGACACTCCCTCCGTGCGTACACAGTTCGCAATGCCCGACGCACCAGGTACACATTTAATCCGTGGCGAGAAATGACATAACGCTTATGAATATTCATGAACATCTATCGGGGCGTCCATGGGGCTCGTTTAGCTGATTGGAGGTATAACTATGTGCACCCATTGAGGCTGTCGAATCTCGGGAGACGTGAATTATTTGGTTTCACGTCTTTTTACGTTTTCGTAGATTTTATCGTAGTGCCTTTGTAATGAATCCTTTTACAATTTGTTGGTCGTCAGTGACCGACATCAATCTTTGTGTTTAAGTCTTTTCGGTCACTGGTGGCCGATGTCGTTGTTTGTATTTACACCTTATCGGACACCGGTGACCGACGCCAAGGTTTTGTTTAGATCGTGTCGTACACCGGTGACCGGCGCCAAGGTTCCGTTTAGATCGTGTCGGGCACAGGTGACCGACGCCAAGGTTCCCGTTTAGATCGTGTCGGTCACCAGTGACCGGCGCGCATATTTTCTGAAACTTAATTAATGGTTGTTAACAATCGCAATTGTAAAGCTGCGCAGGCATTCGTAAGTTAATTTTTCGGTTTCGACACGCGCACGTATGTACATCTTGTATATTGGTTTTCTGTCAGTTCCGCGTGACTTCAACGTCAACGTTTTTGTATTTTTTTTTTTTTTGCCGGAAGCGTCGTCACGTTTGCTCGCAGGCACGACCTTATAACGTGCAACGTGATTAACTACGATAAGTGAAATTAATAATAATTTAACGCCGTAGTGATTGCGTAATTTTTAGGCATTTATATGGGAAGTATACACAGTCCTTCGAATGATTACATACTTGTTAATTTGAATCGGGTAAATACAGGAGAAATGCCAACCTTTTTAGTTGAGAACCAATTACTTTTTTGCATCTGCACTGATTAATGCTATCTTTTTTTATTATAATAACACACTCACATACTGCGAAAAAATACAAACAATACAAAAAAAAACAATTCGGCGATCTTTGGCACGTGTTTAAAAAGAATGTTGCAAAACAAACGGATATTTTCACGCATAAATTTGTCCATAAAAAAATGAGTGATCCAAAGTTAATCCGTGAATTCTGAATAAAATATCGCAAGAATTTTTGAAAGCTCTAACTAAACTTTTTATCGTGGCGCCCGTGGAAAGAAAAATCGCCTTTTGAATAAAACGCAATTAAAGTTTGTTTTTCATTCTCGAGTTGGTTTCCGCAATGTGCTATCAATCTCTTTCGACGAGAAAATTTTCAGCCTCGCGACTAATATCAATGCCCAATAAGTCTATAATTATTAATAGAGGTTTGCAACCTTCATTAAACACGCATGTCGAAACCCAGGAAAGTCACGTGAAACTTGCCCGGTAGCCAACGTGTTAAAGATTTGCTTTATTCCTATCAATTTATAACGAGCTTCTGTATATAACATTGTTAAAGGAAAAAAAGATCGTTATGACGTATCGAACTCGAAAACAAAAGGGACTTTCACGTTGAGGAAACGGTTGCGTTCCATTGTAACCTCGAATTAACTCCCAACAATTCAATACCGCTCGGAATAACTGAGAACAGAGGGCTGATTGGTGGAACGGGACGCACGTGCGAAATGGCCACCGCTTCTTCCGGGTGTTCGAATCGCGCTCTCAGACAATGGTGCCCGTCAGAAGAACCCCATGACGAAGGATCATGGATTGGAGAACATTAGAAGCAATCAGAACCACCGCTGCAAGAACCGTATCCCTTTGTTCCTATGGACAATGTCTTGTTTAGAAAAAAAAAACGATGTAATAACAATCGGGGCTCGATTTCAGCTTGTTCGGGCGAAGTGGTAAAAGCATCCGAGTGTCTGCTATTGGCAGATTCATGTACATACACTACCGACCAAAATTATGGGACCAGATTTATACAGGGTGAATCACGAAACGTGATCAGCTTTCTATTGCTAGCTGTTCGATAAAAAATTAACGGGGGAGTCTGGTGTAAACAGGGTAAAAATGAATGAATTTTTGAGAATTTCTTGTAAAGAAAGTATTAAATCAATCTTTTTGAAAGTTTCAGAATAAATTGTACAATTAAACTGAATACGAGCATTGTTTATTTTTACGACAAAACCACAAATATTATAGTTGTAAGGACTTATGTGCAGCCCCTGAGCAAAAGAAGGTTTCAAAAAGTATTCAACCAACTGACCTGCCGTTAAATATACATATGTACGTATTTTTTAACATCTTCTTCCTAGCTCGAGCTTCTTTCTCGAGCTCTAATATACCCAGAACAATATTTATTTCAGACTTTCAGTAATTTCTTGATGTTTTGGAACATTTACTGTATATTCGATAATTATCCGAACAAAAACAAGCGGGGATGAATAAATTTTCTAAATGTGAAATTGTTAGAATGCTTGAAATTAAAGCGTCATAATGTAAGGATAATGGATTCCTGTCAACAATGGAATAAATGAACTGTATTGAAACAAGCGTGTCGAGAAATGCAACGATCGAACACATGTTACAGCATTTATTAAACAGCAAAGCTGGTCGTTTCTGCACATATCAACGTAATAACGCTTGTAATTCATATTGGAGCTGTTCATTTGCGAAAGTGACTAACAGCAAAGAAATATAAAATATGAAAATATAAAAAATTATACGTAATATGAAAGGTGTAACGTGACAATTTCTGTCCATCGAATATTTCGATAATTGTCGCTACCAGTTTAATAAGAATCATATTGCATGAAATTTGTTTCGATGTCAAATGAAAATGCTCCTTACCTTCTGCAACCGGAATCGCATGTTCGTAAGACGTTGCCAATACGATCTTACTTAGCAGTACGATAAATGGTAGCTCGTTAACAAGCTCGTTAAATACAGAAGAACCGAACCAATTTCATCAGATAATTTCTATACAGCTGACCTCCCTCGAACAGCCGGATGGCGCAACAGAAAAGAAATTCTTCCTTGATAGAAAAAAAAAAAGAATACAAAGAAGTGGATACTTAACGGGGAAGAACTTCATAAATATCCGATTTCATTAAGACGCTCGATAATGGATAATTTCGGGATTGTAGAGGGCCACATTTCCAGGAACTGATCAATTAACGAGCGCCAATTACTCGCGCGCTTTCCCCACCAGTCCTCCGTTTATATGTGCGACGCAACGACATACATATAGGGTGGGCTGAATGCTCGGTTGACTCGGTCGAGTCAATCTGAGGTCGGTAGTCAAGGAAATCCCACGAGGGGAGGCTTGTAATTGCTTGTAGCTCGTGGGTGGCATTTGAACACCTCTGGTAATCGAGTCAATTTTTATGATTGTTAGTATGTTAATAAAATTTTATTTCACCCGTTAGTATGTTATTTATTATTTTAAAAAGTTTTACCATCATTTGTAAAGAAATAAGAAAATTAATATAAGCTAAATTTATTTATTATTTAAATGCAATATTAGTAAAATATGCAGAAAAGCATTGCATATTGGTCAGTGATACTTCATGAATATTCTTATTTGTATTAAAGATATAAACGAATATATGTTTTCACTTATATCTTTAATACAAATAGGAATATTCAAGAAGCATCACTGACCAATATATAATACAATGCTTGTTTATATATTTTACTTGTAAACAATTTTTGATAGAACTAATAGGTAATGAGTTATTTTAGATAGTAGTTTTTATTGACTTACCTTGTATTTGCCTTTTAAGTACGGATACCCCGGCGAAAAAATACTTCGTCCTTTGAGCCGATACGGTCATCGCCCCATTTTTTCGACTTCCGCTTTATATCGAAAGCATCTATCAGAGAGGCCATGCTGCATTGGCCAAAAATCATGGAAATCAGATCCAAATACTTTTGCCTCCCTATTAATTCCAATAATCGAAATTTTACTGTACTCACGGATGAGAATGCACCTAAAACAACCATTTGGATAATTTTTCGTGTATTTCTATTGTTACCTACTATCTCCAAAAAGTTTTCTTTTCCTATTATTATTTAAATTATTAAATTTCGAAAAAAAATGAATATAAACAAGTACAGACAAAGGACATTATTTTCAGGTGTTAATTTTGAGAAAATTTGATTCGAAAGCGATGGATTGAAAAATATTTGACACGTATTGCTATTAGTTGCTGACATTCATATCTAGAGGATGAAAAGAACCCTCAGAATTTCAGGTGAGAGACATGTATTTTCATCATTTAAATTTTAAATCGTCTCACGGCTTTAAATCACTGATTCCGTCGTTCAAATATCCCGATACCACTGAACTCGAATGTGTTAAATTGGATGCTCCGATCTTTTACGGTTCAGTAAACACCGTGGCTGCTTCAGAGAGCGCATTGTAACTGCACACTGAATGCATAATGCGGCGCACAGGGTCTGTTACAGACGTCTCGCAAAATTGATTAAATGCCTTTGTGGTTCACGCAAATTCTCTGGCGAACATTGAGAACTCCGAAGTAACGTTAATTAACTCTGTCAAACCTCATAATAAATGCGATATTATATGTACTTCTGTTTATAATTAGGAGGCACCTGTGCCTCTGGAGAAATTGATGATATTTCATCGAGAATATGGTAAAATTGTAGTTAAAATTGTCCAAATTTTTTCGAAATTTTTTTTATCATCATTTGTAGAGCACTCGATATTATTAAAGTACAGTTCAAAACAATTTTTGTTGCATGGCGGCAAATGTCCGAAAAATGGTGAGTCGCGTTACGTGGGACACCCTGTATAAATACAAAACTTTTTGGCTAAAATACCACGTTTTTTATGAACCAAAATTCCGGCAGTCTAAAGGTGAAAATGACGTATGACAACATTGCCGATTACGAATACGTTAAAATTAATATTGAGCGATTCTTTCGGAGCAAAACCCATCAAAAACTTTCACACTGACCCAATATACTGAACCCCGATAGTTTCGTGACTAATAAAGACCTGTATAAACATCGTCGTACTCGTATCTATACAGGGTGTCCCACTTAACGTGAGCACTTTAAATATTTCACTTGCTTTTGAAAGTAGAAAATTTATTTTAACAAATGCTCAATATTATATCCATCAACATCGACACATTTTTGCACTAATCCCTCTAGGTAGTTATTTTATTATTTAAATCTACTCTTACACATTTGTCAACTTTTCGTGCTCAAGGTCATATGAAGGTCACACCATTACAAGTCATTGGATTGACATTGATCTCAGCTATTACGTCACGCCAATAAAAATATCTAATCCCATTTAAAAAAACATCGATGACCTTGTAATATCGAAAAATACGACCTATGAGGAAAAAAAAAGATTTGCTTATAATTAGCCTGCGGATGTTCATGCAAATATAGAATTGTATGGATTAATTTCTCGAAACTGGACGCACAGAAAAGTTGACTTACCTTTTTAAGAGTCCTAATAGATACGAAATAAAAAGAAAACCTAAATAAACTTTCTGCAACTTTTCACTAGACTGAATTACAGACAATCAGATATTCGATAAATTCATAAAATCCGCAGTCTACTTATCATAGCTCTTTCTAACCAAATAATACTTCCTCCATACATTTCTTTGCATCTTCAAACACAAATCAGATACTGAAGATGCTCGCGTTAAATAGAACACTCTGTACACTCCCATGGCAACCGCGTTGATTTAAATTTTCGCCAGGATTTCCAGTTTCCCCAAATCCTTGGCGGTCTTTGTCAATCCTAACAATACAGGCACACATACACACACTTTAAAACAGACAACAGTCTTTGAAACAGAACCACATCGCGTCTTAGAAACGAACAACGGTGATCTACGAAACGATTCGTCTGGTTCATCATTCAAACGGGAATTCCCTACGAGGTAAATAAGATTGGAGCGCGTGTTGAGAACGTCACAAGGGTGAAACTATCGCGTACCGATGGGTGGGACGCGAGAGGGTTGAACGGAGGTGTCGCGATTGGTTCGCCGTGGAACCACGAGAACCGGCAGGCCATCACGAAGAGCGCAGGTTCCACGATGATCTCCTTCCACGAGGAAATGCCCGGCTATATCTCGCGCCCCACCGTGCTGTACAGATCCTGAAAACCAGAAGCGCGGCATTTCGTCGCGAGTTCTCGGAAAGCGCAGGTCTACCGAAACGCTCCAGCGATCGCGGCTGGGTTCACTTCGGAACAAGTCGCACACCAATTCTGTCACGACAACAGACTGACGTTGTAATTCTGTCCATTCATTGGGAATTAAAACGGTGATAGATTGATGGAACCATTTAAGGGGTTAACTGATCAACGAACAATAATCGAACGAAGGAATACCTGGATCCTTGTAGGGGTAATGGGTCCAGTTGACAGGCTCGATGGTAATAGATGTGAAATGTCAGAGAAGAAATATAAAATGGAAACTGAACGGTGAACAGGAAACGAATGTGCCCGATAGAGGGGAAACCGGAATCCATTGCAACCCTTTGATCCGATTGCTCTCTGCGCTGCCAACGTCCACACGTCGAATGCAACTGGCAACGAGCCGTGTTTGTTGACAGACGGTCGAACGACGTCGCAGCTGGTTGTCCGTGGGGGATTTGTCGATGATAAGTAACGGTGACACGTGTCTTTCACAGAGGGAACGTGGGATTGGAGCGCAACTTTGTTGGTGACTTCTCGAAAGTTTGCTTTGGTACCCAGCCGGATCCTTTGGTCCCTTTGTCGTAACGGTTGAACTATGGTTCTAGCTTGGATTTAATTGTCCAGCATAAAAAGAATACACACACGCTGTTATCACAAGGTTATTCAGCCAATCGTCACCTCGAATCGTTGGATCCTTAACCGGGTGGGAATCTCGGAATTGCCTCGCGAGTTTCGAATCGCTGAGATCACTGTTCCCCGTTCATTCGCGCATAATTGAATTTTACGAGCCAGTTGATATGTTTACGGCCTGTGCAACGACTGTCGCGGTGTTCTGTTTCTGACGGTCTCGCCGTTGGAACGTTCTTCTCGTGATCACGATTTGAACGGCAAGTGTTGTTGTTTACCTAGCGTTAGACACCCGGAAAAACGGTAAAAATGACAGCGCCAGACTGTTTCACGGTGACACCGGCGGCAGAGCAATTGTGACTGCGATTGGAGAATTCTTTTGTGCGACGTGAAAATGTCGTGCTCGCGGTGAACGGGATTTTGAAGGAAGATAGATTGCAATCGTACACGCGCGCACGGAAATAGAGGAGAACGTCGAAGAGCAACATCGTGAAAGTGCTTCGTGGATTGATCGTTAAGTGGATACTCTGCACCGATCGGTGAGTTGTATTAATCGATTTGTTTGGCTCTTCGAGGTATTAAATTGAAAGGCTTTGTCCGCTTAGGAGAATATTATCGAATGTATCACGGTGAGAAATATTAGAGAGCATTTGGTGGATAAATAAATTCCGTTTTTTCGTTAAATTTATCAGGATTAATTCGATATGTAGTAAACGCATATATCATATATGTATTTCAACTTGAATTATTGAAAAGATGCAATTAATTAAATTTAGAAAGAAAAAATACAGATTTCACCAGTGAATGAACAGTATTAAGTAAACGAACACTTCTAACCAGTGACGCGAAAATTGTTTGAATATGAAACGAGGAATTGAAAAAAAATCAGTATTTCAAACATTTGCTTGTTTTGTTAACTTTTTATAATTTACTCGTTTTTCTATATAATGTAAATTTGTTTTAAATAGGATATTAGTTGAAACTATTAGAGACAGTTGACATTGCAAGAAAAATTTGAAAATTATTTCATATTATTTGTTTTTTTAAACGAGTGGTCCGACGAAGAACTACTTGGACAGTAATATCTTTTATTCATTGTTAGGAGAATTTACTGATATCTAATTAGCATTTTAGCAAATACGTAATCATGCCAAGTATTAATTTTCATAAACTCATTTGAAACAAACATTCATCACTTTAATCTTTATTTCAAATACTGTTTACCTCCGAAGTATATACATAATTTTTATATCTAACACGATATGTTTGTATATGTTTAAAAATATCATACTGATAAATGACCTTGGATACATAAACTCACAATTACATATTTTTCTTTTTTTTTTCAACGTCTTTATATAAACTTTCGCATACCGTACCACAGCCAAGAATGTACGAAAGAATATAGAATATTCTTCATTTTAAGTGTTTCATCTTTGTGGTTTCATTAAATATTTCTCCCTACGAAGATTATTTTACTATAAAATTTATAATATAATATAATTTCTAAGTAAACCATTAAGATCGGTCTTCTGGGGAATGGAGCTGTTCCTACAGAAATAACGTTGATGCAACTTTCAGAGAAAACGCAGGTAACGATAAAAGGAAAAATTTACACCGTGTACTAAACTCAAGATTCTCCAGGTGGCCCCGCGAGTAACATTTTTACGATTCAATGCCTTCTTCCCGATGGACTATTTCGGGTCCGACAATACTGTTTGCTGACTTACCAACAAAAATACCACAACGATTGCGCATAAAATTGCCTCGAATATTGTCTTCGTGCACTGAATGATAAAAATAGCCCCGACTGAGTGTGTAATAATAACATTTAAATTCTCAATAATTTGTTTAACGTGAAAATTCTAAATATCTTAACATAAGAAAAATATAACCGCAATGGAACATCTAATTCTTTTTAATCTTCAGTATTTTGCGACTCAAGAGATAAAATGACACACGCTTTAAAATTTCAAGGTACACGATGCAGTTTACCACTGAAAGGATCAGAATCTATATCCACGCTTTTGTTCGTCGGTATAAGGACACCTGGATTGTGCCTGAAACATATATGACGTTTTATGTAGAGTGCACCTTCTACACTTCTGTTTATCATTTCGTGACAACTTTACTATTGCTTATTAAACTTTAATATTCCCTAGCTAATATCTACTCGAAACCTTCAGTAATTTCTTAATATTTCATTAGGTTTCCTCGATGTTCGATAAGTGTCCTGATACTTACTGGCAGGAGTGCACGTAAAAGGACTGCATTTAGGTCATTTTTAGCAATATGCAATATCTTTTTTTATCTGTGATTTACAAAAAGTTTCTTTTGTCCATTATTATAATCTGTCCCCATCTACATATGTTCTAGGTTTCGAAAACAAAAATATAATTTTTTATCGTCTGAGACGCGATTTTAAGGGGTGAAACCACCCCTCGAAGTTTCGATCCGAAATTTTTTTGTTATAAACAAGTTATATTTTGGACACTTTGTTAGCATCATTTATTTTATCCATCATTATAATCTGTCTCTAAATTTTGAAAACCTCAAAAATATCAATACTAATCTGTATCTTGTGAAAACAAAATGATCGAATGCTGAAAAAAATCCACTTTCTTCGCTTCGACCTAATACGATAAACTAATAGGGTTCAATCTAATAACCAAACTGCAAATTTTACGCATTTATGATCTCTGTCATATATAAGAATAGATAAAACTTTCATCAGATGCAACGAGTTTATTATTTTATTCTTAACTTAACCCTTTCAGATCTGGTAGTCACATTTGGGTACACAATTTCACACAAAGCCGTAGGTACAGTACGTTGCAGACCCATAATTTTCTTAAAAATTTGAATTTTTTCACGTTCTGAATCTTTTTAGTAGGTCTAATAAATTCAAAAATGAACAAACTTTTTTTAAAAAATTAAAAAAATTGTTTTCAACAAAATATCATCTAAACAGTCTACCAAATTAAAATATGTAATCAAATGTTTTTTTTACTCTTAAAAGAAAGCTCTAGTCTGAAAGGGTTAATAAGATGCACAATTAAAGACAGAAATTCCTATTTTTGTTCTTATCTTTATGAATTACTTTGTAAAATTTAATTTTCCATAAAAATCAACAGTCTACTAATAACTATGTATGTCCACGTATAATTTATCAGTTCACTGTTCATCGTGTATAGATACACACGTTTTATAACCATCGGAATAGCAACACTCAGACAGGATCATCGTAATAAAATTCTAATATAATTAAAACGAATCTGACGGAATAGTTTGCTCGCGGATACAAGATACATCCGAGTAACATCGGCAAGTGATCGTGTTCGTCGCGAGAGAGCCACTCGAAATACTGATCCGTGAACTTGCGACAGAAAATCTGATGATGCAGCAACCTTAAATGTAATCGACGACAGCGGAAACATTAATACCGTCGCGTGGGAACAGATTGTTTGGCTCGAACGGTGTGAAAAGGACGAATCTTATTCGTATTATTTGTAACACTGGATCACTTAAGTAACGCGCAAAATTGAAAAAACAAAATTCTATACAATTCTATTCACATAGACAGTTTCTAACATATCCGTTAACCTCTTGAAGAATAATGGCAATTATGTGTAGGTGTAGTTTTTGTCATTCAAGCATCATTCCTAAATTGTTACTAATATTCACTAGGAAATTCCGCAATAAAACAGGTTACTCTACTAATTCATTGTTGATAACATTTATAAATATAAATTTTAATTAAATACACCTGAGAAATAAGAAAAATATTTCTTCTGGTCTTAATAAATCTGTCCCTGAAAAGGCTAATCGTTACGACCGAAAATGAACTTCAGTTCTAATTAATTCACTATTAATTACTATTAATTAGGTAAGATGCATTTGACTGTCAACGCTTGTTGCACGAAAGCTGCATAAAACATGAAAGTCGTTGCTGCGAATGTAGAACAAAGGTTTCACATTTAATTATTAATTATAATTTATTTAAATATAAAAATGTATTGTTTTTTTTAAAACATGGGTATACTTTGTTCTTTGATAGAAACCTGTCCAACCCACACACTGCGGTTCAACTTACTGTATGAAATAATTAAAACATTATTAACAATTTTTTGCATTATTATATTAATAAAACTATGGGACACTTTCACAGGCTGGATTCTAATATAAATTTAAAATTGCTATAAGTTTTTAGTTTTAAAAAAACATGTTCCCACATTTATTAACGTTTACCAATATATTGTAGTTGACTCAACATATGAATAAATGGACTTATATACCACTTTCAAAAGCAACAGCTCAAATATTGCACTATTCTGTCTTCCACATTCATTTTAACATGATATATGTAGATAACGGGATAAAAATGTAGCTTTTCATGTAAATATTTTAATACAAAAGTCTAAGAATTTTCCAATAAATCTAACTTTTTTTTCTATTAGCGGCTTACAAGACAAATTCGATACACGACGACATTTGGAGGATAAAATTCTTCGAAGGTAGCTGAGAAAGTCGTATAAAAGTCGAAGTTTCGAGAAAGAAGCATGCCTTTAATTGGATCCTCGTGTATTGAGTTTACTATAGAGCTCCCTGAAAATTCGAACTTTTCGAAATACCATGCCTTGTGCCGGACATGTAATCGAAAATGTCCGAAAATTACTCGGCTCATCCGAAGATCTCTTTTAAGTCTGTTCTCGATCCTGTTACCAGCCAGCGTCGATTTTCGAAATTATCGTACATGCGCTAACTGTAAAAATCAAATTATTTTGGTTTTGTTGTGTACTTGTGTCAGTTAACTGGGTAATCCTAACATCTATAACGTTGAAATCTATAAAATTGAAATCTATAAAATTCAAAATTGAGTTTCATAACGACAATAGTATACTTTGCACACAAAATAATGGATCTTCCAGTAGCTATTTCTGGTCGTGTACTAAATTCTTAACGAACTTTGTTGATTAATATAAGATTACAAAATGTTGCCACGAAGATTATTAACAAAATCTGTAAGAATAATCTTTACCAGAAGCTTACATTAAATTTTAATGAAATCTCACTTTAAGCTCGACTTAAAATCTACAAGTGTAAATGGGCATAAGGAATTTACTGCTACTTTATCTTTATCATCCTTATCATCTTACTGCAACTTTATCGTTATAATAATGGCTTTTATCTAATAATAATTATATGATGATAATTTCACATTATTATCTTATAATAATTAAAACATAAAGAAAAACAATTGAAGGAAAATAACCTAAAAAAGAAAATTATTAAAAAGAAATACACAGAGTCGGTCCTGGAATTACGACAAATCCAGTTTTTTCAGATACAAAATGTAATTATCTGTCTGCAGAGGTCTTTACGTAAAAACGCAACTTAGAACGCAAACAATTTCGTCGGATTTATAACAAAACGTGCGAAACAGGAGATCCACTTCGCTTCAATTCGTGTCTGCCTACGTGAAACGAACGACCTTCGCGCATTTTCTTTCAGAACGATGAACGCCTATAAATGATGGGGAACCATATAATCGAACACGAGGTACATAAAATGTTCTCTTTATAAAATACACGTGGCCATGTACCCGGTGAAACATTTCAAACTGTAAAAAATTTTCTGTAACCGGGAAACGAAGAAATTATAAGGTAATCCATTGTTTCCACACGGTATAGCTCCTGAAACGAGTAAATCAGTCGCTTTAACCGAAACGAAAAATAATTTACTACTTTAAAAATATTCATTTTTCGACCCATGTTTACCAGAATTTTTTTTCATCATTTGGTAAGTACTATCTACATTATGAACTTTTGTTTTCGTATCACCCTGTATAAATCCGAGTTTCCTCGATGGTCGCATGGCAAATACAGATGTTCTGGGAAGCCGACCAATTAGATCATTGGAGAGCTCCGTGGCCCTATGTTTAAGGAACAAAGTTGGCCTATTTCGTCCTATTTCGGTTAATGATGCCCGGAGCGTATAAAGCAATTTCCCTTGATGCTGCTCGTAAACGTGAATTGCCAAAATTTCACTTTGTTGGTCGCCTCGTAAACGCAGTTTATGGGATAATTTCGGGTCCAAAAAAAGAATCAAACAATTTCACTTGCCAATATAGTATAGAAATTCCGGGATAATACAGGTTAATTTTATAGAACTTTGATTTTTATGAAAAATCGAATCTGAACATTTGTAATTCGTTATTCCATTACTGAATCATAAAGTTATGGATGTTTAAACATTTGTAGCATATTATAACTTGCAAAAAGTATTACACTAAAGGTTCTAATAATGTTTCATACCATTTATGCATTATTATTATTGTAGTAACGTTCCTGGTACAGAATATAAAATTTTCAATGATTTTAATTTATATAGATTAGTATTAAAATTTGTGAACTTAGATAAAATTCCATTCTTCTAAATCGAAATACTCATAAAAGTGGAGGCACAATTGCAGTTCATTCATTTTAATTGCAATATCATTTTGCTTGTATCATACAAGCTGATCCATTTCTTTTTAGCACTTAATATACCACCGCTGCTTATAACAATAGATTGCAAAATCTCTATTCGTGCCTAAAATCATACAAGATAAAACAACGCCGATGAGAAAGAAATGATCTTGAAAAAAAATTTCTTTCCACCATTTTGAACATGTTTCCTTTGCTCTAAACAATTTTTAGAAATGTCGAGGATATTTAAGTGATCCCACTCCCTCCCTGCATAATTAGTTGATGAATACTTTGTAGAATTCTTTGATGTATACTTTAACTGTTACATCAGTGAAATATGGGTGACACGTACATTACAAAGAGACTGAATTATTTAAATACCGTTACAAAATTTTTGGGGAAAATTAATATCGTAGTGTAATTTATACACGAGATCAGCAACTTCTGTTAAATAAATGCATATATTTTCGACGATTTATAACTTAAATAAACGAAATAAAGTGTGTCTGGCTACGTATGGCCTTTTTCACTGTGTTCGTTAAGGAAGTTACTTCGTTGCAATGAAAAAGATCTTCGGCTAATGTAATCACCCGTCATGTAAAGAAAGGGTTTCTGAATACGTTTGCTCGCAAATGGTGGACAGAAAATAAGACGTTTAGTCACGTGGGCCCTTACACGCTCGTGTTATGCCGCCTAAATGGCATAATCGCGTTATCAAGCACAAAGTGCATATTGTCCCGTGGTAGCAAGGCTGTAACGAGGTATTGTAGAAGCGTCCGCAATGACCATGACTATGACGCTACAACGCGTTAGGCTATGCTACAATGTGACGATCATACTGTGTTCAATGGCACGTTTCCTCTTCATATTGTTCTTTACGTTTAAATATCCATCGATATAATGGCATTTGTAATAGGCGAATATGTTTATCAATTGACTCCGATTTAATCGGATTCGAATACCTCGATGTTGGATAAAGGCATTCAATTTTGCGTTGCTTCAAATTCAGCCGCCCAATCGTGTGTTAATCCGATTTCAGTCTGCTTGTGAAAAGAATTTGTAACAATATTCCCTTTATTACTACCTTGTTATTGTTTTTATTTTTATATATATTGAAAAATATTGATTTTTTAAATCCAGATTTTTTTGAATCAATGCAGAAATGTATGTCATTGAAAATGTCACTATACAATACTGTTCATATCACTTATCTTGTTACAATATATATGTTGAATACATATCTTTCTAAAGCATTTTTTAATCAGTACAAACAATACGTCCTGTGTGTACTTACATTACGAGAACATCAATCACAGTTAAACGACTTCTTGCACGTATGAGAAATGGAAATTTAATTATATTTTCCGTGGGAAATGAGAAAAGTTACGACTACAGACAAATAGAAAGAAGTGTGACAGACTTTTTATTTGTGTTTTGGGTGTGCACGTGAAGGCTACCAAGGAAAAATCAACTCAAATGGCTGTAGCTCCTTTGCTTTTAGACACATGGAGCAGAAATTGCATTCTCAGAATCCTACTGGAAGTTCTGCATGTATGTACACATCTGCCTTTACTTTCTCCACGCAACAGAATCAAGCTCTATTAATAATTTCATGTAAAATCGGTCAAAGGAGAATTTAATTAACCTTTGTCAGAAAGAAAAATAGACTCAGAGGCTCTCAGAACAGAATAGTTGAAATTAATAATTCTGAAAATATTTTACTTCTTTTGATTCAATTTATTTACCTAGTAAAATAATAAAATTAAATATCTCGTTTTAAGAAACGGCAAATTCATATGAATTTTTTGATTATGGCTCGTTTCTTAAATTCATTCAATTGTTTAATCGAAACCTCACACTATATTTGGCCGCTGTTACACTTAATAATACTCTAAGACCGGAATTCATGGTCACTACTTATTCTTAAGCAAATGCTTAAATCCCCAGTTATGAATGTATACATATATGTATACGTATGGACTACACATTCATAACTGGGGACTTAAGCATTTGCTTAAGAATAAGTAATGACTATGAATCCCGGCCTAAGGCTTAGAGCTTAATAAGCTGACGATATATGTATATCACTTACATAATCTAGAAAGCATACAGCCAAATGAGCAATAAATGAAGACGAATCCCCTGGTATTTGTTCTCTGATTCCAAATCCCGTTTTAATGATTACGTGTGCATTTTATGACCAGCGTTGAATCAAAATAATCGTGTGTAATAATAGAAATGTTATTTTCATTTAAAATAAAATACATTTCACGACCAATGTTTGCCAAAATGACTTCTCCGCTGGGTGTAAACGGTTTTAAGTTACACTAACGATTGTAATTATAATTTCATAAATTAGTTATTCATATACAAACACAAAACAAGAACAACAGCGTTAATCCTGACTTGCATAAAACAGTATTCACGTGACATCGTCAGATTTCACGTTTTTCCTTTCGCGACACGTGAATTGGATTGAGAAGGAATGTGCAGAATTTAATTAAAGTCTACGAACCACAGTCGGAACGTAACGGTATTCTAATATAATTCCCTTATTATTCCCGCATTAATGATACTGGAATAGCAAAGAAATAATAACAACAGTATTAGTAAGATATCAAAATATCGAATAATTAATAACACCAGAATTTCTATAAACACAAGATTCACCACCTTTTCCGAGGAAAGTGTAAAAAAATCGAAAAATCAATAATAATCCGAAGAAAGTCTCACTAAAACAGATTCTTAAAGGAAATTTGACTTGATCACCTGATCTCAAAGAAGCGAAAATCTAAAACAAACAAAAAAATTAAATTCTTTACTCTAAACTCTATCATATTTTTAACATCACATAAAAACTATTACATTTTTAAATCATATCGAAAAACAATGTTTACAAACTTTTATACAGTTTAAATTTGAATAACATGTTTACTGATCTTTTCGAACGCATTGCACAAAGCTGTCGATACATTTACGTTGGCCAGATAACTTCAAAGGATTCCCATATCGAATAGGATCGAGCTGAACCTCGGAGAACAACCGATCTTCTATGCTTTGTGCAACTGCTGCCATTACAATGGGTCAAATATTCATTCTTCCGCAGTTTCCAATGGAAATTGAACTGCCACGTCGCTACTTTTCGACACGCAATTCTCCTTTTATAGATACGCAGTTAACTTATTTACTGGATCGACGCGCATGAAATATGTATGTAATTCCGTTTAGCATCTGGAATGTATTTCTGCTTGAAAGCTCACGAATGAAAGCACGTTTTCCGTGTCGTATTGTCACAGAAAGGTATTCAATGAATAATTTTCAATTTTCTATTCTCAAAAATTACATGTAAAAATCCATACCTTTTTACGTCGATAACAACAATATTTCTTTAGAATAAAAATTATTTGAAAAAAAATACATCAAGATATTTCTTTCTGACTTTCAATGACATTTCTCAATTTATTCTGTGTTCAGAATATCTGAAATTGTAAAGTGATTTGTATTTCAATAGTTTTATATTCTAATGTTCTTTGATTTGTATGTTAAAAGAAAAAGAAATAAAATTTTGTTATTAAAACTAACATTTGCAGACTTTTCATCGTACAAAATTCTGCGGTGACAATTTGAAGATAGCAATTGTTTGTGTGCCAGAAATCAGAGTTAGGCACAGTTTTATTCGAATGATACATAGTGAAAAACAACAGTCTCTAAAATCCTCAAGTTAATGAGACAAAATAATTGTTTGCCAAGTGTCTACCCATTTGAGATGAAACATGTTTTTATTATAAAAATTGGAATTTCCACGTTCAATCGATGGAGAATGACGAAATACATTTCTTTATCTTTTATTCGCTATTCGAAACTCTCGATTCAGATAATGAATTTGTCCACCTCTGACGAAAGTTTTCCACTCTAATCTACTCTGCGAATCCGTTCGTGAAGGAATGACAAATTATAATCGCAACTGTGACATCAATGAGAGACGAATGGAATATTTCCACTTTCGAGTTCGATGTTTCTACGAAACGAGGCGCGTGCTTTTTCTGAAAAAAAAAAAAAAAAAAGAAAACCGTGTGTATGCGAATGCGTTCCAATTATCAAGTTTTAATTTTGCAAAATTGTTATACATTCCGTTTGTACGGGCGTGCACGTGATAGACGAGAGCCTGGTTGCGTTTCGAAAACCGCAATTGTTCGTTGGGTGTTAATTAATGTTGTAGAGTTTCTCGCAATAAACATTGTAACTTGTCGCACGCCATTCATTAGCGCACGTTTAATTGGCGCATTTTTGCGTGAAATAGTTCCACTGGAAAGGAGTCACGTGTAATAAAGGCTTTAGTGACTTTTTAATTCACAAAGTCCATCAATAGATAAAATGTATGTTCGACTATCCATTTATCGGATTTCACAACTGTAATATTTCTAAACAATAAGATATAAACATTTCTTTAATAATTTCATTTTCTACAGTTTTCAATAATTGAAAACCTGATTTCTTTTTATTTTACTTGAGAAGAAATTGTATTTTAACAATAAAACTATCAAAGATGAATCGTCATTTGTTGCACGTATGCGTATCACTAAATTAACAAACTTCTTCATTTATATATTGCGATAAAAATTGCGAAGAATCTCCGAAAATACACTGTCATGACATATTAATCATTGTTAAGAAGTCAATCACTGTCTATGAAATGAATTCCTTTTAAAACTGTTCTTTTCTTTTAAATTTAATCTTTTTTTTAAAAGTCCTTTGCCACTTAAACACACCAAGTGTGAATGTACATAAAAAGAATTAGTTGGATTTTATTTCGATCTGCTGCCTGTTTTATTCATCTCGAACAACAATAAGTTTACTTGACGGCAATCTCTGTCGAGAATGTTCTATGTATGCAAATATAATCGAATGCCCCAATAAGAAGAGAAATACTACACTTTTGACACTATTCAAATATTGCTTTGGTTGTCCTTCTTGACAGATCCGAATACCAACAAAACTAAAATCAAATTAAAACCCAGAAATAAAAACCTTTCAAACCGTTTGAATAGACAGAAATACTACATAGCAAACATTTTGCGTGCTAGTTTGATGTTTCTGGTGAGTTTTATTTTGTACACATCACATATGAAGTGTTTTATAGATAAACCTAACATTCTTTTTGAATTTGAAATTTGTCTTTTTCCAAAACTGGACATCCAGAGGAAAAACGATTTGCAGATTCGTATTCGGCTTATAAAGATCTATCAGAAGCACCTACAAACGGTTATGAGGTAGAAAAAAAATTAAAATTTATTGAACAATGTAATCTAAACCGATCAAGTTTTGTAGTCCACCCTGTATATGGTACATCCAATTCTATTTTCGAAGGATACAAAAGAATGCAACGTTTCACGATGAATCGATCGTTACGTGCTAATCGAAACCACGTTTTATTCTCCAGACGAAAATGAAATGGTCTCGTTGTTCACCTCAAATTCTCTCCTCCGTGTACTGGCACGTGTACGTAAATGCATTTGGCACAGCTTGGAAACGGTCCATATCCTATTATCTTGCTCGTTCACGGTTCAGTTATATCTGATTAGGCTGTTTCCATACCATCATCGATTCGGAAGTAGGGATGTACGAGTAGTCGAATTTTGAATCAAATAACAATCGGTTGGTTGAGCCGAGTCGAACGTTCGAGTTCTTCAAGCTACTTGAAATTGAAAAACTGTTAGATAAAAGTGCGCGCTACTTGAAAACTGAAACGATTCGAATATTCAAATGCTCGTAAGACTTCGATTTACTTGAAAATGAATTTTCAGCACGAAAATTGTTGAATTACTCGATACAATCGAACAGATCTTTAACTTTCGAGTTACTCGTAAATATTCGAATTGCTTGTTAGAAGTGTTTGTTAATCAATTATTTAACATCACTACAAAAGAAGAAATCCTACATATATTGAAATGTAATCTTCATTTCGGGTCATATAGACCCGAGGAGAACAGTAGGACTCGTTGCAGGCATTCATGAATTAGATCACGGTGCGAATACAGTTAAAGTTCTTATATATGGACCGTTTATTTTGAAAGTGGTGCAAGTCCATTTTCTTTTGTTTTGAGAAAATTAAATGTTAGCAGATCTGACAATTAAAAAATATACGTTTTTTTAACAAAGCATTGGCATTTTTTAAGATATTAAATACTAACTAGTTATAAACAAAAAGTTTACACTAAATTAAGCATAAATTACGTCATATCTCATTTTTTTAAAAAAAAGACTTACACCACTTTCAGAATAAACGGTCCATATCTTTCCAACAAGGAAACATTCCCAGGGCGAAATTTTTGTTCTTCGTTCAAACCGACATGAATTTGTAGGAATTAAAAATTATTAAACACTTACTTTGTTGTTTTAACTAAAAAAGAATACAGTTTGAAGGGGTGAAACAGCCCCTCAAACTTCGCCACTGGAAGTATACTTTACACAGTTACGCGTACACTAATCGTCGTCTCGCGAAATGTTTGAAAAGAAAACAACATTTTGCCCTCGGGAAATGTTCCGTGTTGAGTACCTACCACACGATCATAAATTTACGGACCCCTGTTTCGCGTAACCAACCGGGAATGTAAATTAGTGGTAAGCTCGCGTCGAGTATTACACGTTCGCATTGTCGTAATAAACAGTTTCCTCGCATTATCCTACATACAGGGTGTCCGCACGAACAGTGTACAGTCCGTTATTTCCTAAACTATTTGAAATACGAGAAAATTGATTTCATAAAACTGAATGGCACAAGAGAGCTAATTAACGGGCTATGGCGAATTATTTTTAACATTGTTATTTTAACCCTCCCAGCACGGAAACATGGTCACCGGTCCCTATGTCATTTCTGACCCCACACCGATATTCTATTACTACACAGCGACGGCGAGGCTCGAGCCACCGTCACCATGCATACAATGTAATGATTAGCTGGTTCCACATTACATTTGGATTTTCGTGGTTCTTATTACACTAACTGGAATAAAAATCTTGTGAATTATAAAACAAATTATATTTATTAGTCAACACTTCTGCGACGACTTGCCCCGGTCGTTCGCATGTAAACAAACATCGGTCGCTATGCGATTTACACGCCAGCTCCGTCACTGCGTGCGTGTCACTCTCGAGACCGCCTATCCCCACTCCTGACTCTGTCACTGTGCGCATGTCGCTCTCGTGAACGCGTGACCCAGGCACCGTGCTCGGAGGGTTAAGAGAACCAGTTTGTACATGTATATTTGAATGTATGTGCATGTGTGTGTGTGTGTGTGCACGAAAGCGGACGAGATGTACCGCTTCCGATGCCGCCCTCATTATCCGCCTTTGCATGATTCATGCGAGTACCAGAGATAAAGGCTGTCAAGACCCCAGCCAGAGGAAACAGTCGCGCAAACGAAACTCGAGCACCGGCGGCACATGTGTGCTCGCGACAATTTTCTATCTCCAGTAACGTAATCCAGTTTTGAAAGTTACAATGAAATTAGGCAGAACCTCACTGCCGCCGCCACAATTAGGACGAACGAGAAACAGAAATTCGTTGCTTTGGAAACGCTTTCGATCCTCAATAGACGCCTTTTTTAAGGGGCCATTCTGATATGCGCGGCACTAAAAATGTGGTAATAATAAAATTTTAATAAAAAAACATTCACATTTAATGACCCTGACCTTGACATAGTATGTTATCAAAATCACCCTTCCGAGAAACCTTCAAAAGGTTTAAACCGCCGATCATTGGTTACTGAAAAATTATAAACAAAAAAATTCTTGAATTTTTCATTCCAATTCACCCCTAGTTTTAAGGCTACGGTTGCCCCAGGTGCGTGGAACATCCTTGTACATGTATCTCTGTGACGTTCTTTTAATTATCGTTTCCGAAATATGTAAGGTAACTAAATAAAAAACTTATAAACTTATAAAATAATAAACTCATAATAAAATCTTTCATGAAACAGTGAAGTCAGGTTCCAATGAAACTATTTAACAAGAGAATTCAATAAAACTGATAATTATTTAGTAAATGAATTATTAAACTTTTGTTGAGAATGAAATCTCGTTCGACGCGAAAAAGCATAGTAAAATTCGATAAGTGAATCATACCTCCAATATTCTTTACCTCCATCGCATCGAACTACAAATTTATCGACCTCATTGAATTACGCTGGACTTTGATTTACCTGTTTTCCTCGACGTTATTTTTAACTAGACTGCTGATATTCTGTATTTATAGCAAACACTGAAGCGTTACCATAAAAGTTCCAGTAATATTTAATAGTATTTATTTTTAAAGTTCTATTCAAATTGAATATTCGTATATTAGTACTTAAAATTGTAAATTTGCAGAAACACTCATAATTCAGTAACTATGACATGAACAGTTCAGTCGAACCTATCTATGGAACTGAAGACTTTGGTCCAAAGAACAGGTTATCTCTATTTTTGGCCATTGTTAAATTAGGATGTATTCTATTGACAATAAAAACTCTATCGTTTGGTAAAACATACAGTTAACTGCTACCAATAGTATGATTAGTATAAAGAAATAACGAAATCTTTGGTGCATGAAGTATCTCTTGAATGACTATTTTTCAAGCATTAAAAACGAACTTCCTCAACAATTATAAATTCAATTTTTTTTTCTGTTTATTTAAAGTTTGCTAATATTCGTAAGTCTTACAAATACATATCTTACGTTCTTTTGGATCTTTCTTAGAAACTTCACTTTCTGAAACAATCGTCGTTTCTGTAGATGACCGGTTCCTTGTTCCAAAGTCTTCGATTGCAAATTCAGAACAATATATTTTATTAATAAATATCTATATTTATGAAAATAGAATAGGAAACAGATTGAAGTCTTATTTCCATGTATAGTTGGCAATGAAAGGAATAGGTTAATACGAGTTTAATGGTTTTGTTCTCGTGTTGCAGATGAACACTCCCACTATGAACGGTTCGTTGTACAACAAGAATGAAGAGATCGAAAGTTCCTGCCTGTTTGAGTTCAACAATACGCACAGCTTCCAAGTAAATGATTCGCTGTGCGTTGAATTTGCCGGTACGAATAATTCAGTTAGTCGCGAAACTATCAGTCCCAGTAGAGTGAGGATCGTTATGCGGGTCTAGACTCCATTATCGAGCAGAATGCATCAAACTAAGAACATCAGTAAATTCTATCAAAGTTTGCATGTATTATTTAATCGAATATTATAAGATTCTTTCATAAAATATTTAGCCGTCCATTTAATATCTGTGATTGTAAATTACACTAGAACAATGTAATTCGTACAAAACAGTTAAACATTAAAAATAATTTGTAATAAATAAAATAAAATAATGAAAAAGATGAAGTAAATAAGATAAAACAAAAATGTGTAATGGATAAGATGCAGCGAAACGAATTAGGCTACTGTTCAGCCTAAACTTGTGTTTTAAAGAAGATAAAAATCAGATGAAGAATATTTTACATTCTGTACTGAAAAAGTTTGAACTTTAAAATTTATATTATTTCTACTAAAATCTTATTCTTCGGCAAGCTACGAGCTCTATGAAACTCCATTAAAAGATTATCATAAAGTAACCTGAGGATGATAGATGAGTAGAGTAACTATAGGCATTCTGATTTCGTTTCAAAACCTTTCGCTGGAATATGAAAGATATACATACAACGAATTGTGAATCTGCATTATCTGTTTATAATCCTATTATCCTCAAAGCAAAATAGTAGATAATACAATCAGAGAAAGGTAATTTCGGAATGTCCCAATTTTAGAACGGCAGAACCGAATTGCAATTAACAAAGTGACGTATATTTCGATGCTTATTGTCGAAGCTCCTCAGAAACATTCGTATGCAAATATGAAATTGAGAAAGTTGACGTAAAAATTCGACCAGCTCAGCAATTTCCGAATTCTGTTACAAAATCTGCAAACAGGTTACACCTTTCAGTTACATTCGGAAGCAATTGTTAGAGCCATTGTAACTGATTTTACAGTATTTTTTAAGGGTCAATCTATATTCCTTTTAAAGATACAACTTTTAAGATAGTTACACTTATTTTATGACAATTAACGTCTTAACCCTTTAACACTCATTTTTAAATTTTCGTTTGAGAAATCCAAATATATTTCCTTCAAAAATGTCGGTTTAATATCGATGTTTTCGACTTCAAAATAAAGTTGATGAAATTTATAAAATATCTATAAAAATGAAGATCACTTTATAGAAATTTCGGCTAGTGTATCTTCAAAATACCACCAATATTACATTGCTCAATCGTGTCTGTTTTTGCACTTTCATTAAAAAAAAAAATCGAGGTTACTCTAAGTATTAATATAGAAATAGTGAAAGACTATTGCAGTTTGTTTTCTGTTGAATTATATATATTGTTTCTCTTTTAAGAAATATTATATTTATTTGTTGAAACCGATATGTACGCTTTCTGTAATTAATCTCAAAATTGTTACCAAACACAATTTTTCATTGGTATGAAATAACTATAAGAATTTATCAAAGAACATGGTTACATTATAGAAATTTCGGCCAGTGTAGATACCATTTTCCTACCATCTACCGAATAAATTCTAAATTATAATTTTTTGGCATCTGTCCCCCAATTACCTTCAGATTAAAATAATCTAAATGGTGTGAAATGGATAAAATATTATAAACTTCCTATAAATCACGACACATTTCAACGATATTGTTCTTGTTACGTAACAATCGTACTGAGGTGAAAAAAAAAATCTGCAGTAATTTGATATTCGCGGTAACATGATAATGAGCCGCGTCGTCCTTGCGCGGTAAGACCGGAAGTTTTCGGTCACTGTCACCGCGACAGAAAATTTACGTGTCACCGGAAGAACAGGGGGACAAGAAGATGCTTCCCGCTGCAAAACCGTGTTTTTACCCATTCGCCGTGCACTCGAGCCAAGAGAACGCCGTACAAGCGTGTACCGCACGCGATAACTTGATTATTCCACGAAATGAAATTTAATTTTAATACGGACACCCTTCGCCACGTGAAATTGTAATTACATATTGTGCTCTACACGTTGGTAATAACATAATTAACAGCCACGAGCGATAATTATACGCTAGTAATTACACCAGAGAAAATCTCGATTGTTACAGAATACAGGAAACAAAATGAAGTCTTCGATGCGCACCCTTATTGAATCTTCATTATTCCGTGGAACATGTTTCCACTGCCGAACTTCACGCTTTTGCATAAATATTGACTCTATTTAATTACAAATTGCAACGTATCCTTCGCCATATTTATTTGTATTATTTCATTTTGTAATTCACTGTGTGATAGGAATGTGTTACTACAATATTATCTTGTATTAATTCATTCTTTCTTCCCTGAATTCAATGTCTAAGAAAAAATATGTATGTAATCGACATATTGTCGTCCGAGTTACAAACTGTTACAGACACTTCTCTCTCATCGAAACGTTGAAAATTTTTGTTTCTTAATGGTTGTATCTTCAAATACTAACAACAATTTATATTGACAATAAAATAAAATTTGTTAAATATTATAATAAATAGTTATTCAGTAGATGATATTATAGTATAACGACGTATGTAGGTCCTAAAATTAATCCTTTCAATATGGCGTTAAAATAAGTTTGTTTACACAAAAAAAAAACATTTCCTTGATAACCTAAGTCAGAACGAACCCAGGCGTCGTTATCCAAAGCTTAATTCATTCCCCCTTTAGTTTAATAATAAGAAAATCGACGATTGAATTCGAATGGTTTTTATAATTCTCCAGATGACACGTACGAAGTGCCAACGCTTATTCTCGTGATCCTGAGCATACTATACGGAAGCATATCCTTGTTGGCGGTGGTGGGAAACTCCCTGGTGATGTGGATAATCGCGACGTCCAGACGGATGCAGAACGTAACGAACTTCTTCATCGCGAATCTAGCGCTGGCTGACATTGTTATTGGTTTGTTCGCGATTCCATTTCAGGTACGTTATAGAGTGAGTCAATAGGAACTACTATCTAAAGTACTCATTACCTATTATGTAGTTGTATCAAAAAACGTTTTAATGAATTATACAGGGTGTTCGCGATAATTTCTAAGAATGCATTTCTGAAAATTTATTTCTGCCCTTGTATGACCCTGAAGACCATAGTATACTACATGGTTGAACTCGTCTTAATGCCCGCTTTCATATGATGCAAAAAAATATGTAGCATTCCATTTAAAAAAATTAAGGTTACTTTTGTTTCTATAAAAATATTACAAATACAAAAACTTTAAATACGCTATCATATTATTAATAAAATATACTACAACTTCCTCCTCTTCGATTTTTTTCTAATGTTTACCGTTTACGAAATAAACGATGGTACAAATTATCGCGAACATCCTGTATAGCATTTTAAGGGACGCATCGGATGGACACAATGTGATTTCATTATACCTTATTTTTTTTGAGATATCAATGTGACCTTGAGTGTTTTCAAGATCAATGCATCTTTTTTTTAGTACCATCGTACTATAAATCGTTGAATTCGTCGTTCTTTTGACAACAACGTGGTATTAAAGTAAAAGATGCCTTAACCTTGAAAAAACTCAAGGTCACCTTGATACCTCAAAATAAAGTAAGATACAAAAAAATTCAAATTGTAAATTTATTAAAATTTAAATTTAAAATTAAAATTTGTAATAATTTGTTAAAATTTTTTTTATAGAACCAATAGGTAACGACTTATTTTACAAGTAGTTCTTACTGACTCATCCTGTATATACGAGAAACACAGATTGTCTTAACCATCTAGAGATAAACTGTAGTAACACGAATACATTCTGCCTAATGTAACTTTCGAGGTACGGAATTCCCTCTTGAGTCATTTCTCATTTTTGTGAAAGTAAACCAAAAGCTTCTCCTGGGGAATAATTCCACACACACACACCCACATTAATAAATCTTGATAAATCGTCTGGGATTACAGACGTGAAATCCTACAGATGCTTACAGAAAATATTGCGAATTTCAGGGTACAAGTCATAAGTTCAACAAAAAGTAATTTCAATTGTCAAAATGAATCCCACCGTGAACTATTGTCTTCTGCCCTCGTTCTGCTAATAAATTGATTTCTATACGACACCAAAAAATTTACAGAAAACAAAGTGACATGCATACTTTCTGGGAATGTATGAACATTGGATAAGCTCTCGAACATTCCCGCCAATTTTTCAAATTATCACTTTATTTAGTCTTTCCTAATATAAAATCGGACATTGAGGTATAAAGATCTCACGATTGATCATGGAATACTTTCTCTCCACAACGAATTACGTAAATGAATCGAAGAAATGTAAACATTCGAAAAAAAAAAAATTGCCATCATCGGCAATTACCGTGTCAGAAAATCTCAGTATTTACTTGTGAAATGGCGATTAAACGAGCGTAAATATTGTGAGATTCTAGAAAGATAGCAATTTCGAAATTGTTACACGCGTTCGATACTGTTCAGCATAGAGATGGAAAAAGAATTTAGTAAAACATGGGTGAGAATATTCCCCATTTCGAAGCCATAAAACATTCGGATCGGAAGTTATGCGTATAAACATAGCCGCCCCCATTTGTCAAGCTTAAATTCATTAGACTGTTATTTACGACGCCATTTTAAGGATGAGCTACGCGGTGCACCAGGTGATACATTAACCGATTCAGCAAAAGTACTGAAGTAGCTTATAAAATACCGTTGTTACGGAAAGTATTGTAAATACAGAAAAAGAAGTCTGTATTATCACTCACTGTGTATTAATCACCAGCAGATATATTAAACGTGTGCTATCTAACTTCAATAGTAAAGTAACTACACTTATGTCGATTTTCGTAAATAAAACGATTTCACAATAGATTCTTGTTAAACTAGATTTTGTTCACGATTTACACGATTTTGAACTTAAATGTTAGTAAATTCATAATAAAATAAAACAATTTTTAAATGTCTATAATTCTTTACTGTACGCACCAGAAGCGAAACATTATTTGTTTATCGGTGCTATTAAAAAAGATCGATTAACAACACGCAAACGAACGTGCAAACATGCGATATTTTTACTACGAATAACATAACATTAAAAATATCACTAATGATATCGCTACAACAATACATTTTTCAAAAACACACATACTTTATGTGTACACACATACTTTATCCTGTTATTGTGTTCTAATTTTAAATACTCACTGATCTTCTTATTTGAATATTGTCAAATTAAACATCAAACGTATTGAAAGAATCATCGAAATGAAATTAACTCGGTTTTGATCTTCTCGCGATTTGATAATAAACGACTTATCGCGGATATTTATGCAAGTATCAATTTCACGACAAATTATTCTTACCGAATTTTGAATAAACTAAAAATCCTATAGAATCTTATTAAACTTTTTGCAATCGTTTAGAAACCGCGTTTTAGACAATCGTGTATACGTTGAATGTACAAAATCCACAGTTTATTTGCAATGAATTTCTTTCGTTATTTTCTCTTCTGTTTACTTATTATTTATTATTTCATTTTATTTATTCTTTCATGTACAGTTTCAAGCGGCTCTGCTACAGAGATGGGACCTCCCGTACTTCATGTGCGCCTTCTGTCCATTCATCCAAATTCTGTCTGTGAACGTTTCGATCTTCACGCTGACAGCGATCGCGATCGATCGACATCGAGCGATTTTGAAACCATTCAGGTACGTCCAGTAATTATTAATTACTAAGGCGTTAGAATAAAATACTGCGGATTTTTATGCAAAATCACATTTTAGAAAGTTGTTGATAAAGATAAAAACACAAGTAGGAATTCCTTTCTTCCCTTAACTATATTATTGGATTCAAAAGAAAATAGAAAAATCGTTGCATCTGACGAAACTTTTGACCTCCATTGTATTTCACAGACACCTAGATTATTAATGATTATAAGCATAGTCTGTGATATGGTGTTAACAGTTTTGTATAATAATTTGATATAAATTGATATATGGACGATAATGAGCTTCGTGGAAAGCTAACAATGCCGTAACCGTGATTAATGTTTCCTACAAGTGGAAGTAGTAAATAATAACCAGACAGAATAAACCAGCCGTGTTCGAAAGCACGCATAAATTTTCATTCTTGAGATTTTTTTAAAGCGAAACTTCGAATTTAAAAAATGTAATTAATATTAGTGTGTCGCACTTTCTTAATCATTATTGAAATCAATAATTGTTTAAATATAGAATAGTTTAAATACACATATTATTATTATATATTAAAAATTTAATATTATTTAATTTCAGCTGTGTTCACTTTTATATCTATATAAAAGTATGTTTAATTAGTTTTTATCTAAGCATCATATGGTACAGAAGTATGTTTAAGTATTTTATAGAAAAACATATTTTCTAAATTCTATTTTCATAAGATGAAACAAAGATCTTTAAAGAATAAATTGTTTTATTCAGGATGGATATTTTATTCTACATATAACTACAAAACTAACATATAGTGTTTGTAATAATGATATTATAGTTGATAATATCGACTACTAATACACTACACGAATTTAATCCAATAAATATAGCTAAATATCATATGTTTTTTTGGGATGTATATGTATAAACAGAGCTCATTCTTGTATGCGAATAGTGTTCCAAAGATTACATATAAAATTAATTTGATTGAATTCTGTTTGTTTAAAATTTTAAGAATCATCAAAAAAGTTTCAATTATTATTCTTATTGGTCGAAACTTACATATAATAAATGGTCTGCGGCCGCCCCTGGGTTTGGCCGTCCAGGTGCGATTGCACCTTTCATACCACCGCCAGGAACGGTCCTGAATGTATTATGCCAAGATTATTCCTGAGAGGAAAGAATCTTTGTAGAAAATGGTCCTCAATATTAATTGTTTCCTTTCTGCCACGGCAAGCACAGTGGCGAGCATCGTAATAATTTTTCCCTCTGACCCAAGCACGTAACTATTCCCGATAGCGCGAAGCCAAGCAAACTAACTGCTAAAATGATCATCATCGGGATTTGGTTGGTCGCCGGAAGTTTGGCGACACCGATGGCAATCGCGCGCCGAGTCCAAATGGTGCGGGAATACGGGTATGGTAAGTTAATTCCTCGATCGATTTATCAATTAGGTATATTAGGTGTATCAATACCTAATCCACCATCTTTGTAATCGTGAGAACAACATATAGTACATATCATTTATAAACATTTAATAATTTTTAAATTTACAATTTACATTTAGTGCCTAATGGTCATTCACTGGTATGCAATCAATTACTGGTTGGTTTACCCTACTTTAACCCACTAACGACCGCACGTTTAAAACGTCTCATATAGGCATCACTATGTTTCGATGAAACCGTTATGAATAGATTATTTCGAAATGTAATAACAAGAAATTTTAACTTAATGAAGTAAAATTATTATTTTTCCTAAGCAACCTATGCAATTGAGAAAAAAAAATAAATATTTCAAAGTGCCAAAAATGGCAGATAACCCATGTGGTGTAGTGGTACGCCTATGGTCGTCAGTGTCAAATATTTCTTTAAGTAAAAATGGTGTGGCATGAATTAAAATCACTATGAATATCAGTTAAACAGTGTAAGTCCTTGACTTGTATAGAAATGTGTACTAATTACGTCGACAAAAGGTAGATTACTTATTGGTATACCTAATAATTATCACGCGTATTCACGTGTACATATTCATTTAATTTCACAAATATTTCACCCGTAAACACGCCGAGTAACTTGTATAATCAGCGGCGCTCGTTCATCCATCGTATAAATCACCCTCTTTTAGACATTCGCGTAAAATTTGAACAATTTTCTGCGTTTCGTAATGTACTGGCACTCGTAAGTAGACTGCGGATGTTTATGTAAATATACGCCTTTAACACTTTGACTGCCACGTCAGCCAAATATTGGTGACACATAGATTGAAAAGAGGCTGAATTATTTGTGTAAACGAAGAAGTTTTCAAGAAAGAATTATTTTAATCGGTGCATTTCTATGAATTTTTAGTGAATCCGGTTCATTACAGACCGTTTTGCCGCAACGTGAATCTATCCGAGACCTTGATGTTCATTTATAAAGGACTGTTGGTGTTTCTGCAATATTTGACACCGCTATCAATTATTTCTTGCATGTACGCAAGAATAGCGTTGAAACTGTGGGGCAACAAAGCGCCCGGAAACGCGGAAGGTTCGCGGGATGCGAACCTGATGAAGAATAAAATGAGGGTACGTGAATTTTGCTCTATAAAAATGTACATACGAATTCTTGACACGTAATATGAAATTCCATGTTTTTCTTTACTATACGAAAACATATAATCGCAAATAAACTCAACAGTGAACATTAAAATTCAAAGAAAAAATAGAAATGATAAGTTTTTTGTTGAAAAAATTCTTTTGTAACCGAAATTTTAATAAAACAGGACTAATTTTTTTATTAATTGGAAAAGCATTACAAATTTAGATAAGAAAAAAATGAAATGGTCTAATTTACAATATAAGTACTTTAAGTAAATTTGATTTATTATACAGAAAACTGTTGTTTGTAACTGAAATAGTTATATTACTTAATCTGAATGGTTAATGTACCTAATTTTTGTTATAAATTTGCAGAAACAAAGCTTCACATATTAAACGCCTTATACACGCGTAGACGAAATTTTGACGCGACACAACGAAAGAATACGAACATAATAAACTACAATAATGATTCGCATTTTGCAGAGAATTTTATTTCATTCCAAAATCACAAGCAATATTTTATAGTTGAATTATCTAGCAAATTTCTGTTACTTACTTTATTTACAGGTTATCAAGATGCTGATCATTGTCGTCGCTGTTTTCTCACTCTGCTGGCTACCTCTTCAAACGTACAATTTTTTTCAACATTTCTATCCGCAAATAAACCGGTGAGTAGTTTAAAATATATCGCAGGAGTGTATTCCACTTGCTTTTATGTTACAAATCCATAAAACGAATTGAAATTGCAGATACGAATACATTAATTACATATGGTTCTTCTGCGACTGGCTGGCCATGTCAAACAGTTGTTACAATCCACTTATCTACGGAATATATAACGTATGTATCCATTATTCTAGTAAAACATGTATTTATATAAATAAATTAGATGAAAATTCGTAAAGAAAGTTTGTATAAAAAAATACGAATAATTTTTCAGGGAAAATTCAGAAGAGAATTCCAGCAAAAATGCCCCTTTAAATTGCGAAAATGGTCATCTAGTCCACCAATCGATAACACGGAAATGGATAAAACTCGGAGTAGCCGAACCTCCATTAGGTATGCTTTTCAATACTTATATCTGGACCCCAAAGCCAGAGACATCAAGCCCACTTTTAACAAAAATAGCATTTTACATGTTTCTTATATGAAATATTTCAGTGGTCAAAATTATTTCGTTCCAAGTCGTCTAGTTTTTAATATAGGAACATAATAGTCTAACAATAATATTAAGTTCATTTTTTTAAAACAGTGTTCATCACATATTTCTACATATAGAGAAATGCCTTAAATCCTTTCAATAGTACAAAATTAGTGATTGTTTCTCGCTGAATTCTTTCAATGGTTTTCACACCTTTGATTTGCACTCTAAACTTTGAAAAGTGACTTAATACACTCTGGCTCTGGGGTCTAGATATAATTTAAACGAAATCGACTGATTACCTTCCAATTAACTACTCGAACAAACATGCATGATCCTTATAAATTGCCACAAAGAATATAAAGAAAAAGAACGGAACTCATTTATGATGAATGTTTATGTACCAATTTTCATAATTCAGTATCACAAAAATCAGATTCGAAGGAAGATTTATTTACTGCACACACTCCTGTTCGCCATGAATGTATCAAATTCACAGTTCGATTATCTTTCTTCTTGTTCACTATGTTCGAAATGAATAATTTAAATGGAATTTATCGGACGGTATCTGGAACATTTCTAGATACGAATGGAAACGAACAATATCCAGCAGTTATCCGGCGGTCACGTCCTTTTATAAAGGTACGCCGATGAGGGGATCAACCCAATCGTCTATCGATGACCACCAACCCTGTACACGCAGTAAAAAAGGAATCGGTCACTACATCCGTAGGGGCCACGAGAACAATTGCTCGATGTCGTCGAACAGAAGCGAAGAATTGTACGTCTTCTCGTCCCGGAAACACGTGCAAGATTCCGTCATGGAGGAGCTACGTCTGTAACATCGTGAAACGCATAATCGGAACACGTGTATGGAAGACCATCAACAGAAAGAAAAACTGTACTCCGCTCAAAATACCAACTCTTCTCTAATTGTTTCCACGCATTCTGTACACAGAGAAAACACGAATGAACGATCATCTCCTACTTAGTCAACGAAGCTACCTAAATATTAACATATTAGGTACAATTTCCTTTTAGACTAATTTACATCGTTGCTCAGACCAGTCAGTGATCCTTATATGTATGTATACCTGAAGATTAATACACTTGCAATTAGTTATCGTATGTTCGTTTTACCGATGTGTACATACCATTGTACATAATGTGAATATCTGCATTTCTTAGATAAGTCATCTGTAGTGATCCTAAAAAATTCATATGACTTGTTCCTCTTTGTATTTAACAAGAAAACGATCAAGAATCTGACGGTGTGTTATGTACCAGTAATAGAATTTATGGGAGCCCTGAATCGCAGAAAATATGTGGAAATTAATAAAACAATAAGATTCGATAGTGGAAGTTACTCTAGAGTTAAATTGAGTTCTCGTATTGTTTCGAAGTACATTCATTAAGAACACAGTTACCCAACGAAGGAAGGAATTCCGGAAGATGCATAAGGCTGTGACGTTTTTAGTAAAATATTATTCTTTTAGTGTACAAACTTTTATATACCTGTTTTTTTTTTGTAAAGAAGAGATTGTATATTGTACATAGATATTTTCAAAGCATTGAAAAATTTAGAATTTTAATGATTTTCTTCGTTTGTTCTACATGAAATCGAAGGAACATTGTGTGGAATGTGTTATGACAAAGCATTTCTCTTATAAAATTGATTATGATGATCTCATTTATAATTTTAATTATAATCTTAAATGTTTTTTTAAGCAAATTAAACTCCTGAATACATATTGGTAACAGTGTTTTGTTATGTGACATTAAAATAAATGTGACTATGATATACCCAGGATAATATTTTTAAATATTACTGTACAAGTCGTCAATAAAATAGTAACATAATATAAAATAGAAAATTTCATTGATTTAATTATAAAATATTACACTCAGTTAAAGGAAGTAAGTATGATTGACTTGTAAGTGTATTTACACGACAAATGAAAAAGATCGGTATTTAATTTACACAACAAATTGAAAATATTTATATATTCTCCATAGTATTGTAATTGTCTGTATTGTGTGCATATCATACGTAACATGTATTTTTCGAATAACTGTAAATGCATCGAATGTAAGAAAAAAAAACAAAAAAAGCATAAACAAATAAGAAATAAAATTGGAGTTGATGTCATTTACTACGTTAAAACAATGGAGAAATGTTTCAAGTCGATATTTTGTGAGATATACTAACATTAAAAACTTTATTTCTTGTTAAATGAAGTGTTAATCTATTGCTTTCGTAATGACTAGAATGCAGACTATTTCCGTGACTGCTACAACTTACATATTTATACTTACTAAAATTAGTTTACAACGCATAGGAGATTTACCGGACATAATAGCAACTCTACAATTGCAGTTACCGACTGCTGTCAGCTTTTAGAAACTAAGTTTTGTCATATTCAGTTAACTCAATGGTGTGTCGTAAAATCGGAGTTTCTGAAAGAGAAGTTACAAAATAATTTTAATCCTACTGGAATCGATGAATCAGAGCAAGAATTCAGTTTTGAAAGGAAACAAGTTTACAGAATTTCGTTGAATCACACTGCAAAATAAGAACCCTCTCCGAATTGATATTGCATGGTGTTGAAAAGGCTCGAACGTCTCCAATTACAATTTCGGCTACCGAAACAGGGGTATTGTATACCTGAACACCACTCATTTAAAGGACGTTTTATTTCTGTAAATATCATGAAAAGTATAATACCTATAATGCAAAATATAACAAATTTATAACTATGAGTTTATATAAAAAGTAAAGCTCTGTTACATGTAAACTATTGGCTACACTTACGAGGGTCACTTCCAAAGTATAACCGTAATTTTTTAATCAGCTATTGCTTGTTTATGGTACACTTCCCATATCCCCTTTTGAGCACAGATGCTAAATAGTTTACAAGATATTAACAATTACAATTCTTTATTGTGCGGTATATCCTTACCTATTGGTAATGCATCAATGATTTCAACAACCTCTTTGGCACAACGGTTAAGTGTTCAACTACAAGAAATACACTAATCTTTGAACATGGGTTCAAATACTGGTGTGATAAATATTTTTTCATTAGTTATATATATGTTTTTGTAATTTTTAATGAACTACAAACTGAGGAAAGTTGATTAAAAAATAAGGGTTACACCTGGGCAATTCCCTTCATTTGTTCACAGTTCCATGGGTTAATCAAAATTTACATTATTGCGTCGTTCAATATCCTTAATTTCTAACATATCTGTCTTAAGATGCAATTTCATTATTTCTCGCCAAATGTCCATTCTGTGTTGTTCATTATCGATTCCCAGTCTCAATAAGATATTTTCATTAATTCTCAGCAATACTCTCCCTGTGACATCATGCTTAAATGACATTGTCCATACATTAATTACCAGAAGCACAAAAATATAACTGAAGCAGGTACAAAATAAATGCTTTCATGTACTATAATCCAATGAGATACTTACATATAAAAATTTCTCATGATATAACTGGTAATAATCGCTACAATGCCTCCTTAACCATTTTTGTACATCCAACACATTCCACAAATAAACTGGACGTGGTCGGGTAGTTTTAGTCTGTGATATTTAGTTATAATCATTGAGGGTATAAAAATATTGAAATTTAAGGACATAAATTAATGAAATCTACTATTATGTCAAAACATACCTTTGGCTTATTAGTAGAATTAACTACCTCCTCTACCATTATGTGTGAAATGTTGACTATACAGTTATAAAAACCAATGTTGGATTGCAATATACACAAACATTAGTTTCTAAAATAAAGTACATAGATTACGACGATTTCACAATTTTGACAGTACTTCTTGATAACAATGTATGTGCTTCGTCCCTAGCGTCTAGATACCAGACATTATAATATCAAATATACGACTACAATTACAATATTTTCATTTCCCTATTATCTTACGATAGTCCACAAAAATTGACAGCCAATTGTTGTCTAAAATAGTCTAAATGGACTAACAGACAGACTCGCGACAACTTTAGTGTACAATGCATCCAATACAAACTGGAATTGCACGACATGTCACTAGTAATTCTGATTACATATTTTCCTCAACTGTTTGTTGAATTCCCCTGAAAGCCAGTTACTACACTTTTTAATTCACATTTCATTTTTTGTAGACAATATATAACATCAACTAGGTATACTTATTGTTAGAACAGACCTATAACATCTAATGCTGATTCTATACCTCGTAAGTGGTAACACGAAGTCCCGTAAGATGATAAGTCTATTCTATACCTCGTCTGTGGTTGTATATTTAAAAAAATAAATGCATAATAATTCAACTTTTTGTTATAGTTAAAAATTATTAACATTTTTTGTGTATTGTATGTATCTCTAAAACATATAATTATTCAATTCTGGATCTTTGTGTAAAATCACATTTATATGATTAATTTGTGTATAAAAATATACATTCTGTTTAACGTTAAACAGAAATTCATTATTCGGTTTAAAATACATTAGAATCGCTATTACTATATTATTGAAGTT
Organism: Dufourea novaeangliae; assembly: GCF_001272555.1. Lineage (NCBI taxonomy): Eukaryota > Metazoa > Arthropoda > Insecta > Hymenoptera > Halictidae > Dufourea > Dufourea novaeangliae. The sequence continues at coordinate 2,185,743 of NW_015374010.1, read as the reverse complement.
TCTGTTGTATTTCATACCTTTATAAATTCTAAAACTGACAAATGTTAACATTAAATTTAATTCGGTTTAGTTATGTTTTTATTTTATTTGTAAATGGATAAAATTCTTAATAGAGTAAAATATTTTTGTTTAATTCTAGTTCCTGTAAATTAGGCCATAAAAGTCTTTACATAAATAAACATCTGTAATCTACCGATAATTATAAACGTTCTATGCATCCCGATTCAAATGCGCGTTCTGAACAACTATGAAGTTTTCTGCTAACGTTTGTGTTTGCACTTGACGCATCGAGTGTCGACAGCTGTTGGCCTTCGGCTGATTTCAGTGCAATTCGAATTTTCGCGTGAAAATCGGTGGGATTTATTTTTTCTTCTCGGTCTGCAAATGTGGAGTCCTTCGCCGTTCGTCTTCTTTCGCGACAAATTCTTCGGTAAATGAAACAGTCCACGGTGGAATGTGTTTCTACGCGTGGACTTCAATCCAAGGTAAACCCTTGCGCGTAAATTACATGGATTTTCGACTGAGCTCAAAAAAATTTTAGATTTAAAGCACTGTAGGAAATAAATCTAATGAATGGATAATAGTGAACGTTACTTTATATATACGGAAACTTAACACTATTTAAGTACTTAATTAGGTTTCCTTTTTCTTTTATAAAGCTTCGGTCGATAATTAAATCATAACATTTCTTCAAAAGTTTAATTTTGATTAGAGTTATACCTTTTATATAAGTCAGTAACCTATTTTGAACAAAAACTCGCCACTCTTTATTCGGTGGATTTTCTCATTGTTACGTGGCCGTTGACTTTGGTCGTAAATTATTAAAAGTAATTACCTATATTAAGCACGAAACAAAAATTCATGTTTTGCAGTCAGTAAAATTATCTTTCTCGGTATTGAGTAATTTAATTAACAACTTTTGAGAATATTGAATTTAATGAGGTTTTCTTTGTTCTTAGCTTATTATTGCATTTTTATTGAATATTTATTATTTGAATTAGCCATTCAAAAATTTTTAGTCTAATGTATGATATATAAAAATTAAGATAGAAATAATTTGATCAGCAACCTAAAGCTAATTTCTGTTAATTTATATTCCAGCAAATTTTTAGTGCACTGCTGTTTAATGATATTTACATCATTGTTTGCTCTTCGTCTGGATGGTTTCATAGAATGGAGTTATTGGTGTGTCTTTACACCAATATGGTTTTGGAAGAGCATGGTAATATTGGGTGCTACTGTTGGAATTTATATTTGGTGGAGACATCCACATGCTAGGCTAGAAGGAGATGCCTATGTACATTACAAGGCAATGTTAATCACATTGGCATTACATTTGATTCTGTTAATGTTTGAACTATTAGTATGTGATAAATTAGAATCCGAAAGACATCTTTGGATACTTGTATTTATACCATTGATCTTTATTTCAATAGTGTCAATAGCAGTAAGTATATTTTAATTATATATATATATATATCATATAAAAAAACACTGTCATTTAAAAATATGTGAATGCTAATTTTTTGCACATTTTGTGTCGTATGTTAAACCAGTATACATTCATTTTTTTTAAATACAAACATGTTACATCTTTAGGTATGTATTTGGGCTGCAAAACATGATCGGTCCTTTGAACTTGAATTATTTTGCGCAGTTAATGTATTGCAATTTATTTTCCTGGCATTAAGACTTGATGGTTTTATAACATGGAGCTGGGAAGTAGTGTTTGTGCCTGTTTGGACACTTTTAAGCTTGTCTCTTGTTGCTGTTCTATATGCAATAGTATTTGCTGCTGTTTTATTAAGAACACCACAAATTAATGCCAGACAAAGGCGGACATCTTTGAATTCGGCATTAGCATATACATTTCTTGTGGTTCCAATTTCAGTGTTCCAAGTAAGAATAATAATTTTTATAGAACGTGTATACAATTAACAAATTTCATCAAGATTGTATTTCAATTCATTCTAGGTGTTATTAGCAAACAAATTAGATGGAGACATTTCATTAAATTATACTACCGTAGCTATGCCACTTTTAATATCTCATATAACACTCATTTTTATGTCTTTTGATGCGAAAGGTGGAAATAGGTGTAAGAAAAAATAATTTTATTTCACTTAAAATTTAAAGTAGTAATATCACTACATATTTATTAATATTAATCAAGCATTGTTATTAATTGCAGGGTGGTTTGGCATTAGGAAAGATTTTTGTCATTTTTTACTAGGGCTTTGTCCATTGCTTCAAGAATATGGTAACATTTCGTACCAACCAAGAAGTGATCAGGATCAACCACCATCTGAACCAATGGTTTCAGAGAAAAATGAAAAACACATTAAGAAAATTGACCTAATGAAACCTGTTGTACCTATAATTTCCATTGATATGCCTGATTGATTGTTTCATTTAGGTTTGTATAAACAGTTATTTAGGTACACGTGTTTTAATCTTGATTCACTTTATGTGATATAACGTAGAAGAATATAATATCAAATTACTAATGTAACAACCCTCTTGCAGGATCGATTCGGGCATTTGAAATATTTCTATTGATATGACTGGTTAATACCAAGAGCCATATCATAACAAATAACAGACAGGTGCGTATATAATAGTGAAATCTATTATAAATAGTAAACTATTATTTTCAGTACGATATGTCGTAATGAAAATCTTGTTATTGTTAAACGTATTGTGCGCCAAGGCAATCATAACAATTATATTATCTATTTTGTTCCTGGGGCTTAAGCTTTTCACAATAATTGTAAAAGTTTCAATAGGGAGAATTCCAAAAAAAATTTTTTACGATCGATTATGGAAGGAGACGTATAAAGACGCTAAAGTTTTAAATGCATCAATGCTACATCAATGGCCCCTCGAACAAATTTAGTAGTCGTAACGCTCAAAAAGCAAAACGTTATGTCCTTCGAAGCCGTATAAATTTTTTATGTGTATTCAAACACCTAAACTACACGTAGAGTAGAGCTCTGCAACGGGATGGTCTTGTTCATATTAGCCCCACCGCGTCTCTCGGTTTAATTATAGTTTGTGGACGAGATATAGCGCAGTCTCGTATTCTAGCCCGAACAGGCATAAAATCTAGATCGATTTCAGTCGGGAACCATAACAGATTCTGGTAAACGAGAAGTAATTTAGACTAGGCCTGACTATGTGTACTTTGGTAAAAAAAAAATAAGATAATTCTAGTTGGGCCAAACGGAAGGACAACGTGGAGCAGACTAGACGTAGACTGCCCGTTGCGGAATTCTAACGTAGAGTAAGTGACTGACCCGTCCATTTGTTTGATTGCTCCTTTGTAATGATACGAGGTGATTGTCGACCTATTTTGTTATGCCTGTTAATAGTGAAGTTGCGTAATGATAGTATTAATGTTACTTTGCCAAAAGTAGTGGGTATAAAGAAACGATGAACATGCCTAAGCTGGTGCTAAAAGTTAACAATACTTTAGACACGTTTTGTATGCAGCTAACAAACTGTATTTAAACCATAATACGCTGTGATCTGTACAAAGCCGAGCTTGATTTACATCTACTTACGTTTCAAACCGACCTTCAATGTAAATAGCCCATACGTTAAAAGATCAAGTAGCGCTGTACAGGTCACACTTGAGAAATTGATTATATACAAAGTTAAGTCTCGGTTATCGGATTACATCAAATTTGTGAGCATGAAATTATGTGTTTGTAAGATAAAATAAAAATATATAAGATACGTTAATACAGTGAACAGTACAAATAATCAGATATTGTATTTGCAAATGATTTGAATAGATTTTTTAATACTTGTCTCTACTACGACATTAAAATATAAATTCTAAAATTGAACGAGACTTAACTGTACTTGTATATGTAGCAAATAGAAAGGAATCATTGCAATTAATGAGCGAAGGGATCGTTAATAGGGGGACGAAACTAAAATTATTAATTATATTTCAGTTTTCTCTTTGTGAAAATGCTTCATATATTTTTCAGCCTTTTTTTTTTAAATAATCCTTAATTTACTAGACAAATTTACATCTACATTTGGGACAAGTACATATGTTGATGACAGGCAATTATATAGGAACAAGAGCCATATATTTATATTAGAATAATTTTTCTACGTGTTCCTAAAATGTTTGCAATATTTTTTATTAAAATATTCATATTGATATTAGTAGATAGTCATTTTGATGTGTATGTCGACATGTTCAATGGGCTCTGTTACTTTAAGCGGTAAATTAGATTTAAATTCTTTTATACATTTACAACTCGTCAGTTGCTTAAAGATGCCAATGAGTAATTAGTGCATTTCCTAATTAATAACGTAACAAGTATGCGTCGTTGTTATATACCAAATAATTTAAATTTTACTGTATTCTTTGAAATCACTATGTCTTTCAAACAACCGAAAACTAATACCGTGTTCAGGGATTGAAATAATTTCTAACTAAAATAAATTGTTACTCGAGGAAAGATTTAAAATATACTGTTTTTGTTTAATTATATGATGAACAATATTTTTGAGGTGGTTGTGAGAATGTTCGTTTACTAAAATCTAACAAAGTATATAGAAATATACCTATGAAAAAAAGTTTCGAGTAATTGTTTGGGACCCAAGAACACATTTCATTGGAAATCAAAGAGTCTATTGAGATAAGATGTACCTGGTATATATATATTTCAATCTCTGATCATGTTCGTAAAAATGCAGAAACATTTGTTCGATAGGTTGGTTATGCGTTATGTGTGCGTTGTAACATTGAATCCTTTATGATAAAAAGATAACAAATTTTTGTATGTATCAATATGGTCTGTTGTACATGAAGCGTAAATTGTTCAAATATTAGGTTTTTAATCGGCCTTAATGAGACGAGAGATCGGATACATCGGCTGGGATACAAGACTGAGTACTTCGCATCTTTATAATAACATCGGCAAGATGTAAAAAGCAAAATAATCGCGTGACTTTCAAGAAGAGACGATTAAATGATAAGAGCATTGTTAACGTTAATAGATACCATTAATTATTAAGGATACCCAATCAGTTATTGTGTTATGATGTAGAAATAATGTACATAGTCTGTTGTATTACAATAACATTATAGACTATATTATTAATTATTGTATATTATACATATCTACCATGAGCGACGATCGATAAATAAGTAGTGGTATCATTTTATTTTATATACTCCATACGCAAAAAAGGTACCATTATAATCTAATAAAGTTTATATTTTTTGGTATTAACAGACACGAGCAATTTTTACAATATGTCGCTTTTTTCGTTCTTTTTTCATCGTGTCGCATACAACGCATAACATATTTCGTATTATTCGAACATTTAACAAAAAATATAAATTCACAACAACAATAACAATATGCAGTTACATTTTCGTATTCATTTTTCCCATAAATCCAAGTGTCAACAATAGGATCGTAGCCAAAATATGGAAATTCTTACTTGAAACAATCAGGCGATTATTCCCAATTTAAAGGCTTCAGAAGAAATTACGTAATATTTTTGTGAAAATTGAGTTATTTTTCAGTCAATGCAAGGTGGTATCTGATGTCCATTCACATAGTACCTTACATATTTCACTTTGTCCTATCACAGAATAAAAAAATACAAAGAGGATGAATAACGTATGTTATAGACAAGTGCAGGAAGAAGAACTTTTCAACTCAATTTATTAGAAACTTGATATTTATACCATAACACTTCCATCCCCCGAATCCTTAGTTTCAAAGTGATTCTTATTTTTAAAGAATAGTTCGATGAATATAAATATTATGAAACTTGCAAGTATACGATTTCTATGCTACGATTCAAAATCATACTTTTTTTTTGTGTGTAATCTGTTCATGTAAAAAATAGAAAACGCATATCCATACAATCTAAATATCACTTACGCACATTTCTGATATATGCGCACGCTATTGTCAGCCATTAGTGCATCGTACAAATTGATTCGAGGCACTGGTAAAACTTTCAGCTTCAGCACAAGGGAATGTATTCAGGTACCCATGTACGACCAAGTAGTACTGAAATCTTTTTTGATACTTTCGTTACGTCCAGCTCGGAATCTTCTATCAGTGATGTTTCCCAAACATACAGTATTTGTAAACGTTTTGCACACAGTGCTACGAATTCCAACAATCCTGAGCAACTGTGGACAAGAAAAGAAAAAAAAGACATCAGTACACCAAGGAGCAAACTCGGCTTCCGCTAGGAAAAAAGTTGCATTGGAGAAGGACCTCCTACAACTTGATAAATTTATTCCAAAAACTGAAAAAAAAAGGTAATAATGGCATGTTAATTTGACATACATTTCAATAATTCCCGAAACCAAATGGCGGAAGGTCTTTCCCTCTATGTTACTTTTTCCCCTAGCGGAAGCCGAGTTTGCTCGCGAGGGTACATAATGAAATTACATTTGCTTCAGCTAATCTGAAGCTGTGATGACTATAACGATTAAATTTCAGATCCTGACGATTTCAAAAATAACAGTTTTATGAATATAATAATTATATAATGAACATACCTGATTTCACAATCGCCCAAACCAACAGCACTTAGGCGTGGACAACCTTGGGCGATAGAAAGCAGCGAACGATCAAGTGTATCTGGTCCATATGCAGCAATTACTATCTCGATCAACCGAGGACATACGCAGCTAATGCGTAGCAATGTTGCTTCCGATGGTGCTTCCCCGAAGTATAAGTGTGTTGTAGGAACGTATGGCGTCAGAAATAGACTCTGATCGTCTTCGTTTGTCATGTACGACAATCTATATTATTGTAAAAAAGAAAGAACGTACCATTACTGTTATAAATTCAAATTTATATAAAATGTAACACATACATCTGATATACATATGCTGAAATATCGTCATTGTTGAATCATAATAAGAAATTTATATATTGTCACATTAACCCTTGTATAGGCAACTGGGTACCCGGTTATCCAGTTCTAAATTGTCACTTAGAATGAAATTTCACTTAGAAAGAATGCACTTACAGCACAAGATTTATGTTCGGAAGATGACTCGAAAATGTACACCAAGCTGTATCGCTGACTCGCGGAAGTGGTTTTATCTCTTGATGCACTTCCAATCGTAAGGTCTCCAGTTGCATCTGTTTCTCGGAGCTTAAAGCTAACAGTAATTCGTCGCTGAGTAAAGAATACGACAAACATAATTCTCGTAGATACTGGCAATAATTAACCAACGCCTGGATCCCTATAAAGCAAATGATTAATCAAATAAATCCCGTTTTGACAAAGACAAATTGGATCATATGATACATATGCAAACTTATAAAAAAAAATAGTTTTATATCGTAAGCAATATTAACTAATGGTGAACAAATACACATAAATTGAACATATAATAATTAATTATGCATTATATTATAGGAAGAAAATTAAGAAAAATCATTGAATCAATGATAGAGCATAATATGTATGATACCTTCAGGTAATAATCGTGGGAATTCTTTGATACGAAGAAGTTGCAGTGTTTTCGAGGCATCCTCATCTTTTCCAGATCGATCCTTACTTTCCTCGACAGTATCTTCGCTTGATATCTTCATGATGGTCTTGAACTTATCATTGTCAATCTCCAAAAATGCGGGCTTTGCAGTGCTCATTAGTGCCAGCATCTACAAATACACATCATAATTGTTAACTTTTCCCTGAATTATTAATAAACAAAGAATAACTTTCAGTCTTCTATAAATCACGTTGCAAATGACAGAACTTTGGCAGCAACGTAATGAAGGACCATCCCTTACGTTCGCCTCTAATAAGGTAGATTATTATACCCTTTTCGTGGAGTGGGACTCCCGACTGATTTTACAACTGGACACTGTAGATTTTGGCATAAAACCCGTAATATGATACTTTTATGGTACTCGAACTTCATTCAGGGCTGTCTGACGTCAACTGGTTCTTCCTTTTTGGTATATTTAATAAAATTTTGTACGGCATACAATTTGGAAAACAATCAGTTTTATTACACGTCGTCGACCTTTTAAGATTGAAAGAAACTAATTTGCCATTGTAGAGTTGCTATTATGTATTCTATTATGTATTGCTGTATTTACGGAAAAAGTTTATGTTTCTTAATCTTTGACAACTATGGGTTACTCTTTATTAATGCGGAAATTACATATTACTGAGCAAGAGATGGCGGGGGTCTGAGATGTAAAGTAAATGTACGTGTATATGTATACATTTACTCCTGTAAGATACGCACAGCTCTGGTTGCGCTTACATCAATGGGCCTTCGGTCACCCGCAAAGTGCCTAGTTATAAAATTATAAAAAAAATTATAAAACTTAAACAAATAATTGCGACCTAAGGCAAGTATACAATACAGGGTATAAGATTGCCAATTCATATTTGAAGATTGGCGAGCGGATTGACATCATTTGGGTCAATTTTTAAACGCTTATAACTAACAAACGAAATATTTGTTGCAATTTCATTATTCAAAGAATCACCCCTTAAATTTTTTCCCATTAGTAGTCGATCACCCTGTATAAACAATGGTCGTAACACCCAAAAAATGTAACACCCCAAAACCTCGAGAAACCAATGTGACTAGTGGAAGAAGATTCAACTTTCCTTTGGACCACTGTCGTAGAAACAATTTGGACGAAAAAAAAGAAAATAGTCTGTATTCCGGTGGCACACGATACAAAGTGAGAAATCCCGACGAGACCACGGAATACACGTTTGAATCGTGTCGATAACACGAACCTTGTTACAGGATGCCGTATGATAACAAGCTGCTGCAAATACAAATTTTTTCGGGGGCAAGCCACAGTGTGCTTGTCAGTCAATGAAATTGTTTTCCTTGTATTTAGAGGATAGCAAGAGAGAACGAAGGGCAACCGGGCGCAAGTGGTGTCTGGGAGAGTACTGCGGCCTGAGCTTGCCCACGGAGATCGTTGGTTACGGCCTTCGCGAAGGTGGTGCAGAGAAAAAGCGAAAGGACGACTGGAGTGGCGGTTGTAGGTATGTAATCGTTGTGCAATACGGCCAACATTGATCGTATTGGGACCATGCGAGTCCTGCGGCGAATAACGGCGACTAGTAGGACATGCACGTGCTGTGCTCGATGCAACGGTATGCGTGTGTGTACGCGGCTGTCCTCACGTTTACCCTTAACATTTTCATTCCCGAATTGTTAAAAAATTACCAAAGAAATATTTTCTTGTATTTTTGTGTATATTACATGCAGAGATGGGCAAGCTAATAATCTAGATAAAAAGTTTCGAATAACGAATAAAAGATCAAAAAAACTATTTCATTTTTAATTGTTTAAACGTGGAAATTTCAATTTTTATAATAAAATAATACTTTATGAATGAATCGACATTTCTAAAACTCAGAACGACACCCTTAGATACTGCTGCTTTTTACTGTGTATTATTCGAATAAAATTATGCCCTTCTCTAATTACATGACACATAAATAATTGACATTTAACATTTGGGAACTGTTTAATGTCTTCAGGAACGAATTTATTAGGATCAAAGGAAAATAATCGTTTTTTTTTTTAGTTTCCTACTGTAGGTACTTGTTTAAAATATATTTATTAATATTAGTGGCAAATAAATTTCTGCTCTGGTTAATATATATTATATTAATAAAAAAGAATTTTGTAATCATTTTCCTTCGAACCAGGTAGGTATCGATATCTTTGATGCGATACTAAGTAGACATTGATCCTTTTTTTCGATACAAGTAATGAGTAAAAGAATCGATACCTTGACGGTATTGGTTTATCCTTAGTCACACGACGGCGAGACCGGTAAAAGGATCGGCGACGAGCCAAGCGTGCAAACGCGTTCCTAAACCTCACCTGGCTACTCACGTGCTTACGGTTACCACTGGTCACGTGGATCGTTATCCAGGGTATTTTTTAATTTAACAAAAAATATTTCAGGCAATATAGCAAGAGAGCACCATGGAGGAAGGTATTCATCTCCAAATACCACGGGCAAGCTTATATAATTTGCATTTTTATCCGAACGTATTAGGACAAGAAGACACAAACATGAATTTGTTTATATTCGATAAGAAAAGAGTGCTAACATAATTAGAATGTATGGCATTTGGACAAAGTAATATGGTGAAAGGACAACAGATCTCTTTGAAAGATAAGATTCCTTCTAACTACTGCGTTCTGTCAATCAAGCCGGAAGATGCTAATGATTCAATTGTATCGATTACGAAGGAAATCCAGAAACGTGACCAACGAAATAGGTAAATACGGTAACATCGGTGATACGTTAAGACCGGCCGTTAAAACAGTACGTGCAAATATTTAATATTTCACGGAATTAATAAAACGTCTGTAATCTCTGAAAGGAGGTCATGGACTTGCTGGAGCTGCCTGGTCCCAGTAGACCATTCACGTGTTTCTCCATTGCGACTCACGTGTATCACCGAAGAGAAAGGAAACATATAAATTACTAATTAAACATTAAAACCGTCGAACGATCAAGCTGGTTTCTGTTCTACCGTACCTTAAACGTTTCGCTTAATATTCCATTTCATCGTAATAATTCTTTGAGACGGGAATTAATTTATTTAACATTAATTCGTGAAACGGGAACAAATGAAATTGAAAGATTATAAATTCCCTACATTAGTCACTACGTTATAATTTTGTTTTGCAAAATAAAAGAACTACTTGAAGGAGAAAAAATTATAACTTCACTATTGTTAATCATGACTCGCTAAAACGAACAGACTTATGTACAAGGTGTCTCAGGTCGGATAGTACAATCAGGGCAGTAGGTGATTCTGTAAGAAAAAAAAGATTTGGCTAACGCGTCTGTTCGTTGCAGGCCGTTACTAATTACTGCCAGCACAAATTACACGCGATTTACATGAATTTTCAAACACAATTTTCTCGAAGACAAAACCTCAAACGAAAAAAATTTATTCTGTTTTTCTTGTCGAGTTTCTTTTTTTTACAGTTGTACTGCCCCATTATTTATCTGAAGAAGTGTTCAAGATGTGACGTTTGAAAATGATCAAACTTTGTTTATAGAAACGACAAAAATAATCGTCTGCAGTAAGGTCGTTCAAAAATTCATAAATTCATTAATTAATTATTCATGCTAAAACATATTTTCGTATCAGTCGTTTAGGTAATAGCCGTTAACCATCGACCTCCAAATATTAACGGAAAATAACGTAATTTCTTTCATACATTATTATTCACAAAGAACCAAAGCACGATATTTTGTAAATATTCGACGCAGAGGTAGTCTACGTGATTATCAGGCATTATCCCCACCACTGGGGGAGGGGGCGTGAAATCTATCAAGCGCATACTTTGTTGTACCTCCGCTTTTGTTGCCGAGGTTCAGGCTTAGGGGAAAAAACGAAATTACGAAGGTCTGAAGCATTTCTCCCTATTAGATTATTGTCCTGGCGCGGACCCGAGTTTGGGACGGTAATCGACAGGAGTCTGTACATGGAGTGCCTAAAACTCTTTTGCTTTGGTTGACACTTTTCTAATCATTTTAAAGATGTACACCAACGAGCAAACTCGGCTTCCTCTAGGGGAAAAATAAATGTAGGGGTAAGGGCCTCGTACCGCTTGATAAATTTATTTCAAATAGTGAAATAAATGTTAAACCGAATGTTAATTTAGCATACATTTCAATAATTCCCGATACCATTTTCGTAGTTCATCATAGACGGTAGTTACGAATTCCATATACGGAATCAGGCGAACGTTCGAACAACGACAGACGAAACGAAGGCGTTTACAATTACCTATTTTACCCCGGCTGCGATTGAATGTTCCGTTGCTCCAAAACGGCGATCGGTGAGTTATCGTATGTCCCGTGACACAGGCAAACAGGATGATGATCGAAACTAGTCGCCGGAGGAAAATCGTGTTTATTGGAAGCGAAACCCATTTACTTTCGCATTGGCTGCTCGCTAGCATCAGATTCGGATGCCCGTCAAGCTGCACCTGGAACAAACACGCGTAACCTTAACCGCGCTGTAATTAAACGCCATTAGCGTGTGGTCTAACCGATAATCAGTGACGAAAAAAGTATTTTATCAAAGGACAATCATATTCTCGATACTGTTAATACGTTCACTACTACCACACACATCATGATTCGTCACAATGAAAACTTTGGATCATTAAAGACCCACACGATATTTACATGAATCGTTGTTTGAAATCACAAAACGGCACGTAACATTCGAGGGGAACCAATAAGACCATTTTGTCAGAAGTTCTTAATGTTCCTTGAAGAATACACACATGTGTCACGAATAAAATATCAAAACTACAGTACGACTGTGCAGAGACAGTTCCTCCAAGAACAAACGGCGGTAGCGAACGTGTGAAGAATTATTTATATTACAACTTTCCTTAGCACGAAATTTAAGGTTACGCAGTGAATCCAGCACAGTGCTCGATAAATTTTAAACATCGTCGTAATCGACGTTCGAATACACGAGTACCAATCACCTGACGGAAAACAAAATTATCAATTTTACCAATAATGTCAAACAATAGTGAAGGAACACCTATTACACGTACAAAATTACTATAGCTTTTAAATGTGAAAACGTGTCGACGACCGTTATTCTTCCCTCCTTAAACAGCGTAGAAAATAAATGGCTGCGTTCCAATATTTGTGCTACCAGCTACCGTAGCAAATCAGTCGCGATTTAGTACTGAGCTCGCTGTTTTGCTGTCTATCGCTCCATAGCTGCGACGCCGTCGCACGTTATTAACGGCTGATACACGTGTTCTCGCGCTCACGTGCACTGCGGCTATTGCTACCTATACAGGGTGTTCGCGATAATTTGTACCATCCTTTTTTCCGTATACGGTAAACATTAGAAAAAACCGAAAAGGAGGAAACTGTAGTATATTTTACTAGTAATAGGATAGCGTATCTAAAGTTTTTATATTTGTGATATTTTTCTAGAAACGAAGGTAACCTTAGTTTTTTTAAATGGAATGCTACATATTTTTTTACATCATATGAAAGCGGGCATTAAGACGAGTTCAACCATGTAGTATACTATGGTCTTCAGGGTCATATAAAGGCAGAAATAAATTCTTAGAAATGCATTCTTATTAATGAAAGTCTCATTGAACACGCGATGTATTTTTATTAATACAACATACTAGTAAATACAATATTACGAAATATTAAATTTATTTCTTTTATTTCTGCTCTTGTATGACTCTGAAGACTTGGACTCGACTTAATGCCCGCTTTTATATGATGTAAAAAAATATGTAGCATTCCATTTAAAAAAATTAGGGTCACGTTTGTTTCTAGAAAAATATGAAAAATACAAAAACTTTAGATACGCTATCATATTACTAGTAAAATATACTACAACTACCTCCTCTTTGATTTTTTTCTAATGTTTACCGTTTATGAAAAGAACGATGGTACAAATTATCGCGAACACCCTGTATATGTATCTATGTATCTTTGACACGCGACATGCGTCATCACTGCTACGAGAAGTTTCCTCCGTTACCATGTTCTGTGAAGTGTATGAAAATGGGGATTACGCTGTTTACAATCGAGCCTGGGCGAACTGGACATATTTATATTTAGTTAACGAAAGATACCAATCTAATGATACCTCAATTGAAGTTCGGTCACAATAAATATATATCTATTGTTGAAAAAATATCCATTTCTAATCAGTTACTTCTTATTTTATTCAACGAACGATAGAGGAAATGACAGGAAACCTTTCGTAAGATATAAAAATAAAGTCTTTTGTGTTCGTTTATCTTGTCTGGTCAAATTAACAAGATCATCTCTTCGTCATAAAACACTGATCTACGCGAAAACGAAATATCATCAAAGCGTCAACAAATCTATTTAAAAAAAATAAGAAAAAAAAACGACAATAAAAATTTAATTGAAATTAATCAACGTACACATTTGGTCAGGAAAAAACATCCATTTCTGTGCCAACGTATTTACCAAGTACGACGTCTCGTTAATTATCGTTCACCGATTCTAAATCAAAACGCATTAGAGCGATTAGTGGGAAAGCGCCTATGTTGGTACTATCGTAGATTACTTTTAAACGACCGATATTGAATGAAGAGAAAAAATAGAGAAGTGGTTTTCACCTGAACGTTACACGGTGTTTTTGTTGCGACGAACTACCATTGAACTGCAGTCTCCAAAGGATTAGGAACGACTGAAGTGTATGCATTTCAGGAGCGTAACGTTCAATAGCAATTCAATTTAAAACAATATTACGACCAATATTTAAAACACCTCGATAACTACTATTTGAGCCGTTGACAATATAATAAAACGATGAAAAAACAAAGAAATTCGTATTTAGATGAAGTATAACCGAGACTAATAAGGATGTACATATGTATGTACTAAAGATTGTTTATACTCTTAAATGAAGAATAGAAATAAAAATTATGTTTTACAAGAAAGTCTAACCGCGATTACTTCGTCTATATATGTAATTTAATATAAGTACGAGAAGGATTATAATATTATGTATTTTCAGCCACCGAATTTTGTTAATCATAATTAATTTATGAACGTTAGTGAATATGTACAAAACTTCATTCTCCTTTTATTTAACCGATTGATGTAGTCTGTTTAGTGTTCCAATGCAACACGATAGTAGCAACACAAACAAGACGGATAAACTTGTGTCATACGTCCTTCCTCCACGAGCCAAATGCAGTTGAATTTCGGATACATACATAGGTTGAATATAACTACACATAATGTAGACTTTTGTCAACTGTTGTTAGGGATTACAATGCATGTACACAAGCGTATAAGTTTTCTTTGCAAACAACAACCACGACTAAATTTGTCACTTACTGTACGTTACACTAAACATTTAATCCATGATTTTATTTTATAGTTTTCAGGCGATGTACTTTCTGATTCAGTCACCAATAGTTTGCGAGTGACTCATGGTGACCACATTTCTGTTGTTCTCTCTTGTTCACTCTTGTTGCCGCCAGTTGACGCTACAGACGTTATCTGTCAAAGTTTTGCAAACAGTTTCTTATAATTCAAGTGCGTTTCGTAAAGAATCAGTTATGGATCCAGAGAAAAATGATGTTTGCCATCTCTCTGACGTTGTTTTAAATGAGAATAGTAGCAGTGTCACACAAGTATGTGATTTAAAGATGTGCGTTAAGATTTCTTTGTTTATACACCTTTGAAATAATTTCAGGGTCTTAAACCAAAAAAACGACCAAAGCGCGTATTACATTTTTCGGATGGTGATTTAGAAGAATATTCTGAGGATGAAACGGATAGTCCAGAAGAAATGAAAGCAGTAACACAAATGGATCCAGTTGAGTTTTGATTTATGTTATTCATATATTATACGAAATTTTTCAGTTATTCTCGAATTAATAAATAAAAATTGTATATAGAAGAGTCTTGATTGGGCACCTTGGGCTTGGTACCAGACGACATGGCTTGGTAGCAAAGTATTAGATGGTTGTGATTATGCTGGTGAATGGTTAGCCAGCTTTTTTGGAATTACAGCTCCGAAATATCAATTTGAAATTAACGAATTCTACAGACTTCAAGCTCTTGAAAATGACATTCAACGTAAACAGGACTTAGAAATGGGTGGGTGGAACGAACAGAACAAAAATAATCTTATAAATGACAATAATGTACAGTGACATAATTTGTGTTTTGTAAAGTTTATTCATTGAATTGTTCACTTATTATTAATTAACAATGTTCTATGTTTCAATATTGTGTATGGAAACAATTTAAAATATTTGAATGTGAATTCAATTATTTAAATAGTAAACATAAAAGAAGGTTATCGCTTTTTTAAAATATCATAGGTATTTATAAATTTTGTTACATACATGTGTACTAATACAAATGTTTTATATATTATTAATATGTATCATTCAATGAAAATTGATGTCACGAATATATTTAAGTATACAAATGTTATATAAAAAGCTTAAGAATACTTTTTGTATTTAAAGTCCACTTGAAAAAATACAGCAATTCGACTGAAATATTTGATCATTTAACAAAGTAGGAAAGCTATTCTAGATCCTTGAATAGTGAAAATTCTCAATATATAAAAATTATATAGTTTTAGAAATGTTTAGTATTAAAATACTTTTGTACATAAATTTAGAATATCAATTCTGACACACAAATGTTGTACAATTAATGAATATATTGTAATAAATCAAAAGCATATACATGATTATTAAATACATTAGTATTTAATAAACCTAATTCCATAATTTCAATTCTCAGTTTTCACATTATAAATGGACCTGACTAATAATTTTTTTATAAATTTTTTATTAGATCTTGAGAATGTTCCCTTAATATTATATTAATATATTCATACAAATGAAAAGAATAAACTTTATCACGTCATAAGGTTTACAATTAAGAAAAACAATGGAAATTATATTTGAAATAATTCTGACAGTATCATATTATACTGTATCAAAGTGTACAGTTTTAAAGGAACATTCATAAGTTCTATGTATACTTGCTTTTTGCACAGTATGTACCTGCAGTCTGTTATAGCAGGAACTGATATATCTTTTATGTATAAACATGAAAAGTCTATTACGTTTTTAAAATACAAAAACTTATGTTTCTGGCACAAACCTATGTAAAGCACTAGTTAAGACTAGTAAAGAGCTTTGAAGGCCCTGAGGTAAATGCCTCTGTAACCATGAACCCTTATATTGCTCTATGTGAGCCAACATTTTATTTGCTACATCAGTCCTAAATGTAGGTGGAAGATTACATACTCCTAAATTAATAACTGCGAGACCCATATTGCTATTAGGATTAACACCAACTCCAATTAGTGTCCTTCCGATTTTGCATGCTGTTAACATTAAATCAGAGGTCAACTGAAGCTCTTGTATTTCCATGGACGCAAACTTTGACGATAAATTGACATCATACAATGAATGGGAAATACGTTTAACTTGTTTCGTGACTTTCTATTTAAAAAAAAAAATAAAAAGTTACTTTTCGTTTATTTAACATGAAATTTAAAAGTTTTTACCTTCCTACTTACTGCAAATAAATCAGCTGAAAGGTACTCCAAATTTACATTATCAGGGTCTGTTAATAATCTGTACAATGTTGACCCTCGATTATCAGGAATCTGTTGCAGATCTTTAGCTCCTTGGTTTTTACTTAAGGTAAGTACCAACGTATCTAAACGGCCTAGTTCTAATATTGCGTTGCCAATTTTGTATTCTGAATCTTGGAAAACGTGAATATCCAGCAACTTCGTAATAGATTTTTGCCTATAAAAGTGATATACTGAGTATACATATTTTATATAAATGTTTCACGATTGTAAATTACAGTTGCATCCCCAAACATTACCTTGAAATCGTGCATAATTTTGAAGATATTACTGTATTTTACATTGTATAATAATTTTAGTACCTTAATCCAAACAGTTCAGAGATTTCGTAATTGTCGTCCACGCACATGTCTATTTCACTGGCTGGGTTCCATGCTAATCCTGCTGCTATTAAATATCCAATCCAAGCAAAAGGATGAGGGGTAAGATGATGACTTCCTGACCAGTGTGCTACAAGTATTCCTACCGACTCTTGTTCTAACGAAGTCTTCATTGCATTTTTTGTGTTTGCATACGTTGATGCTGGACATCCTGCTAAGCTATTATAACTTGCTGTTCCAGAACTGGGTAAAACATTACCACCAGTTATTGTAAATGCTTCTGTCCACTCAGAAAAATCATAATCTGCCTATAAATTCGATTTATATAATAATCGTAAAATCACATTTCAACAACTTCTAATAAAACGATTCACGCGACGAGAAAGTTTTACCTGAAATCCATATTCAACGAGAATAATGTTGTTGGGTATATTATTAAATTCTGGTTTGGAATGTAAACCGTTCGAACAAAGCATCAAAGTTGTACTTGAACTCAGATTCAAAATATGCCATAGTTCTTGAAGACAAGAATACGATTTAAATACTTCAGACATATCTGTTTCTATAGTCTCATTAATGGACAAGTTCAAATCAAAATTGTCCGCTTGAACTAGCAAACTAGCTAGCCTGGGCCCAACATGGACATAACTTAAAGTTGGAAATACTGCTAATAATTCTTGAAATATAGGCCACATTTGCGATAAGTGATGCTGACCCACGTTAGAATCAACATCTAAGGTTGGAACTAAATCTAAATGCCGATCCCTGAAATAAAAACTATTATATTGCAAACAGTACACAGTCAGATACAAATCATGTTACATAAATTGCATCGATAGACGAACCTGCAGTAACGGTCAAGCGTAACCATTTCTGATTTCGTATAACAAAGTTGCCAATCACAATTTGGAGTTAATCGCGAATACAGATGTAAATAAGATATTTTAAAGGATGACCATAAGTCAATCATATGCAATAAATATTCTAAAATTGGTATACGACCTCTGGGCGAGATATCCAATAATATACCCCGATGTGAGAATCTTGGCTCATCTTTTATAAATACAGGTTCAATTTCACACGCTTCCGATCTATTCAGACTTTTGCTTAATCGTAATATTTGTACAAATGTACAAACTGCATAATGCAATCCAGCCAAACTTCCAGCGCCAACTTTAACAGTGTTCTGTGAAATGTGTAGTTGATACCCCTCGGGTTTATTAAACAATTTCTTGTTTACTATACACTCAATTCTGTTATCATTAGGTAATTTGCCAGAGCTTGGATGCACTTCACCAATTTTTACATCATGGCCCAACTCCAATAAATGAGTTCTGCTAATTTCCCAAACATCTAATATTCTATGTATGGATTCGCTACCCTATATTAATAGCACAATCTATTATGAAACTGCAAACAATACATGATACAATAATAACCATTTTAATTAAGTGACTATACCTGTATTATAGATATAAAAAGTTCTTTTCCAGCAATGAAAGGTGCAGAACAATTTTTCAGTTCAACAACAGTTTTTGGTTGTGGCCAAAGTAAATTATAAATCCCATCTTTATCTGTACTTTTCGTTGGACTATTTTTGCCTGATTCGCGTAAAGGTAGATCGTACACTGGATCTAGAGATTTAGTAGATTCAATAGAAAGTTGACTCATGTTACTTGAAATGCTTTTCTGACAGAAGTTTCCTTCTGTAAACGATGCAGTTGGACTATGCATAGTGTCAGTGTCATTAGACACAAAATTTGATAAAAATCTCTGAAGGAAACAGTGCAGATGTTGTTTACCTCTGGAGAGATCATATGGAGTTTTCCCTGCAAAAGTTCTGCAAAAAAGGTTTGGTTAAATACGATGAAATATTGCATGTGATTATAATAATGTATTATGTACAAACCCTTTGGTTGCTCGTACAAGAGGATTAGCACCTGCTTGTAATAGTTCCTGACAAACAGCAACATCACCTCGATTTACAGCATCATGTAATGGTGTAGCTCCACAACCATTTACAGCATTTACATCTGCTCCTCTATCTATATAAAAATTATATAACTGCATTATAGAGTAATAAGTAGAAATCCTTTATTGTATAAAGACATCTGGAATATTACCAATTAAACATGTGACAATGTCTTTATTTCCATAACAAGCTGCCCAATGCAAAGGTGTATTTTTACTTCCATGGGAATCCCAAGAGTTTACATTTAACCCTGCTTCTAATAACTGCACTACTCTGTCAACTCTATAGATAAACTTATAGTGTTATAATAGAACATTACTAATAGATATAACAATATTATATTACATACTCTGATGCAGCAGTTGCTCTCAGTAATTCTTCAATGTAAGTACGACGTATTGCATCGCTTGATGCAATATCTACAGCATTGTGTCCATTGGCATTCTGAATCGCTGGATTAGCTCCACAACTTAATAATGTTCGTACAATGTCTGGCTGATTACTCTATATTTTTATACAAATTGGTATAACAAACCTTATTGTTAATATACTACAAAACTTTATAAGTTCAAAATTTTATGCATTTGTAATATAAATAAATATGCAAAATGTAATAAAATATTTATCAAAGGTAAAGTTATTGTGAATAGATATACAAAAATGTTTAAAAATAATTTGTGAATAAAGCAATTTATCAATTACCTTTGCAGCATATGAAAGGAAAGTACCTTCTTCTAACAGTGGCTGATTTAAGATCTTATCTTTTGTTATACCTTCAGCTGTATTACCATTTTCACCTGTTACAAAAATGGAATGAAAACTTTGAACAAGTGTGCTTTACAAACATCATTACATGGCATGTACTATACATAATGTGACCGGTTTTTATTCATTTTGTTAATTTATGTAAAATAGGAGCATTTTCTCCACAACCTTATGTGAAAAATTATAAACATACGTATAATTACACTGTAAAATTTCTTATACGTACATGCATCTAAAAGGGATCTAATTATATCGGTACGTCCATGTTCAATAGCTGTACGAATATTTTCGCAAATGTCTTGCATTTCTGCTTGTTCTTATGTCATATCAAAGTTGTATATCGCACATCTTAAGAAAATTGTTTAAATGTCAGCTATTAAAGATTATCGCAAACATGTCACTAGACTTGCTTATCATATTGCTTGCGTTGGCGTTAGGTTTTACTGGGTTTTACATCGCTGAAATATCGAGATGTCAGTTGCAGTCGATATTGAATAGTATCGAGATATTGTTTATTAATTCGATATATTTTTGAAATGCCTGTCATATTAATTATACTTTTCGAATTACAATTTCGACAAATTACGAATGTTTGATAAATCATATGTACTTACATACTGTTAAATTGAAAGTTTTTTTACTTCATGTAAGGTATCCAATACAGTGATCTATTACAAAATCCTAATTTTTAAAGATTTCAGTATAAAACTTTGTTGAATCATGAATATTGAAAAAATTTAGCAGACTGAAATTATGAAATTCAGACTAATTGTTTACTGGCACTATGTAGGTACATATTATCCGTGCCACAGATCATCGTAGCATAGACGGGAATGTTGTTTCTTACAATTTTTTTTGTTGGGCCGATGCATACCATACGACTTTATATAAATTATTGCGTCCAATTCTGTGTCGAAAATATTGTAACAACAAAACAGTAAAAATAAGAAAACAAAATCTTATAATATTTTACACCTTAAAAATTCTTTAACACGTTTGATTATACAGTAACGTGAGAATGAATGAGAGGAGAATGGTTCGAGGCAAGCGCGTCACGTTTCGTTGATGATTTCGTAAGATCGAAGCAGATCGAAGAGTGTCAACTGTCTTTCTGATTACATTTCAAAATATAACTTCTTATTGACAATAATGTCGTCAGAATTACTCCTGGGATTACGCCTGGACCCCCAAACATTAACTACAATTAAATTAAACGATGTTAATTTCAATACTAAAGTAGAAGACTTAAGATCCGAGACAGCGAGAAGAGTTAACCTAACAAAGGAGTCATTTGGTAAGATGACAGTTGACTTTTCATTCTGTATGCTTTGTTTTGATTTCTCTTCAATTCGTCTAAAACCTTTAAACTTTTTAGTGTACGGACAATTTGAAACCTAAGTTTACTATAATCTTCTCTATTGTACAATGTAAAATATACTTTTAAGAATAACAATTATTACAATATAGTTATAAATATATTTAATTCTGTCTTCTTTTTTAGAATTAATTTATTGTGGATGTATTCTCGAAGATGAGGTCACATTAGAATCATGTGGATTGAAAAGTGGTTCAATGGTGCATGTGTTAAAGAAGCAGGAAACAGAGATTCCAACAATACCTAAATATATTTCAGAAGATAGCATGTTACAACTTGCATCTGCATTTAAATCATTTAAAGAGAACCCTGCACTTAGAAGTGCTTTACATGTAATTCTTATATTTTTATAGTGGTGTAGTATCTTAATATTATAATATATGTGTTATATTATGAAA
Source organism: Dufourea novaeangliae (assembly GCF_001272555.1). Taxonomy (NCBI): domain Eukaryota; kingdom Metazoa; phylum Arthropoda; class Insecta; order Hymenoptera; family Halictidae; genus Dufourea; species Dufourea novaeangliae. The sequence goes on along the minus strand of NW_015374010.1, from coordinate 2,163,723 downwards.
TGCATTTATTAATTTTAGCGTTTAGGTAAAAGACCAGAGGCTATAGCCAATATTATTTCATCCTCTCCTGGATTACACGAAGATGCTGTAGCAATTGCCATTTTCAAGGATCCTGGTTTAATGGCACATTTCACAGATGTAGATACAGTCAGAAGGTAGATTTTATTTCATCTCTTTAGTTACACTAGAATTATTTTGAATTAATACATTAATTGTATAAATAGGTTTGCAGAGGCACATCCAGTTCTGGTAGAAGCTGCTCAAAATATAGCTGCAGCTGTTCATGAAGAAGTACACAACAACGCGACTGCTGCATCTAACAATTCTCTGTCCAATACAGAACGTTCTGCTTATTCATATACCTTGGATAATATGAGTGACGATGAAGAAATGGCTGGAGATTCTTCCCAATCCTCGGACTCTACACAGCCATCAAATCTATCTATTAATCCATCAAATGCTACGATTACTGCTGCACAGCTTGCAGCAGCAGTTTCTAGAGCAAGAGCTAGAAGTTTTCCCCTTTCCAACTCACCTTCTTCTACATCAGCTGGCAGCACAAATTCTGGAGTGATAACTACAGAAATGTTCAGTCAAGCTATGCAACAGGCTTCTGCAGCAACTACAGGCTTAATCAACGATTCTATATTGCCACCAATTCTACCGCCTGTGTTGCCACAGATTACAAATTTACAGAGACAATTAGCGCAGATGCATGAAATAGGATTGCCAGATGATACAATAAATATTCAGGCACTGCAGTTTACAAATGGTGATGTTCAAGCAGCCATCGAATTAGTGTTTAGTGGTTTAAGTAACAATTAAATTTATTAAATTAACATTTGAACATTTCAAAACGATTTATAATTGTATAAATAAAGGCAGTACTTTTATGAATGAAGGTGAACCAGCTGCATGGAGCTGAGCATCCTTCAAAATTATAATCATTTAAACTAAGATAATTTAAACCATCCCACGGAACGAGTCAACCGAATTTCATGTAAACTTCGTATTAAACTGAAATAATCAATTAATGCTGTCTCTTTTCTTTGAACAGTATTTAAAATTATATATATTTCGTAATATTTCATTGATATGTACAGCTGATAAGCATTTAAAAAACTGAAATAGCTAAAAAAATCGATTATGTAAACAATAAAATATACATTTAATTAAAATAAGTTTCATTCTTACACATAATAGAAATGTTTTACGTCCTTCATATAATACCCATAAATAAATTTTAATAAGGGACTTTTAAATAGGATTAATTTTTCCTAATAAAATCTTTCAATCGAGAAATGAAATTCTCGTTCATCAATTGAAGTAATCTAGTTTCAATATTCAATCGAGTGCGTATAACGGAATTTTTTATTTTCGTCCAGTGTGTCATGTTCGTATAATTTGATGGTAAAATATCGCGGGGCCCATGTGTAGCTCGCGCCGTCACTTCGGGAAAGTGCGTACGCGCGATTAATAGGCGCGACATTCAATGCATGTGGTAATGTGCAGCGCGTGTCGCCGCGTGGTTGCGACTTGCGGGTGCAACGGTGTGCGCGCGCACGCTCGGTCTCCGTTCAGTATAGTAAAGGGGAACTGCGCGCGACGTTCAGTTCAGTAGTAGTCGGGATTCGGTGAGCGTCGGTTGCGTCGAGAAACGGGCAACACTCCGAAATCGCACGAGTACGTATGACAGAAGTCGCACACGTGCTTGCGAATTGCGAGCAACGCCGATCGGGCCCGAGGGAAACCTTGATTGGTGTGATAATCTATATGTAATCCTTTACCGGTGTGATTCGAGTGAACGAATCAACACGCATTTTTCTTTTCGTCACGCGACTGTGGAACCGAGCTAAGAGGACACCGGCTTCCATCAACGTTGCCCGACGACGACATGCCTTTCGTTACATCTTCGAAAAGCTTCGAACGTTAAGAGTCCGCCGGTTACGTATCGTACAGATGTGAGCAGCTCATGAGTCGTGAATATGCATGGCGTGAGGTTATGGGGAAATCGGATACCTGACAGATAGCCTGTTCCATTCGAGAGGATCTTTCAACGTTGCTTGGGGAAAAGAAAGGTAAGGAACCCTGTATACCTACTTACTTGTACCAGTTTTTTTGATCGAGAACGACGCTGTTCCTTATTAAAAAATACGTGTAACAAAGTCGACGTACCGGTCCTCCCCTTCGTATGGGAATAATGCAAGCGAAACGTTAAACGGTATTTGTTGCCGAAGCCGGCGCCTGGGGTGAGTGCCGGCTGCGTCGCTAAGCTCACCATTATTTTCCTTAAATCTGCTCTTTTTTGTGTCGGTTCACAATGTATCTTGTGTCGTGAGATCGTTATAATTGCACGTATACATGGTACTTTATTCAAAGGTACTCGATCTGGTATTTATTTTTGAACATGTCTCATTGAATTTATTCGTTTCTATTGCGTTTTATATTACACATAGAAAGGCGTGCATCATACGAAAGATATGACTTTTCATACAGTGGATGGTCTATATTTATGTTTCTTTGAATGGCAATAGGAGATATTTAATTGTATTGGTGTACTCTTTAGAAACTGTTATTTGGTTGCTTGTTTCGATACAGTAACCAAACTGACTTGTGTACTTTGTTCTGAAACAAACATTTTATAATCTCATCGGTTCAAGGTGGAAAGATAACTTAGAAAATTCATGACGATTAGAAAAAGAAAAAACTATTATTTCTGAAATACTCAACATTGCGTAGAATTTGTACACAAATGTTTTCATTCGTGTCAGTGTGAATAGTGAAAATGAGAAAAAATGCTATTACCTTTTTAATTTGCCTAAATGAAATGTTCTAAAAATTTGAGTATTCACAACTTTCGAGAAAACGTCGCCTATTCCGTGACAATTTCATAAATACAAAGGCATATACGTGTCAGGTATTATATAACATGACATTTGGAAGATTTAAACAAAGGAACAGAGGTCACGGGATACGTGACATTTTCTCGGAAGTTGTGCTATTTAAGAAATAGGGGTGGTTCACCCTCTGGATGAGCTTCGATATATTAGGTGCGTCGTAAATTCCCTTAAGAGGACAGAAAATACGAAAAAACATCGTTAAAGGCACGGACTTTCGAGAACGCTATTAAACTTTCATCATTATCGACGATTTATGTGGCGATGGTTCACGTATTCTGCCACTTCGCTGTGTTTCCGGAAGTGTAAAATTTGTTGTCATAAAATACATAGCAGGAACAATCGAATAACATTTGTAATTCGTGGCTGCTGAAATTACGCAATCGTTGACGTAAAAATAACAAAAGGAATTTGCACGGTTGTGCTTAAATGATCGTAATAATAATTTGTCCTGGTCGTTGCTAAATTTTTATTTCGAACATAAACCCGAGCCACACATTCCAGAAGGGCCCCGTTATTAACCTTCCTTCCATTTCGTTATGATTAAATGTTATTTAATTTTATTTAAAATAAATTTCAACTTTTGAAGATTTATATATTTTATTGTGCTGTATTACAAAAAATCCCCTCCGCGCGCTTTTCAACCAAGGGGCACCCCTAAAATTTCATAGCCCCGGGCCACAAAAAATCTTAACCGGGCCTAGTTTCTACATATATTGAGAAACGTATCTACAACAAATAAGAACAATTACAATTTTATGTTTAAAAGTCTGAAACAGCGAAGCCATGGACTTTCTTCTTGAAATTGTATACACAGTCCCTCGTCTCCGAAACGTCGTTTTTGTTTTACGCCGTTACAAGAAACGACTAATTCGATAACTGGATCATCCATGCATTAACCGGTCGAGATGCAGTAATTATGTGTGTGGTGTTGTAAACAAGGGTAATTTCATAATTGACAAGCCTACGCGGCAGTTGTTAACTAATTGTAACTCTAGAACCAAGGGCATCGGGCGCCGATCTGCTCCGACCCGAACCGGTTATAGGGGATGTAACGACTGTAAGCTTCCTCTTAAACTTCCCGACCCTGAAATTCGTAAAAAGACCCGTCGCGAAAACTGAACTGACGGGGTGTTAACGCACTGTACATCTTCAATGATTGGTCAATAAAAGCGCAGTGATCGTTAATAGTCACTTCGCAGTTCTGGTATAGTCACAAACAGTTCAGAATTGTCGAACGGAATCAGGTTTGTGGTCAATGGATTAATTTGTGCATAGTTTCGTGTAGTTATGCGAAACGACTATGTATCGCGAAAATACAAAGAAACTTTATTGTCTCGCCTGTATTTCACTGTATTAATGAATCTAGTGTACAGCATACAAAGATGCAGACTCTTTTTATTGATCTATTAACATAAAATCAAGAAACAATAGTCACTTTTAGACTATTTAACACATTTTTAAAAATATTCGAAAAATTTTTTTTATAAACAATGTGTTTGCTCACGATAAATAACGGCACTAGTAGTCACAGTAACAGTCAACTAACAATTAAATTCTTTAGGGTTAGGTGGGTTAAAAACTGTCCCACCTTTGCTTAGCTTTTTATGCATGGTGGGATATATTTTAACCCACCTCGAAAAGTTGAAGTTACTCATAATCATACAGTTTAATATTTTATTTTTATATAATTTGTTTTATCTTTAAAAAATTCTCTGCAACTAGGGTTTTTATTTTCTTTAAAATCGTGTGCCTCAAAGATTTAAAGAATGTTCGTACTGCCGATCGTCTAGAAATATTTCAATTATTGTCACTAAAGTGATAAAGTAGGCGTCCACACTGCAGTGGACAAATACAGTTAGCGGGTTAATTGAATTTTGTTCATAAGGATAAAAAAATTAGGTTTTTTTCACGAAACAAGAGTCTTCCACACGAAACCGAAATCTGCAATTGCGTTTACGAAGAGCTTTTATGTGTTCTCGTGGCACAACAAACACTCACCACGTGTGTCGAACATCCTCTGATCTCCCAATATATTGTTTCAGAACGATCCGGTTGATGGTTAAATCGCTAAATCCACGAATTCTCGGAGAAGCCGCAAATCCGTCGAATTGTTTATCGATTCCGCGCAAGATTTCGATTGTCTTATAAACATTTGGACCCCGAGACTGGTAAAGTATCTAGATCGGAGCTAGTCCCAGTGACACGTAACGATCAGGTGAAAAAAAGACACAGAGGAGTATCCGAAAGAAGAAGAGGTGACAATAGAAATGGCTCACGAAAACGGTATAAACGGGGACACAGACTCCGAGTCGGTGGAATTGAATCCCTTAAGGAGGACGAGGTTTCACGTGAACCGTGTCGATAGTCTCGAGGGTCGGGCAAGCCTTCTCGGCGAACAAGAGACGAAAAAGTCGCTGAGACACATGACTAGGGAGGCTCTGCCCAGGTTGGACAATTACAGGAACATCATGAGCATCCAGGCGGCTCACAGGCCATCCTTGGACGAGCTCCACAATCCCACTCTGCTTAACAAGGTAAGGATGATGATGATGCTTGACCATTAATGGGACTGACATTTCTTTTGTTTTACAATGCGTCGCCAGTTGTACGCTTATTACGGTCATGACGTTGGTATGTATTTAGTATTCTTTCCAGCTGTATCGAGTACGTAATAACACATGCCCTTTTAGAATTCTTGGCCCATTCTAGCTGGTTTCACGATGGTATTGGAATCAATTTCGGAATTTTAATTAAGGGGTTACATATGCTTATTAGGTAAGAGGGAAAATTAACATTTTTTTTGTATGTACAGAATTATTGTTTATTAAAAATTCAGCAGATACATCTTATTATATGGTATTTCCTTAGTAATTTCTGAAAAATTGAGCTATATATCTGTCAATAGAAGAAAGTTTTTTTCCAACAAACGAAACGTTAGTTCGTTGATATTAAAGTATAAATCACTCTAAACGATTCTGGATATCATCAGCGGAGTCACAAGAAGTAAACAATGTTAATTGTGTTATATTAGATTGTATGAACGGTGCCTCGAAATTGTTCCCGGGTCACACAGTGTTTCTGTTTGGCAACAGTTAATACCCGTGTCAATTGAAGAAACCTCCGAGATACACAGCCCTCTTTAGCTCCTTGGCTCCCCGAGCAAGAGTCATCAATCTTCGTGAAACAGTTTGATCGAAGATTGTTTCGAGAAAGTCGTGTCGTGGTTGATATACGGGTTGTAACAAAAATGTTAGAGGACTTGGAAATGGGAGACTGGCGAGATGATTTGAAACAAGTTTTTCCTTAGCAAAAATATTATCCGAGGCTTGGTTAACGAGATATTAACGAAAAACCTCGACCAATCAGAGCGCGAGTTTGCCAGCCAACGTTACCGCAGGAACTCAGTCCTCCGCTTCCGCTCGTCTGACCTTTCACTCTCATTTCTTCTATCATTCATTCTTCCATCCATTCTCCATTTTCCTCACTTCTTCTCTCCTTTCTTCCACCTTCCTCATCCATTCTTCTCCCTCCCCCTTGTCTCTTATCACTTCCCTTACCATTTCCTGCCACCCCCTTTTTTCTCCCCAACCCATGCATTATTCCCACGCATGTTCCCACCTTTCTTCTCTCTACCCACAGATCCTGAACCTTCTTTTTTCCTCTTCCATCCAATACCTATTTTCTATCGTCTCATTATCTAACCTAAATCTGGCCACCCTTTGCCACCTACTTTCTCCCCACCCTTTTCTCAGATACCCAGGAATCCCTCTTCCTTTAACCATTTTGTACCATTTTTTGTACTTCGAGTTTTCTATATTTTTCCACCTATCCTCCTCCTGTAATCTCCTCTCTCTATTTACCATTTCCCCTCCACGTGGCTCTCCTCTTTCTCTCATTCTTTCTATCTCCTCCACTGAATTAGTAAGCTTATTAATTTTTTAACGAATGAACCTATCATTGATTGACGGTAAAAAATTAGCTACCTTCAGAAAAAAATTTCTAATTTTGTTTTGACACGATATCTTTAAATAACGTTTAATATAGAAATTTATTAGTATACATGCCTAATACACTGAAAATTTTAAACTGATTGATACATTTGTTCATGAGTGACGACCGTAACTATGACTGAACCTACCGTTTCTTAACACATTGCAGTTACCCCCACGTTCGGTCGTGCAATTAAAGCATCACTTGAAACGATCATAAGTGCCATAAGACTGTCTCATCCACCAGGAATATATTTATTCGTGAAATTGATATCTCCATGCGAGTGCAGCTGTATTCTGGGCTAGCGATGAATTATGGAATGCCATTTCTAATTTCGATTCCACGAACAGCTTAAACATAGTTAGGGATAAACCAATATCGTCAAGGTATCGATTTTTTTATTCATTGTATCGAAAAAATGTATCAATATCTACTTAGTATCAAAAGTATCGATACCTAATTGTATCGAAGGAAAATGAATACAGTAATATACACATACATTCAGCTATTAGGTTTCAACGAGCATATGCAAGTCCTTGTCATAACGAGGAGGCAATTTACGAATTGCGTTTGCAAGAAATTCACGTCCGATTTCCGGACACCACCGGTTATCGGTCTTCCTTCGCAGCACTCATCAGTAATATCCTTACGGCCATTCTCGAATGCTTTACATACCATTTAATGACTGTTTGGCGACGTGGGACATTTTGTCCGGACTAATTATCGGAGAAAAAATATACATACGTGTTTATATAAATCGGACGAATAATAAAATTAATGAAACATATAACTGGAAAAAAACAAGAGAGAAAATTATAGATAAATCGAGAAATAAATTGCAAATAATGATAAATATTGACTTCAGAAAAGAAATTTACGAAGACACTTGAAAAAGAAGGCATAAAATAGAGTTAAATCTCATATTGTGCACATGGAGTGGTCCACGTTTATTACTAAACCTTACCAAAACTTTACGTCAATATGACGGATTGCGGATTTTCTATTTTACAATCACTGATATTATAATGTTTCTGGTGGTACTAATGTTGACCTTTAAATTACTATTTTTATTACACAATTACCATGTTAACGTTGAATCATCACGCCATTATCGTATTTACTAACACTGTAATTAGACACACATACACACACACACTGTTTACCATAACTGTAGTTAAAAGTAATTGTGTAAAAAGTGAAATATCTCGTAAAATATTATGCTTTCAATGGCTTTTCCTTATACTGTTTGTACACAGTACAACAGTACACTCTTCCTTAATTCGTTACTTTTTCCCCTAGTGGAAGAAAAGTCTCCTACCATTTAATAAATTTATTTCAAGTACTGAAATAAATATTAAAATGTATGTTAATTTGCCATAAATTTCAGAAACTTCCGAAACCGAATGGTAGAAGGCTCTATTCTACGTCACTTTTTTCCCTAGTGGAAGCCAAGTTTGCTCGCGAGTGTACATAGAGGCACGTTTTAAAATCTATAGCTACAGTCGCAACACCTGGAAAGAAGCAGTCGTATAAAATTTATCTGAAAATCGTGCGTGTATATTACATGACCAAGGATTATGAAAAATTTGTCGACTTCCTCGCCGCAAAAAGGTTTTCGAGCCACTCGATTGAAATATCAGCCGCGAATCCGAATTGTGTGGGGCTTAACGAGAGTGCCAATGGGACCAGTAAAACGCGTGCTCCGAATACATTACGGGCGGAGGGATAACCGTTTGTTATTATTTGACTATTATACCACCGTTATTCTATGAACGTGTTGCTACCAACACACATACATACGTATATATATGTACTTATGATCCAAGCCAGGAACTTTTGCTGCGCGTGAGAAACGCTCCTTCGTCGGTCGTTCTTTTTCTTCGATGCAACTTGGCGCTCGTAATTCACTTACTCGTCGCAATGTACCTCGCGTACTTACATACACACACGCGTCCGATGCGTTAACTGCACGTACCGAGCAAATGTCACCGAAGAGGTCGATGTATAATATATTCGAGGAAGAATAAAGTAAATAATATTTAAATAACACGGCGAACGACAACAGGACGATTTTGTATTAGATATAACGTAAAAGAAAGATATAATAATTTAAGAATGGTTGCGTTACAAGAATCGAAAGATGTGTAATTATTTCGTAGTATAGATTTTATTTTATAGGATTCCTTTTCGAATTTACATTTTAATTTTGTAATCGGTTAGATTACGAAAAATATTCAAACCCTTAGACAAATTATTCAAACCGTTTTTCAGCTACATGTATTTAAAATACATTTATGAATATTAATGGCAATCAGTTGGTAGGTTATCTTTTTTTGTTTTTGTTACGGAATTTCTGCGTAAAAAACATGCTTGAATGAAAGAAAAACTAAACTTACGCCCAATTTGTAATTAGACTGAGAAAGGTTTATGCATTTACAGGAAATATCAACCTGTGTGGATACAGTAAAATTAAAATCTTTAATGGTATTCAATAGTAAATGTTATTATTAACATAATGAAACATCTGGCATAGGAAATTAATTTTTTGTGAAATTTCCGTTTTCATAAAGTATTTGCACCTGTAGGTCACTTTATCGCAAAAGCGAAAATTTACAGGAACATGCCGATTAGATGGCAATTACGTTTTTCACCTCTGTTGTAACAATACGATTATTACACGTACGTACAGAAATAGCTGTAGTAGAAAATAAACAAAAGAAGGTGTAAATGGACTATTGCAATTACGTTTTATCACCTCTGTGTAACAATATAATTGTTCTACATATACGTACTTACAGAAATTACTGTTCTAGAAAATAATCGTAAGAACGTGAAGAATACAAGTTGATGATTTTATGGTAATTATAACTAAACTGCGGATTTTTATATAAAACAATATTTTCTACAGCAATTCATACAGAGAAGAACGAATTTAGAAATTACATTCTTTTCTTAAGTATCATATTGGACTTAGAATAAACTAGAAAACTCATTGAATCTGATGAAAGTTTTGTCTTTTACTTTATTTTACGGAACCCTGTAGGCCATAAATGCATAAAATCCGCAGTCTAATTATAACAAACCTGGATTGGATGACGTATAATACGTTACAAACTCTTCAATCGAACTTAACAATCCTGCTTATTTCATTTTACAACTCAATCAAAATTCTCGGAAACAGAATACATTTCTGTTTAACTTCCGTTACGTCACAGGAATGTGTGATTTTACATGATATTTCGCACGATAAACGTCGTATTAATCTTTCCCAAATATTTTTCCGATACAGAATCGTAGACAGTCAGGTATGCGCCATAAACTGTCAGAATACACAATTTGTTACACTGTGTCGTCGAATCCACTTCCGACTGAAATTCGAGCAGTTCTAGATTTATCAAAAAGAAAGCTCCTACGGGATACCCATAATGCTAATTATTACGCGTAACATAATACGTAACACGATAACCGGACGATTGCTGTAACTCGAGTTTCCTCTCTGACGGCGAAAATGACGGGAAAGCTAAAATACTTCATAGATAAAATATAGAACAAAAAAAAATTTTCATGATCGAGACATCGAGGTTTTTCATTTTTTTTTTTTTTTTTTTTTTTTTTTGTTATCAGTGAAGGTACGCGAGAAACGGCTCCGAGGCAGTCGTGTAAGAATAATTTCGCAATTATGTATACCGGAGTGTCCAAGGCACGATATTCGAGGATAGAGCGCGGGAAATAATGGGATGAAATAATCGTCTCTCTAAGAGCTATAAAAGCAGCGAGCCACACGAGTCGAGAGGCTCTCGGTTACCCTTGAACCGCCTAATCTTTTCGTTAGCAAATCAATGTCTGCGGTTCGTCAGGGCGAAATTATCTAATTACGGTGCACAGGTTAATCGAACCGTCTATTGGAGATCACTGGTCGATGAATTATTTAGATTTCGGATAAATGCATAGATTTTCGTGGACTACAGAATTTCTAGAATAAGGGGATCAGCCACGAACTCTAATACATAGAAATATTCGAAAGTGTTAATGACCTGTAGTTTGTTAGGAATATAATAATTTACAAATATCGATACAGGTGAAAGCAGGAATTTCGAATATTTTTAGGTGACAAGCACATGTAAACAGATTTAATAATAACAATGAATTTACCTACTGAATAAAGAAATAGAAAACAGACACTAAAAGATTACAACGCTACAAATCTTTGAACTTTAGTGGATCTAGATAATTTCAAGTGCGTTGTAAAATTTTCTAGATTTTTTTTATTTAATAATGTAATTTATTGGAGACGATTACTTACATGTTGTTTATATTTTTCTTATTGACCAGTAGGCAGTTCGTAAATATGTAGATGGGCGAAAGAAGATTTTTGGAAAATAGTTGTATCACACTATACGAAATAAAAAAAAAACTTATTTTAATTTTATTCAATTTGTTTTTATATTGATGTTTGGACAATCGTGAGTGTTGATGAATGCATACAGCCCGCAATCTATTAATCTGGGATCGAGAAGGATTAGCCTTGAAAATATCCGAATGTCACGCTAATAGTGCTTGCACTCCTAATCTTGACTTCGCCATGACATCCGAGGGTGTGATCCAATAACAATGGAATTCCCCTCGTTTCTAAGGCTTCCGGAATCGTTTGTTTGCAGAACGCAGATTCTTGTAGATTTGCTCGAATCTTATGCATGCTCGAATTTTTAAATTGTCGAAATTCATCGAATCTGTATGATCTGTGACAAATTTAAATATTGACTTTTGTCAGATCTGTGGTAATATTTTCATATCTATGATTACAATACGGATCCATCCAATGGTCTTTCTAAGTAAATGAAAAAAAAAGGAAACAATATATCTTAATCGATACAACGAACATCTATTTTCATTTTTTTGATCATTAAATCGAACTTCTATTTGTCTCCCACTCGAGAGGGAAATACACTTGGGTGGTAGAAATTGTAATGCACGATAAATGCATCTCGACAAGGTACTATTCCATTTACTATCGTAAGTTTAACTTTCTATTGTGATACAACATAAACTGCCTACAGACTTGACATACTTCTTATTCCTTAAAAGGCACCACTTCTTTCTGTAGATGCTTAACGTACTAATTAATTTATTACAAATTGTTTCAGGACTTTTCGTGAAATTTGATTATACTCTTTAATATTCTGCTTAAATTGATACCTAATGTCACATATGCTTTGCTTATCAAAGAAACTTTTTTATTCAAAGAATGAATCGTTGAAGGATAATACTTATATTCCTTTTCAAAGAGTCTACTTTCGCTGTTCAATATTCCATTCATCGTCGTAAGTTTCGTTTAAGGGTTTGGATACATTGTATATGCAGAATGATTGTTTATTAAAAATTCAACATATACATCCTATTATATGTTGCTTCCTTAGTAATTTTTGATAAATTGAGCTATACATCGATCAATAGAAGAAAGTGGCTACCATTTAATTATAACCAATTTCATCAAAACACCATAAAAAGGTCTTTCTAATTTTATATTAAAGCAGACAAAAGGAACTAGTACTTGTCGAAGTCGAAACTTCTAGTTTTCGACATAAATTTTCAACTTCTTTTGTTACTAAAAATGCACAAATCAAATATTTGCTTCGTCAAGCACTAAATTTTAGTCTTAAGAAATTACCATCAAGTTTGATCCAAATTAGTTCAGTAGTCTTTTAAATATTTCTGGTACCGATTTTGGAAACTGCACTTCGAGTATAAACGCTTTTAAATGGCAGCCATTTTCGTCTATCGATATAGCTCAATTTCTCAGAAATTATTAAGAAAATAACATATAATAATTCTGCATATATACCAAATTTTTTTTTAACTTTCCCTCTTTATTTAACAGCACAAAGGTATTTAACCCTTTAAATCGTTTCACGGTGTAAGAAGAACCGGTGATTCAAGGATTTCCCGTTCACAGTGTCTCGTAATCGTTCTCTTATTAGAGAAACGGATTTTTGTTTTTCGCGAGAAAATTAAAACAGACCAGACCAACACGCGTTCAAATCCTCGAATTTCTAAAAAAAACCGCCTCAATATTGGGCGACCGTGTAATGTACGACATGTGCGAGAGAGGCATTGTTACGTAAATCGTTAGTCTTCATTGGCCGACTGGCGACCCTTCCTCTAGACGAATCACCTTCAATGCCGATAACCACTTCTAAATCTCAATTTACGCGTAACGCTCGCGTACAGAGATCCCGTGGATCTAACGACACAACTTCTACAGTTTAATTCTATAAATAGTACTTTTCGTACGTCTCGGCGTAGTTACACACAGGAAAACAACGTACACACGTACGCACACACGTGGTCCCATTCACGATCGTACCGAAAGATCACAGCCGGTCACCCGGAAGTATATGTACAGACTAACGGACAAATGTTTTCGGGCAGAATCATCAAATCAATAAACACCGATAAAAAAAGTAAATGTTTTTCGAAAAAAGGGGTGAAATAGTACACCCTTAAGCAAACTCGGCTTCCACTAGGGGAAAAGCGGTGTAGAAGAAAAGTCTCCTACCACTTGGTAAATTTATTCCAGGTACTGAAATAAATGTTAAATTGAGTGATAATTTGGCATAAATTTCAATAATTCCCAATACCAAGTGGTAGGAGGCCTTTTCCTTGATTCGTTGTTTTTTCCCCTAATGGAAGATGTTTGAATTTAATGTTAAAATAAATTGCTTTTAAAACACCCATATAATTACTATTATAAGTGGATTGGGTATGGTTTGTATAAAACACGAGTTATGTGATAGAAGTATGTTTGAAAAAAAAATTTCAAAAGTTAAGAGTTGGCCGAGAGAAAAGATTTTTCTGAAGTTGAAAATGTTTTTAAAACTTTTTTAAATGTATTTTGTGATTACGTTGTTTTTTTCATTGATTTTAAAATGATTTTATAACAGTTGTGTTGATTATTGTAAAAAACTACCCCGTATCTATATACAATTTTATTTTGTTACTGTTTCCTTTTATGATTATTATGAATATAATTTTGTATAAAACAAAAAGCTTCTGACATTCAACAAATAGCTACCAAAAAATTCCCTCACTGTTAAAAATTCAATTTTAACACTAGAACTACCGACGATAAACGCACATTTACTTCAACCGGTGAATAAACGTGAAAAGCTTTTAAAAATTTAGATATTAACTGATTTCTTCACTTTCATACGGTACTAAACGATGCAAAAGATCTGAGAAAATGTATCTTAATAACATTTTAATCGTCGTTGTAAGAGTGTATTGACAAGTCATTTTGACTTGCTTAGTAGTTCTAGTGTTAAAATAATTATTTATAATTAAATGTAAAGGACGGCAAAAATTATTTTCGACCAGAGCAACGGAACAGTTGGATCTATTCTTTTGAATTTGTTCCCAGGAACGGGATCTATTAAACAAACAATCACCTCTGAGAATGTATGAACGTTTTAATGAATTTTCGTTTTTTCTGTAATGCAATTAGGGATCAGGCTCCCACACGTTACCCATATCGCACGTGAAACCGTCGACTTCCGGTATCAAGTTTGGATGGATCCAGGGTGTCCTATTGAGATGTCTCCTCAACATTTGGGGTGTAATGCTGTTTTTACGACTCTCATGGGTCGTTGCACAAGCGGGTGTAGGTAATTATCGTCGATAAACAAGACTGAATTATATACGGTTCGATCGATGAACGGACAATTCACTCCGTTTAATTACTTGATTTCCTTTCTTGTATACTTTCAGGACAAGCGATTCTATTGATCTTCACAACGACAGCCGTGACCACTATAACGTCGCTGTCAATGTCAGCGATCAGTACAAATGGGCTCATTAAAGGAGGTAAATAACAGGCCCGGTGTAAATGTGTGAATCATACCTACCGCTGGAGGGGGGCTGGGACGAATTAAAATGATCAGTAATGATGTGTACCGATGCCCTAATCGCATTAACCCATTCATAAAATAACATAATTATACAGACAGCAAAGATCGACAGAAGTATTATTTTCAATGTATTCTTCTGATGCACCAGCATAAGGTTCAAAGTCATCTGAAGGTCGTGGAATATTACAGGTGGTTGGAATAGGTTTTTAGATCATTGCAAGAAACGCACTATGTATACTCTAGCTGGAAATTAACGTATGAAGGTAACACATTTTTATTCAGAATTTGATATTCCACGTTCTATAGTATAAAAAGTAAGTAATTTCGTTAAAAAAAAATCAAGGTGACTTTGAAATCTCTGAAATGCCTCCACCCACAAAAAAAGCACGTACCATATAAGATGTGCCTCTTGATGCCATTTAACTTCCACGGCTCAAAATTTTCATAAAGTGTACCGTTATGTCATTATTCGAGGTGATCAAGTGAGCTGAGACACCCTGTATATGTATTCGGTAACCCTGATCTATGGAATTGATTCATTGTTTTTTTTTTTTTCTTAGGTGGCACGTATTACATGATTTCCAGATCATTGGGCCCGGAATTCGGAGGATCTATAGGGCTGATATTTTCTCTGGCGAACGCGGTCGCCTGTGCCATGTATGTTGTCGGGTTTTGCGAGAGCATGGTCGATTGTCTCAAAGCGAATGGAATCTGCATCGTCGATTGCGATAACACCGATATTAGAATAATAGGTCAGCTTGAAAGATCCTTTATAGCTCCGACACTGTGTGATATTTTAATCACTTCCTTTTTTTTTCATTTAACAGGCTGCATCACGATCGTTCTGCTTCTGGTGATCGTGATGGTCGGTCTAGAATGGGAGGCAAAGGCCCAAATCGGTTTGCTCGTTATTCTTCTGGTGGCTATCGCTGATTTTGCGATTGGCACTTTTGTTGGCCCTAAGGACGATCTGGAGAAAGCTAAAGGATTCGTAGGATATAATGGTAAAATATTACAAATATCGAAGTGATTTTCATGGTTTTAGTAGATTTATATAAACGCAACAATTAATCTGTTAACTATACATCAGCAGTGCTCGTAGCAATATCAGTATTAGCGATTTATAAGTCGTTTGTATTTTGATCACATGATTTGTACCATTTTTTTTTTCCATTATTTTCACAGGTGATCTGTTCAGGGAGAATTTTTATTCGGACTATAGATACTACGAAGGGGTGGAACATAATTTTTTTTCAGTTTTGGCTATCTTTTTCCCAGCGGCAACAGGTATCCTGGCAGGTGCGAATATATCCGGTGATTTGAAGGTGATTTAGTCCTTTCGTCTATAGGGAATATATATATATATACTTTTTTTTAAATACTTATACCTTGTAAGACCACGCGTTTATAACAATAATCAACCAGAAGTAGTGTATTTCTACGCATTTCACGATAGATGATATTCAGCCTGAAGGTCATTTCATCAGACAGTTCGTTTCTATGTTTAAATAGGACCCACAAACGGCAATTCCCAAGGGAACACTTTTGGCAATACTTTTAACAACGATTTCCTATTTCGTTATGGCTTTCATGGTAGGCGGTACAGTCATGCGGGACGCATCTGGCGATGTTAACGATCTATGGAACGTGTTCAATGGTTCGTACGCTGCTATAGCGACATTCAACTCGAGCAATGAAACAGTCGAGAGTACGACTGTTGCAGATTCGAACGAGATCGTTTGGAGCATGTATGGTACAAAATTTAATTGTACAGGGAATTGTTCTTATGGCGGCCATAATAATTTTCAGGTGATACTTGTGCGATAGAGTGCGTACCTATTTGGCTCAGTGATCCATCGTATGTTTTGTAAATTCAAATTTAATTGTTTAGGTGATCGAATTGGTCTCTGTGTTCGGTCCAATTATTTATGCTGGATGTTTCGCGGCTACGTTATCAAGTGCCTTGGCATCGTTGGTTTCCGCCCCGAAAGTGTTTCAGGCACTCTGTCTTGATAAATTGTATCCTGGAATAGCGTGGTTCAGCGGTGAAAAGGATAGGGAACCGATTCGTGGATATTTCCTCACATTCATCATTGCTGTTGGTTTCATCTTGATCGGTGAATATTACGCAGTCTTTGTAATTAATGACTTGGTAATCGTCAATTGTCTTGTTAAAATACGATTTTCGTTATTCTTTTTAGGTGAATTAAACGCTATAGCTCCTTTGATCTCAAATTTCTTTTTGGCTGCCTACACTCTAATCAACTTCAGTACATTCCATGCTTCGCTAGCTAAGCCAATTGGTTGGCGACCAACGTTTAAGGTACAATTTTTGCTGCACTGTTTCAGTAACTAAAGCAATCGCTGATTCAAAAAAAGAAATGATAATACAGTCTTTCGTGTGTTTTTTTTTTTATTTTAGTATTATAATATGTGGCTAAGTCTTGCCGGTGCTATTCTTTGCGTCTCTGTGATGTTCCTGATCTCGTGGTGGACGGCTTTAATTACTTTATCTGTGGTTTTAGCCCTTTACTTAGTAGTCTCCTACAGAAAACCAGGTAGTACTTCATGTATTATGTATTCTGATGTTTGTGACATTAATAAAAAAAAAAATAACATTCTTCTGTAGATGTAAATTGGGGTTCGACCACGCAAGCCCAAACGTACAATAATGCCTTAACGGCTGTACAACAATTAGACAGAGTCGAAGAACACGTTAAAAACTACAGACCTCAGCTTCTGGTACTCACCGGTATGCCGAGCGCCAGATCGTCGCTCGTTGACTTTGCGCATCACATTACCAAAAACAACAGTTTATTAATTTGCGGTCACGTCATCGAGGTACCGCGGGAAATTAATTTAAAACAAAAAAAAAAAAAAGAAAAAGTATTAAATGACATGATACCGAATATGTTTAAAATATGAAAAATTTTATATTCATACATTTCAGACACCGATATCGTATAAAACACGGAATTCCATGATCGCGAAATGTACTTCTTGGTTTCGAGCAAATAAGATTAAAGCATTTTATTCGTTGGTGGACGGTGCAAGCTTTCAAGATGGTGCCACCTCCCTTTTACAAGCCGCTGGCCTAGGAAAAATGAGACCCAACATATTGTTAATGGGATACAAACAGGACTGGGCAACGTGCCCACAGCAAAATTTAAATGCGTACTTTAACGTGATGCAGTTAGTATCTTTATACAATTAACAAGTCAAGCGGAATATTATTATTAATTACATTCCCATTTCTTTTTATCCATTCAGTAAAGCATTGGACATGCACACAGCGCTTGCGCTGCTTCGAATAAGCGAAGGTTTAGATCACGGTATCGCCATAGGAGACGTTGAAGAACAGAAAAAGAATCTGCCATCTTCGATACCAGGAAATCAAAGTTTTTCACAACTCAGCCAAGGTCTGTAAAATATTTACGGGCTTTTTACATTCTGTACATTCTGTTTTTCGAAAATAGAATAGGGAATAATTGAATTTAATTTTATTTTAATACACGCGTAATTAAATTTAATATTTACTTTCACAGCCAGTAGCACATCAGATATTTCGATACCCGGCAGTCCGGCACCAAGACGATCAAAAACGATCAACGAATATCCTAATCCTAGCGCGGAAGATCAACGTGAAAATCGACAGAATATCATACCAATCGCGAAAGATATACTTAATGCCGTGACGAAGTTTCAGCGTAAACAAAAAAAGGGCACCATAGACGTATGGTGGTTATACGACGACGGTGGCTTGACTCTTCTGCTACCATACATTATTAGCACGAGGCGTAATTGGTCTAACAGTAAACTCCGGGTTTTCGCACTTGCTAATAAATATTCTGAATTAGAGTACGAACAAAGAAAGTAGGTTTTGGAGACTTATATAATAACTCCATAGCCAAAGATATTATTATATATTTGTTATTAATATTATATATTTCTAGCATGGCAAGTCTTCTATCGAAATTCCGGATAGACTACTCTGCTTTGAAAGTTATACCAGACATCTCGAAACCAGCACAAGATAATACGAAAAGTTTCTTTAAGTCGTTAATAGCGAATTTCCTGCAAACGGGTGACCCTAAAACAACGGACGATGGTATTATTCGTTTAGTGATACAATATATGACGGATAAGTTTTGATTAAGGGATACACTAAGGAATTTATTAATTATTTTCAGACGTTATTAAAGATTCCGAACTACTTGCCATGAAAGAAAAAACGAACAGGCATTTGCGTTTAAGGGAATTGTTACTCGAGAATTCTATGGAAGCTAATTTAGTTGTTATGTAAGCAAAATGAACGCTCAAAAACCGTTGCCATTTATAGTTTTTAATTATTGTAATATCTGTCATGTTATCGTGTTTATTTACAGGACATTACCAATGCCTCGAAAAGGTGCTGTATCAGCACCTCTCTACATGGCTTGGCTGGAGACTTTAACGCGCGATATGCCACCATTTTTACTTGTTCGAGGGAATCATACGTCTGTTTTAACCTTTTATTCTTAATGACGCCAAAGAATGGAAAAATGAGAAGATTTGTGTACAACAAAACTTCTCTCTCGAAAATCAATTACTGAAATATAATTAATTAGTGCACTCTCAATAATGACTTAAACATTATACACGCGTAAAAAAGTGATGTTATAAAAGGAGAAAAGTAACCTTACGATATATGAAAATGGTGCCTTTATGACTGGAAAGGCACACATTTGAATGAGTTTAGTATTCAAGAGTGTGGATGTTTACCGAGGACCAATTTCTAAATCTGTTTAACCGCAATAAATTCACCAAGACTGTTATTTTTTAAACACACGTTTGCCAGAGTAATTGTTCCTAAATTTCTAAATAATGTTTTCCATCCATCAGTTATAAAAAAAAACAAATAAAATTAACTGTCTTCATGAATACTTAAAATAATGAAAATGCGAGATAAGTAATACGATATGGTCGCCAATAATATCGTCCACATGTTTGCTTACAATTATTCGAAACTTAGGTAACATACCTATGTATTTAAATTTGTATTAATGGATAAGAAAGATCGACAATCATTTGAATTTGTGTAAGAAAGTTTCTATTAAGATATTTTGAATAACTATAAGCAAGTGTGAATGTGTTTGCCACCAAATTCGAGAAGAATACTAGTCTTAGGTTTAATATTCAAATTAAAGCTGGTATGTATTTTCATTAGGTGTTAAAATTATGTACAGAAGTTTAAATTTTACTTGCATTACACTTTGTATACCAAGTCATCCATTCGTTGAAATGTTGCGGACGTTTTGTGAGAACATTATTAAATAAGTTATCTAACTGTAACAATTAAGCTGATATTAAATATTTATACGTGTGTTCTTCCATTTATACGGGTAGGAATAATTGGTAAGAGCTAGACTTTATTGTCTAGTGTATATCTTTTATTCTGTTTACAACTTAGTAGTCTTATACACTTTGGAGTAATTGCAAAAAAATTACACAGAATAACACTAAATCTAATGTTACAAATTGTGAATTATTTATCGTAAAATGCATTCCTAAAATACTTTCATATTAAAAAATGGTTACAAAAATTATGAAAACTAACGGAACGCTGAAATTAATGCAAAAAATACGCATATCAAATTGTATAAAAGTGTAATAAAATTACTTAAATATTGTAACGACTTTGAAAACACCAAGAAACCATTGCAGTATATCATTTAGAACGGTATAATATTTTATAGACATGATAAATATGCCAAAACACATCAAGCTTGCTGTAATAGATGTGTATATGTACGTATTAAGTTTATTTTATAGAAATCTTGTTTTTTTTTCTGTTCAGTAGACTCTTAATTGTGTAACTTTGCTTTAATGTGAATCAGCACATTAACTTTTAACTATCAGCGCTTTTATATATTATTAACTTTGTAGTATATTATTGAATAGTAGAAGAGCTCTTTTTGAGTAGTTAAGTGAACACGATTTATAGACTAGTAGCAAATGCATCCGAAGGTGTCAGAATACTGATGATTAATTCCTAACAATTGATTTCTAATTGTATAACATAACATATCAAAAGTAGAAGACATTTACTATAATATCGAATTTCTATGTCATTCATTTTATGATTCCATTTTTTGTGCTATATTAGAAAATTATTTTTCTTTAACTTGTATAATTTATAAATCGATTTTCTTAACGTCACAAATCTTTGTAAAGAAGAAATTTTGTGCAGTATTAATGACTCTTATATTTTGATATCAAATTGATTGTATATATTGGAAGTTAAACATATGCTATCATTGTAGAGCATAATATATAAAATTATAAATAAAAACAATGATACAATATGTTTAAAAGCATGAAAAAATAAAAAATATTAACAATAAAATATTATTTTGTTATGTATATACAAATGCTGCCACAATAAAAATTATGAATATTAGAAAAAAAGATATATAATTTTTTACACAAATGGCAAGATACAAATTATGACTGTTGTAAGTCTACAAATTAGGTAAATTATTAATGTTTCAATATATTATTCTCTATTGTAAATACATTAAAATCAAATATATATTAATCTTTTTAATTATAAAATCTCTGTTCTACTAAGATAATCTTTTTATAAAATAATTCTAAAATAATCTTTCGTTCATTAAAGTAGTTTTAGAGCGACGTAGTTGCTACGTCAATATTATAGTTTCTTTTTTTTTTGCACAGCATTTTGATAATATTTCTCCTTTTTTTAGAAATATTCAACTTCTTACTCTTATGTATTCGTATGAATGCATAACGCTAGCAATTTAGCACGTTTGCTAGATTTGAATTAGATTCTCATTTTTGGTTTAGATACTGCGAATATGTCTGGGTCTACGTACCAATAAGCAACAAGATGTTAAACCAGAACTGACTTTCGCTAATTCAGACAAGTGTAAAGACCTGGTTGGAAATTCAATTTTCTCTGCGAACACCTTACTTGATTGTGGAATCTCGTCTTCTGATCGATGAATTAATGTCCCATTCACGTAAAGTACATTCGCGGCAACATCTTCGGGGACGGTTAACGTTTGATAACTGTACGTTGCCTCCCTTTCAATTCTCTACAATATAAACAGTTCAGAAGTATTAAAAATAATATGAAGGTAATTTGGAAGGATGATATAAAGTGAAATTTTTTTGTCAACTGCAAAGCTATTAAAAGGCTTTTCAATATCACGACTTATACATCTGAAACCTAATAAATGTCTTCTAATTCGAGACTGGAAAAGTTTCTATTGTTATATTATGAAATTTGTAACTGGAATTGAAAGGTTGTTGTCTTGTACTTTTTGAGATTCAAAAGTTTACTAAATAGGAACTGATAAAAATCTGTTAAGATTAAAATTTGATACCTTCAAGACTTCCTGTGATTCTTTCCCAGCACCAACGCAGATAATGTCTGGACCAGCCATAGTGACTAAAGCTTTCAGACGTTTAGATTCAGCGACCTGTAAGAAATAATTAAATAGAAACTACTATAAAAAAATAATTAAAATTGAACTTCAAATAATTCCAGAATTATAAGATCAAATCTGTACACAATCAACTTTTATTTTCACATTTGTAACTAATATCTTTTCTATCTCAATTACATCTTATCAAAGAATCATACGTTTTGTTATAATAAGTTATATACATAATATAAGCATAGGTTTTGTTTTCATAAGCCAGTCCCTGTTATACTTAAACATGATGCATGTACTAACAAATACATATTATTCAACGTATCCAACTATTTGGTGGCATTGCATAAACAAAAACACCGAAGTAAACTTTTATTATAATGAGTGAAACAAATATACTAATTTTGCAAAATGTCATATTGGTGTAAATGATAATATTTTTGTGTATTGGATAATAATTATTCAAAAACAGATTAGTTTAATGCAGTCTAATGCTTGAATTTAGGGTAGTATATAATTTCACAGCTCATATCCAATAAAGATATTTTATGAAGAAGTTGTTATATTTGTTCCATCAACAATAAGTGCTTACTAATGTTAAAATATGTGTCTCATAGGTGACAATAACAGAAAATAGTGCAGGTATGATTGATTATTGACATTTGTTAGTTAGTAAGTTAAAAAAAAAATACAATGTATAGTATATACGAAAATTTTGTCCGAAGTTACACTTCGTCGACAATAATTGATTCAAGCTGTTCTGTATTAAACTTAACAGTATGACATATCTACATAAATAGATTCAAATTTTAATTGTGTGCAAATGTAAAAGTGAGAAATATATATATGTATATATCTCTGTTGATATGTGAATATGTGTTCCATGTGCAGAATTGCACCAAGCCATAAATCATATATTAGTACTCTCTGTATGAAAGCATTTCGTTAAAATCTGTAATATAAAATATCTAATTATAAATAAACTTGATAAAATCGTGCTAAATTGTGTTTCTAAACTGTGAAGTCTTTTTGCAATAGAATATGAAAAAGAGAGTCAGTCTAATACACTCAAACCTGAAGTGGGGCTGAGGTAAGACTTTCCACTATCACCTCTTCGCCACCATCACCCACCTTAAATGAACATTAAAAGAGTAAGTTGTATGACTTTAATATTTCTACTACATTGGTCATATGTTCAACCCAAATACATGTATGTATCTATATGCACATATTTATACATAATGTTCACAATTTCTAAACCTATGAAGTGTGTTGTAAATGCATTTCGATAATATTAAAATCGAATTATATAAGAAATATACACGTAACTAGAGGAAATATAGTGTAACCATAAAACGTGATGGGTCATAAAAAAAAGTATTACTTTCGTCTGTACTATTATTAAATAACGATTGTTATGAATGTTACTTATAATACTGTACGTACATACAAGCTGTAAAAACACTTTAAAACTAAAAGCACAAATAACTTACATTTTGTACTTGTAAATAGTTTTTATACTCATTACATTTTGCTTTACATACACTGTACAGTCACATTTATTCTATTGTCATAATTTCTTCTCTATTCTATATAAACATTAAAAACATGTAAGAAAAAGATATTTTTCTGAAGCAGAACAACTATAAGAGACATATACATTTTAATGTCTTAATAATACATTATATTTATTACAGACAAAGATTATAGAATGGAATTAAATAAACTGAATAATTTGAAAAAAAATTACAATATGCAGAGAGAAAAGAACAATACTAATTGAAGAAACGTTTTAACAAATGGTTCATGCTGCTTTTAGATGTTTTCTGAACAGTTAGAAACTAGAAATATTTTGTACAAGTAGAGTAGAGCCTTACGAAAATAATTCAATGCGTTTTAAAAAGCCGAGGTACATGAAATACATTGAATTATTAATATGGTAATTGATAATTAACCAACCTTAATAGGTACACAGGGATATTCTGGGAATGCTGCTGCAACAGCCCTTGCACCTGCTTCATTTGTATAATGAGACAGTCCAACAAAGAATTCTCGACCTACAATAATAAATTAAAAATAATAATTACCTTAGTAACTCTAATTAGTAATTTAGTAAATTATTCATAGACTATGTAACAAGTTTCAATGATATTTAATAAGATTTTTATTTCATGTAAAACTCCTAATTGAGTGAAGAAATTTATGTGATTTCAGTGTTTTGTAAATTAATATATAAACATCTATATTTATACAAACACCCATAGTCTGGTTATTAGAGTAATTATAGAAATAAAAAAATTACCAGTGAATAACACATCTCCTCCATCGAGACGAGCATTTTTGTCCGCAATTTCTATAAGTGGGATCTCCAATTCCTTCTTTAACACAGCCCTAATTGTCTCAATCTGAAAATTAGATCATCACCTTTTCAGCTATCAATACACCGTGGTGACAGATCTATTCAATGTAGAGTACAATTCGTTATGCGACGCTTGAATTTATACATACTTATACACGCAACTGGCGTGAGTATAATAAAAAATGTTTATCAATGAATGGAAAACGTTGGAAATAAACCTCTTTTATCCGAGACGACTCGTTCGGCCGTGCTATCAGCGCGATACCATTGCAGACGACAGCAATGTCTTCGACAAAAACACAGAGCGGCGAATTTTCGTCCGGCGGCATTTCCACGACATCGATGTCGAGTTCTCGCAAAAGCTGAGCCAACGCCAAATGTTGTGTTCTAGCTTCGTCTAACGTGACCTCGCCTCTCGTACGAAGCGAAAGGGGAATTCGGCACATTACCGCGTGCGTGTAACGATGAAAAGGCATGGCTTATGGGTAAAACCAATTATGTTGTTAAAATATCACGTGATCTTTGGTTTCCTTCAGTTTCCAATTGAAACGAGACAATAGCAAATAGATTACACCACCCTCTATGTCTTGTCAGAACGCAGAGTGCCATCAAGTGCCACTAACGTAGAAATTTGACGTTTATATAAAAACAACAATGAAACAGCGGTGTCAACATTCACTCTTACAATGTCACTAGATTGACCGCAACGCAGATTACGCATTTTTCAGCGGCGGAAATTGGAACTAATTTCAGAACTTCTTCCAAAACTTAAAAGTTTTAGAATTAATTATTTTGTTATTATTTATTATTTCTTATTACTTTTTTGGTTAATTGATATTAGGAATAGGAGTGGAGATAGTGTCGAGATTAATGAATAACGCATATGTATGATTTGACTGTTTTTTATTGAAACTTAGATACTTATTTTACTTAAATCCTATTTACCTATATAATTTTACAATATACTTGTAATGATATTTATATAAATTCAGAAAAAGTAGGCTTAGATATTATTCAGGCTTATAAAATATTGTAACTTATATGCCGCAAATAATTCCCTCCTCTGTAACTTGCAAATCTTCCGTACCGTCTTCAAAGCTTCGTAAAGGTTCTAATAGCACCGACTAGGTATAGGATAGACCTTTCATCTTATGGGAATTGGTGGCCCATCTAAATTATAGTACCGACGGTACCGACACCTTAAAAATCCTACGATTTTAGCGATCTCTACGTTTTGAGAACCGTGAATCTGCGGTGGGTAATGACACTAAAATGGAAATGGGGTATGTAACCCCAGAAAAATGGGCCGCAAAAATACATTGGATGAAATATCTACTCCTATACGGTCGTGATTCACGACTTATTTGTGTGTGAAGTAAATGATAGATACGCGCTCTCACTCACATATTTCACCCACCACTGCCATGTGCCCGCACGCTGCACGCCGTTGCCCGCCAGTGAGTTTGGCGGGCCGCTGAGTTGCCCATCATGTTGAATATGCTAGCGTGGAACCAAAATGGTTAGATTCTTACATGATTTCTACTATTACTATCATGATTACTATTATACTATTAGTGACTATTATGCTGGAATTGGCCGCTTGGTGTAGCACACATACTCGGGGACTCGGGGACAACTGGGGACGACGAATTCCCGGGCATTCCCGGGCGTGAGGCTGAGCATTGAGTAGCCTGAGTAATGCTCACTGAGCACTCTCATTTCCTCTATGATACTGTATTTGCAAAGCATACGAAACGTTCTACAAATTAATTCAAATTGTTTCGTTATACATATTTCCGATAGCACGATGTTACTAATATTTCAATGTAATTGTTTTAGATGGATAGAAAAATCTGTTATTTCCTAATTATGTTTTGTTATTGTTGTGTGGTAGAGTTTATTATGTTTGAATATGTACTTAAAATTACTTAATATAATATGAATATTAATAATGCAAGTAATATTAACAATGACAGTAGTAGGCCAGTAACACCATCAGAAGAAGATTGCTGCCACAATGGATGTAACCCTTGTATCTTTGACATACATGCAAAATTATTGGAGGAGTATAAAAAGAAGAAGAAAGAAAATGTAGAAGTACAAAACAGGAAAAATATACTATGCCAATTTTCGTACAAGACTTTCGAAATCACTGACATAAAAGAAACATCGGATGATTATATTTTACTCCTTTTGAAATGTCAAGGTAGACTCCTGGTATTACATTTTAATTTATTTAAGTATATTATTAATTATAATTTCACATTATTTATAGAAATAAATTCAAAAAATAACATGACCTTGTTAATAGAACCAGGACAACATGTTATGTTACATTTATATGATGCGACTAAACCATTCACACCATTTTATTATACAGATGATACCATTCAATTTTTAATCAGGCTTTATCACACTGGAAAGTTTAGTACATATTTAAGAAATGCAAAAATTGGCGAAAGAATTCGTGTTAGAGGACCATATGGGAACTTTAAGTATAAGCACAACAGGTTTGAAAATTATTTATGTTCTATGGTTACTTCACTTTTTCTTTAGATGGAATATTAGATTAATAAAATGAGTCATATGTAGGAGCCATTGAAAGATGAATAATATACAAAAATCTAAAAAAATTTCCTCTAGTTTTCAGAATATAATTATGTTTAGTATGGGATCTGGAATAACAGCAATGTATCCCATATCAAAATCAATTATAGACAATGAACTTGAAGAAACAAGGATTCATTTTATTGGATGCTTTCTAAATATATTACAGATTCCTTTGAAGAAGGAACTGCAAATTTTATCAGATTATTGGAATTTTAAATGTGCATTATACATATCAGAATTGCAAAGTGAGTTACATGTTCTTCTTAAGTTCGACAGTAAAAGTATTAACTACATTTCATATTCGTATGATACTCCTGTATACAAGATAATGTTTTTTTAGGTAAAATTTTAATATTGTATAACACTTTTTGTGCGAACATCTAATTACCATTAAATAATAAAATTAAAACTACACATCTACTTAAATGATAAAACATATTTGTCATTTATGTTTCAGACGAAGTTCATGATCTTCATGGTATAAATATAAAACCTGGCCGATTAAATAAAGAGTCAGTCCATCAAATACTTGAAGGTAATATGAATAATACAACATTAATCCTAATATGTGGTTCAAACGAATTCAATAAGTCTGTTGAACAATGGGCAAGAGAAATGAATTATAAACACATAAACGTGTTTGAATGATAAACCAATGAGTAAACATATCATGTAACTTATCTTAAATGAAGGTGCATTATTAAGAATACTATTTTATGCAACATGATATACTTTCTTGGCACTGTGGACAAGTACCATGAATATGGTCAAATACAATATGATTCCCAGCAACAGCTTGCAACCACTAAAAGGTAATAGATGTATTTTATGAATGCTATTTTAAACTTTAATACTTCTATACAAAATAATCTAGTATTGAATAAACATACCTGTAATAAACAAGGTGTGTGAAAGTGTCTTCTACATTTTTCATTACTGCAGATTTTATCAGGTAATAGTTCATTGTCTAATTCCATAGAGAAACAAATGCAACACTCTTTATCAGAGACAATAACATTCTTATCTTCTATGTATTCTTCCTCTTCTTTTTTGGGAAATGTGTCTATATTTAACAGCATCATTAAATTACTTATAATATTACATTTTGGATTCCAGTTCTGAAAAAAATACAGAAGTATCTAATACCATAATTTTTTGAATGAAACCAACAATCTGTATTTTAACACATTGGTTGCCATGTGACACATCGACATGTTACACCCTATTTTCTAGTGTTTTATTGATGCAAAAATTACAACGTAAAATAATATCAGATAATTTTAATGTTTTTTTTAAATTTTAATTGATGAATAAAATACTGAGGATGAACTTTTGTTGCCATATTATGGTTTAATATATTGGCATATGGGGAAAAAAATAGGTTTACATACATGCACATTCTTAGACACCAAATCCCTTTGCAATTCAGCTTGTGTTTCACTACCCATGAATTTAATTTCAGGTACATCCATGGGATTCAAGGGATCTATTTTAACAAACATCGATAACAATGATGTTAAATAAATTCTGCGATAGAGATGACAAAGTTTTGGTTGTAATGGATCTAGTATCTGACAGTTCCTGTTTGTTAAAAGAATGATATATAATTAATGCATATTTATGAAATAATTTAATGAATATTCTTCTTCAATGTTAAATTTAAATGAGTAAATTATGTTTACTTGTCGATCTGCTGCAGATTGAACCAAGCTTTCTCAAATATCTCTACTTGTAATTTCAATTTATTTCGTGCTATACTTAATGTCGATACATTCTTTTCAAAAGGTCCAAAGGCAGGAATTTCAGGCAAATCTGAATAGATAACACTCCACGGACACGCACTGCTCTTTGTCCTTTGTAATTTTAAAGACACATTGTTCATAGATAATTTGATTATATTTAAACTAGTGTCAGATAACAGTTGAACTTCCTTCAAGAACATAAGTTTATGTAATGTATATTTATGTTATTCAAACTATTATGTAATAAAGATATTAGTATCAGAAATTGAATACATACAGATGGAATCTCCAGAGCATCCTTTAATTCTTGTAGTATATCCAGTGCACTGTTATCTATTGCTTCATACACATTACCTTCTATATAAGTAGCATCAATGAAATTACTCTGTTTAAATTGTTCCTGTTGTTAGTTCTCAGATCGAATGTAGAATTAATAAATTTATATAAACGGATACATATTATTAACATATACAACATATGAAAAAACTAAAAAGTTATATAACATCCAAAATAATTATTGAGAAGTTAATAAAATATATACAAGTGTTTCCTGTGACTTACTATAAGTGACTGTAAT
The DNA here is from genome assembly GCF_001272555.1 of Dufourea novaeangliae. Lineage (NCBI taxonomy): Eukaryota > Metazoa > Arthropoda > Insecta > Hymenoptera > Halictidae > Dufourea > Dufourea novaeangliae. Next base: position 2,134,202 of record NW_015374010.1, on the reverse strand, counting down.
TGCCTTAAAAACAACGAAGTTTTCGTACTATTTGCCATTAAATCCTCCACCTGTTGTCTAAAATTGGTGTTGCGTATAAGTGTAATTTCTTTGCCAAAATTAATTTTTGCATTGTGGAAAGACGGATAATTCGGTACAACTAGTTTTAATTTGATACGAATAGTACATCCAAAACGAGATCGACACGAAACTGTCAAAAATCCTTGCCAGGTAACCGGAATCTCAGAGATTAGTATCATTTCAGGGTGCCATTGAATAATAGCTTCGTAATCGTTAATAACCATTATGTTTAATTAATTAAATTCTTGTTATCGTTAAGAACATATTAACTGCAAAAGGTACAAATATCAACAGTGATAAGTAGAGGTGTTTATATGTATAGTAGGTTGTTTATATGTAGAGTATAGTTTTCTTAGAACTGTTTCATAAAAATAAGAATTGTACATACAAATATTTACTTCGTTCAAGAGTTTTAAGAAATTAAGAATGATACAAAAGTTTCATTAAATTCCCATCAAGTTTTGTTGTTATATCCTATATATTTGGTTATGCTGTAAACATGTAAACACCTCAAAGTAACAGTAAAATTTGAAACGAACAAAAGTTGACACTTTTAACGACTACAAATTTCTTTGTTCAACTGTTAGCTACATAGCTCTCTTAGCTTATCACACTTATCACAAACATATACATATACCTACAATACCTACATATTTTATCGACAATTACATGTGTCAAACATTTTTGTGATCGAGAGATCTTGTATTAAACTTAATCTTACTCTATACTAATAAATTAGTTTTTAAACACAATTATTATTTATTATTTTTTCTGATTATTTTCATACGATGACATTCGTACATATATATATATTAAATTCAAGAAATAATTGTATTTAAGTGAATTCATAAATCAAAATTCCAATGTATTAAGATTAATTAAATTCACAATGTTTTTCTATGAATTTTGAGTAAAATCTTCTATGTACATACTTGAGACTGTACTCTTTAAAACATAATCTACTATGGTTACTCAATGCTGCTTTTATTCATTTTAAACGTAAAAATGAATGGTGCAATTGTTAGTAAAGTATTTTCTTTGTGAGTTGTCTGCATTGTACAGATTATGTTTTCCTAATTTTTATAACTTTTAATCGAACTATTTGAATCTAAATGACCTTGGACGGAAATCTGCATTATATCTTGCCTATGTGTACGGATAAAATGTTTATACATGGTTGAGTTTACGTGTCACGTCGTTATCATGTATCACTCGCGATAGTAAACATTCCACAGAGTTTAGCATTGCATTTCTTATAGTTTTCCTAAGGACAGTGGAAAAAAAAGTGACAATGCTGCATCCCAACACATGTGAAGTAAACGATACTTAAATGTTACGTGTTCATAACACGAAGGAATGTTACAGATGTGATTTTCTTTGTTGTAGGTTATGAGTCACAGTCTGTTCCTTTGTCATTTGTGATTATCAGACTAAACTAATTCTTCTGTTGCCAATTTAAAACCTTGAATGTGATTGAAACATTAGAGTGAAGTTTAAGAGATATGTACAGCAGATGTGGCATTGAGACCAAAAAGAAATATATACATATACGTGAATGTTACATCTTTATTATATATATATATATATATATACATATTATATATAACAAAGTATCACACAATAATGTGTTATAACTGAGTAAGAGTTTTACCAATTGTACTTACCAATGATATAGAGAAAAGTTTCTATAAGTAATAGTATATTTATTACAATGATCACGTACTGTGATTAATAAATTTAATTATATGCAAAAGAGAATAGAAAATATTAAATCTTGTGAATCATACTGATTATTTAAAAGAAAGTACACAGTATTATCTTTAATTGTGTCCAAAGTATTAATGCAGAGCTACATGTGTTTCCTGTATTTTTTAAAATAATACAGTGCTCTATAAGATGATAAATATTAAACTGATAAAGTACAAAGAAACTTGTGAAATTTGCTAATATAGTGGATTCTGAAGTATCCATAACATTTAACACTGATAAGTCATTTAATAAAAGAAATAAAAAAAACTATTCTTTATCGAATATGAGTGGAACAATAAGAGACCAGCCATGGGGTACACAAGTATTAGAAAGCACAGTCTCCACATGTTGTCCTCATCGCCGTGTCAATCGAATGGCATGGCATCAGGGTGGCATCTTGGCCCTGACATATTTGGCATACACTTGTTATCATATGACGCGAAAGCCAATATCTGTTGTCAAGAATGTATTGAGTCTTAACTGTAGCAGTTTGTCACCACCTCCAAATTTTTTAATTAATAGTACAAATAGAGATACATGGTGTGATTGGGCTCCATTTGGTAAGTTGTAACTCAGTGGTAGAAATAATTATTGTGAGAAAAGAATGTAATCAAGTAAAGGTTTATTTAATATTTCATTTTCAGATACCGAAGATGCTCCAGCATTACTTGGCATGTTAGACTCTGCATTTCTGTTCACGTACGCAGCAGCCATGTTCCTCAGGTGACATTGAAGTGAGCTTACTTATGATGCAGAACATAGATACACTATATTGATTATAACGTACATATTTTTCTGTACAGTGGTTTTATAGCTGAAAGAGTAAACCTACGTTACTTTCTTACATATGGTATGCTTGCGTCGGGTATATCATGTTATCTTTTTGGTATTGCTAGGCCATACAATATTCACAGTTTATGGTATTTTGTTCTAGTTCAGGTACATGATAACAATTACAGAAAGTAAATCATTGTTCACGTAAATATACTTCATTATTAATTTTATGTAGGCAATTGGTGGTGTCTTTCAAACGTCAGGTTGGCCAGGTGTGGTTACTGTTGTTGGAAATTGGTTTGGAAAAGGAAAACGAGGTTTAATCTTTGGAATATGGAACTCTCATACATCATTGGGGAACATTTTGGGTAGTTTAATAGCTGCTGAATTCGTGGAATCTGATTGGGGATTAAGTTTCATGGTACCTGGAGCCACAATGGGCTTAGCAGGATTTATAATATTCCTATTTCTAGTGCCCAATCCCATAGACATAGGATGTATTCCACCTATTCCTCCTAGATACAGGAAATTTGATGCTACTCACAGTTCGGATGAAAGCAGTGGTATAGATGAATGTGAACATTTCAGTAATGACATTGAAGATGTAAGTTGAAAACATTTTCTATTTTTTTTAACAGGGTTCTAGTATGACTATCAGCATGCTGTCCTTTGATAGAAATATATATTTCATAACCATTAGTTTTGTTATTCTATATCTAGCACTGGAATGTAGATGGATTTTTTTAAGGTTCTCATGCATATGATATATTTCAGAATATATTATCAGCATAAATTCCATTTTGTTGTATGTATAGTTACCATTAAACGCTTTTCACTTTTATATTCTATTTAATTTTTTAATTTCATATGTAATTTTCTAGTATATTACACAAACATTATGTAGTAAGACTCATAATTTGATGCGTATTATTCATATGTATATTTTTTTGCACATGCCATATGCTCACTAAAGATAACCCATTTGCTGTACTTAGCGTCTCATCTATCGCTGCGCCTACCGCGAACAAGTTGGTGTTGATGTAAGTGCATGCATTCTTTTTTTACATAATTAATATTGCACCTTACACATAGTTGGATTAACATCAAATGCATTTTGTTTTCTGTACTATTAGGTATATACAAAAATAGTGACCGTCGCGTGTAAGTTATGACTGTTGTTTCATTTTATTTTATCGATAAGGGATTCAATTCTTTCCAGAAAAATGGCAAAAAGATTTAGAAAATAAAGTGAACTATTTCACATGATAAATTATGTAGTAATTCTTCCATATTATCCTATTACTTTTGCATACACCTAATATATTATATATATATATACATATGTTTTAACACTTATCACTATGAATGTTTATGAAGCGATTTATTTCTTTCAAGGATTTTGCAAGTACAAGATCTGAAACTAGCCCGATATTATCAAGACATAGGCGTGTACATGATCATCATAGAGGAAATGCAATTGGATTTGTAGGAGCTATGAATATACCTGGTGTTATAGAATATTCTCTTTCCTTATTCTTTGCGAAGCTTGTAAGCTATACATTCCTGTACTGGTTACCATTGTACATTGCAGCAACAAGTTAGTATTTATTATGTTACAATTATAAGGATGTCCCACAATGAATGGTCCAACTGTCACGTAGATGATATTGTATTAACACACATTACAAATACTTTTATCTCTCTTTTAGATACTTATGGCGCCACATTCAGTGCAGATCTTTCAACTTTATTCGATGTCGGTGGAATTGCTGGTGCAATAGCAGCCGGTGTTTTATCCGATTATACTGGCATGAGTGCTCTAACATGTGCGCTTATGCTTGGATTCGCGGTTCCCGTGGTATGTACTGTTTCATCTAGACCAATGACAAGCAACCTGCGACCCACTGGTTACTTATTTGTGATGCGCCGAAGTTGTTTGTGCGATCTATTTTCATCAACTAAGGTGATAAAAAATGAAATAAAAGCTAAAGTAGATTAACACTGTTTAAATGAATAAATTAGGTTTCAGATTATTGGGTTTTCAACTTTGGCCCATCGCAAAAAAAGGTTGCTTGTCACTAGTGTAGAATGTATTTGTACATACTTCATAATGTAAACACTAGACATTCTTAAATTAATGATTTTTTGTTTATATCGTAACCCATTTTAATGCAGTTGTTCATATATGACTACATTGGAAGCACGGGTCTAGGCATCAACATAGTATTACTAGTATTAGCAGGACTATTGGTCAATGGACCGTATGCTTTGATAACAACTGCTGTGTCAGCTGAGCTAGGAACTCATCCTAGCCTAGGAGATAATTCTAAAGCTTTAGCTACAGTCACTGCTATCATCGATGGAACAGGCAGTATCGGTGCTGCTGTAGGGCCATTGTTAGCAGGCTTGGTGTCACGTTGGGGTGGTTGGCATAATGTATTTTATGTGCTCATGTTCGCAGACATGCTCGCATTGTTGGTACGTTTTCTTAATATTAAATCATTAATCGATAACAGACATTCATAAAATTAATTCAATCTTTATTATTTCAGCTTTTATCAAGATTGGTTTACAGAGATATCCAAATGTACAGACAACGACGACGAGCTGTGTAACTTTATTCTCGTTTGTTAGACAAAGGATAAAATGAATATATAAATAAATAAATAAATTGTTTTAATCTCTGCATTTAAAATTTCAGTTTTTGTTTTAATATGCAACGTATAAAGTATTGATTTGTACTCTTGTCTAAGACTTATACATTGTTGAATTCTCGAAATATTTATGCGCATTAAAATAAATACTATATTTTTTATACCATTGAGTATTACAATTTAATCAAATACAGAATAAAAATATAACAGTCTTGTTTTTTTCATTGATACATCATAAATATAATAATTGCATATTCGTTACCAGTTAAAATAATTTTATCATAATGTTAAGGAATACCTGTGGGAATTATGTAACTTATTGAATCTGCAAATTCACCCCATGCTGTCCTTTGTGTCTGAAATGTAATAATCCATGCTAGAAGAGCAGCCGACCATAAACCTGCACCTATGCCAGAGAATATCACATCTGAAAATTTATTTTAATAAGCTATCTATTAAAGGTTCTACACACATACATACAGATGTATGAAAACACATTAGGTAGGACATATAATTTGCAGCCATTGTGCAATATTAACCAGAGAAAGACTGAACTTTGAGTTATCATCTTGATCTATTTTGATTTGGTATTAATTAATCTTACGGATGTAAGGGACAATAAACAATATATATTTTGCCATTGTAGCATGATACATTATCATTAACATATATAATCAGTTCACTCAAAAAAATTTCTTGGTGAAGCAGAATATTAAAATAAATTAATTAAAAACTTACATCTTTTAATCTGCTTTTGTTCTTCATAATGCGGAACAGTGAAAGCTTCTTTGGCGAACCAAACAGCATTCACAGCCCAAAGAAACGGCAGAAGGGCAAACCCAGCTATGAATGAAGCAAAATAATTTATACTTTTTGCATAAATAATCAGAGTATCAGAATCAAGCATGACTCACCTCGAAAATACCATTTGCAGATGTATAATTTCTTGTCATTTGGAATTTTTGACAAATCCATAATGACAATAGGTATTTTAAATGTATGACCTATACCCTTGTTATAAATATGTTCATACACGCATGTACAATATTATTCTATGTATTATAATGCTATATCTGAGCACGGTTAACAAAATTAATTAAGACGTTAACAGAAACAGGAGAATAATATAAAAAATACATTAGCGAAGTATCAAACCAAAACGTAAGATATTCTTCCGGAGTAGAAACGTTACTCACATTTCCCGGAAGATGGTGTAACAGAGCACGAAAAAAGAAAGGAAGGGATGCGCTTTAAATGTTCTCATAGGAAACAAGTTAATCGCAGAGTTACTTTGAAAAGTATAAATTACTTTATGATACCTGACGATTCACCTTACGTAAATTCTGCCGTAGCTACGAGTAGAAATATTACTGTGGATATATTCAAAAAAATGCATTGGTCACTTTTACAGCGCCTTGACCTCCGCGTATGAGAAAATGTTGAATATCTTCAACATTTGGACACCCTGTATACCCTTAACAAAAGATATACGAAGTCCTGAATGACCACCACTTTCCCAATCGTAATGGTGGGAGCAAGTCATGTGACTGGTTACTTGCCGCCCCGCTTGTCGCACGAGTATCCGTGGCCAGCCATTTTGATTAGTAACATGGCGTCAGCGGAGATTAATATGGCGTCCTCGGACATAATAACCGAAGTGGAGATTCAACCAGATATTCAAGAGGTTGAAATAGAAACAATACCGGTGGAAATACCCTGTGAGACCGTGGAGACTACCATCGAGGGAGAGGATGGCCAGCCGATGATTGCTCTTCAACCACTTCCAGAGCCAGGACGCGAAGAAATCATACTACAGACGCAAGAGGAAATCGTCGGCAGTGATCCGTTGAGCGTATACGATCAGATCCCGGTACCAGAGAACGATATTTATGTCGAGTCGAGTCCCGGTCCATCGAGAAAGGGTCCAAAGAAGGCCAGAAAGAGCGGCACAACGCGTTTCCGAACGACCGATCATACGATATTCGGGGAAATGGGCTCGGAAACGAAGGCTAGAAAGTGGGAGCAGAAGCAAGTGCAAATCAAGACGCTTGAAGGTGAATTCTCGGTGACGATGTGGGCCTCAGGCACCGATGATGGTAAGTCTTCGTCGTTTATTTTCTAACCTCTTTATTTCTCTCTTTTTTTTTTCTTTTGGCAATTTAAACGAACACATATCGAGGTAGTTCCGCCGTGAGACTTTGTAACGGCTATCCCTATCTCCATGTACACTGTTGGTACGCACTTCCGGTCGACTCGAATCAATACCGTACTTTTCTTACGGGTTCGTTAAAGAAATCAGCGGGTCGTTCTCGGATTCTTTATTATCTACGATTTCGTTGACAGTTTGCGTTGTTTGTTTTGATCGAGAGAACGCCATTATGCTGCCAGGGGGCAGCCATATTTTGAAAATGGCTTCTTTTACGTGGATCTATCCTCACGAATGATAATGGCGGAGTTGCGCTTATAGCGGAACTAGCGAGATCCACGCCTTATCTTTATTTCCCTAAATGCATTACTTTAGTTGATCTTCCACCTTTATTCTTACATCTATATTAGCTTCTGCATATTTTACTTGAATGGAATCTCTTATTTCTTGTTTTCCGTAGAAAATGACTGAAAACGCTGAATTTATTCTATCAGACATGAAAGTATCCATCTCTACCTCTTACGTCATTCTGTATGAAATCTTTAATTCTTGTCCAATCGTTTATAGACATCGGAATAATTTCAATAATTAATTACTATTTATTTTCATTGAAACAATATGATTCTGAACTTCTTAATTTTATTATGTAAATTCAGTAGCATTCATATTACGTTTATCTTTGTCACACTGTTTTACTATATAAAAAGATATGATTAGATTTATTCGATAATTTCACCTGATCATTACTGTGACATAATAATAGAATGTTTTCAAAATATAGTTAACATTCAAATAATCTATCTATTAAAATAAATAATACAGTTTTCATTACTTTTGCAGATATAAATTGTTGAGTTATTATTTGTATAAAAAATTTATTATATATATATTTTATATATTTTATGTTAAATTCAGTATTTGCTGATAAACAAAAAATTATATTAACCATGAAACTTTTAAATATGTAATTTTTATTGTTCCCTGTTCTTTTATTTTCCACATTTGATACATTATTACATAGTTCTCCATTGCTTAAGAGATATTTTGAGGCTTTACAATTAAGTACAAATAAAAATTATAAAATATTCGTAAACCAAAAATAAGTACAGTAGCTTTTGTTTGGGACTGCTTGTTTGTTATTGTTAAAGGGAGTGTCCTATTAGCTCCTCACCTGGTGGATGTTCCAGATGAAGGCTCAAATCCAGAGCCTGATCCAGACTACACAGAATATATGACTGGTAAATCCAATGCCAAATTCAATCACTCTGGGAGCTCCATTTCTGATGGAATGCCAGGTCTTGATTTATCGGATCCAAAACAACTGGCTGAATTTGCTAGGCCTGGTCACAAATTGAAAGTACGCAAACCGCCTGTTTTAGATGGTGTTGAACGCACCATAGCCTGTCCACATAAAGGATGCACAAAAATGTTCAGAGATAACAGCGCGATGCGTAAACATCTGCACACTCACGGGCCACGAGTACACGTATGCGCGGAATGTGGGAAAGCATTTGTTGAAAGTTCCAAATTGAAAAGGCACCAACTGGTTCATACGGGAGAGAAGCCTTTCCAATGTACGTTCGAAGGATGCGGCAAAAGGTTTAGTCTCGATTTCAATCTTCGTACTCATGTTAGAATTCACACTGGTGACAGACCTTACGTTTGCCCGTTCGATGGATGCAGCAAAAAGTTTGCACAGTCAACGAATTTAAAGTCACACATATTAACACACGCGAAGGCTAAGTAAGTATATATTTTGGATTCATAATAAATATTTAATAATCAAAATGGAATATTTGATAAAGTCGTATGTTAATTTACAGGTCACGTAATGCTATCGGGAGACAAGTACAACAAATTCAACTTCAGCAACCTCAATTTGTTCAGGTTGAAGTTGCGGACGTGGATAATCAACAGTTCATTGTTTATGCTGATTAGCCCCCCTAAACAATGATCTCATATCCTACTAAACCTACTATGGAATATCGTAATCATTAATTAGTAACCTAAACAGTGTAAATATTTTCATGATACAAGTGATGCGGGCAGGACATTACTAAAAGCTGTTAGTTATCTTAAGAGATGAAATTAAGTAATCGATTTATACCTCTGTGCTTAGACGCAAAAGTAAATGGATAACATGAGCACTATAACTACCATAAAATGAAAAAAGAAGAAAAAATAAAGTAAAACTATGCTAAAGAAGGTAGTGTATCTTCTGAAACATATAAATGGTAGGATGTTGCGCACTGCTCAATCTCATGTCCGAGTAACTAACTGATACCTAGTGCGCTTTCATAACAAAACTGTATATATTTATACGTAAAGTAAAATATTGTATACAGTATATTTTGGAGAAATTCTGATGAGAATAAACTACAAGATATGTCTTTTTCCGTCGGACTTAATTGTACCACTTAATATACTTTTTACACTATATAATGGTAATTGTTAATAGTCATTCAAAAGAAGAAAAAGGAAAGGAAACATAAATGCGTCTATTGTATATTATAGTTTAATGTCCGCAAAATATGATACCTTTATTCCTGTAAAATTATTAAGAGGTTTTTAAGTATTGTCTATTGAAGTAGACAGGGGAGAGAGAGCATTGTAAGATCAAATGGATGCGTGTTTAATATTGTCGGCATTGAAAAAGAGAACAGATTCATTCGAAAGATGTACGTTGACATAATATATTTTATCCGTGATATTTACGAATACATTGTGATGTATACATGTGCATCGATGCAATGACGTTAACGAAGTTGTTAAGAAATTCGTGTCATTTCGAAGTAAGAAGCAATAGTTTATAGATAGATTTATAATATCGACTGTATTAAATGGCGATTGCGTGCATCCCATTACATCGTTATTCATTAATATTCGCATATCACAATTTTATACATGCAGCTACAACGTTATAGCATACCTACAATTCGACCTACATTCTATAATTCTAACATTATTTATAAAACAAAAAAACTTGGATAAGTTATTTAAATCGTATAAAGTATATTCTTTCATAAATATTTCTTTACAGCTATGCATTTCACATTTTATAGCTGTATGCGTTCACCAAAAGAGAAATACTTTAAAGTATTTCCGGAGAGTTCGTTTTTCAAAGACATTCTGAGTGAACACACGATCTGTTGTATGAAACTACAATCTTGAATTTCTTTCCTGCTATATAATATCTGGTCTTTATTTGTTTGTATATTCCCAGTAATTTTTATGTATAAGATATTTTTATGAGTTGTAAACACTTTAAATTGATTAATTTCAATTTATAATAAAGTACGAAACATTTATATGAATTCTGTCAGTGTGCAGCGTGTAATGTAATTTGGCCTATATAAGTAGCAACGTTTGCTTATGGAAAGAAGTTTAAGAAATCTTTGTAGAATTTTTAATGCCTGATGGAAAAATAGAAGCTTGATCTGGTATTAGTCTGCCAATAAATATTTTTTATCAACACTAACATTATGAGCATTCAACATAATTTCTTGCACATTGTAATAATAATTGCTTCCTGATGGAAGTAATGTTAAATATAATGTGAAATTAAAAAATAGTAATCGTTGTGTGTTCGGATATTACTGCTGTCTTCATATTACATTGTAGTTTCTTTTTATTTGGGTTTAAAAGAAAGTGAAAAAACATAATTTTTCAGTTGTTTTTATTATTGTTATTACACATGCAAAATTTCTTTTATACTGTGATAACTTTATACAGTCACAATGTTCGCATATAAAGATTCAATAATGCATTGAAAATTAATGAAAAATTATAAGAATTTTACGTTTATTTATATCTATTTATAGTAACATAGCAATTTATACAGTCATATAGTAATTTATTAAGTCTGAATGAAAGTGAAAAAAATTAGTTTCTATTGATATTAATGCTTAATATCCGGAAAAGAAGTGATATTCATTACTTTCAACTGTAACATAATAATATAGTAAATAATTTCACGCTACTCTGCCCCTCAATCGTAACATTTAAAACATACTTATGTGTGCATTATATTTTATTCCGTTTTAGAAAAGTACATATCTCGTGTTCATTTTTATCCGTTTTATGTAACTTACTGTTTGAGTGAAAAAAAAAGTTAATGTTATCTCAAGATCTTCAGATAACTAGCGAATGAAAGTTTAAAAATGTATCGTTGAATACATTTCTTCCGACAAGACAGTCAAAAGGATAACAAGATCACTTTAGACCCTTCTATGAAGAATTATTACAAATGGAAATTATAATTAGTACCTCCCAGACCGTCCATCTCTACCCTTATCTTCTCTACCTTTTCGACGATCTTTGGATCTAGATCTCCTATCACGAGAGCGTGATCTTCTCTTACGGTCACGACCACGAGATCGTGAACGTGATCTCGATCTACCACCTTTACCACCCTTCTTGCGGCTGTACAGATAACGCCGTAATTCTCGAGAAATAGGTTTCAAATGCATAAAGTTACAAAATCCTGATCGAGTACATTCTCTGAAACAATATTAAAATTCGAGTGTAATAAAAATCTGTATAATGTTCTTTCAATATATTTTTATTATACTTCTAAATGAATACATACCCCATTTCATACTGACGGCAACAAGCTTCCCTGAAGTCAGTAACTGGTGAAAGTTCAGCATAAACTGGTCTTCCACCAAACCATCTGTTATTTAAGTCGTTAACAGCTCTCTCTGCATCCTCTTCTCTTCGAAACTTAATGTAAACATTCCCAACCAAGTGATCTCCCAGATTGTCACAGACATTCATTTCTTCTATTTCACCATACTTGTCTTCACATTCAACAAAGACATCTTCAAAGAAGTTATCGTAGTGTTCTTGCATTTCTTCGTCAGATACATTGGCAACCACTGTAAAATAATACTTATAAAACTGTATAAAGTGGTATTATTAATTTTCAGGTTAAATAAATGACAAATTTTGTCATTGTAACTATTTATTTAGAGTATTAATTTATTGATTAAGTAGCTTTAGATTATGAATGCTCTTATAAGCCCAACATTGATTAGTGGGTTGAATAATTATTATACTTACAATGAGATCCATCTGCACTTTTTGCTGAATTCTGAGGATTTACATAAAGATTCTGTAATAAACATGTCTGGAACAAACAAATTATTAATTTATTAATGAAAGAGTACTATGTTGAAGTATGTGGCATATCATAATCAATAAGGCATGTAAGAAATGAATAAATCTAAGCACTGTACTTTTGACAATTTATAACACACTGAAATCATACACGTGAAACAGGGCAAGAGTCGATAGAAGTTAAAACTTGATGGTAATTATAAGGAAATGAAACGGAGTAAAAAGGTTAAGGAAAACATCTTTACCTGACTGAAAGTTGGCTTGTTATGAATTCGTGAGCATCGATCCCCGTGTCGGCAAGCACCAATTTTAAAATAAAACGAACAGTTTACTCTGAAATAATGAAAAAAAAGGGACGTTGTTAAGCTTTTGTATGAAAAATTCAAACCCGTATCAATTGGAAGTCTTCACTTACTTGTCTTTTTCTGTACCAAAAATTGATGCCAAGTACTCTGCCATTGTTCCCTGTTTCTTAGTATGTTGGAATTAGAATGTTGTGTTTTTTAAAGCGCGCAAAGAGCCGCTTTGCCACAACATACACAACCTTTTGCGTGCGACTCCGTTTTCAAAATGGCGTGGTAGCCAGTGTTATAAAACGCTCGCTTAATAAGTTCGCGAGTGATCCTTCTAGTTTCTCTACTTCATCTCTAGAGGGCACCGAAATTTGTCCTATGAACATTTTTAACAGGAATAAAATAAATACTTTTCGACACACGGAATTATTCATTTATAACAATATCGTGATTTATTTCGTGAATTCTAATGTTTCTATTTTGTTGTATTATTAAGCAATTGTTGTATTTCTGTGCGGCGTTGTCAACCTTATCGATGAACATTTCAAATTCTTGGCAACTCGTGACTTGAATAGATGTCACTGTATTTTAAAAGGAAAATTTGTTTTCATCAACATGAGTCATATGTAAAGATTTTCTTTACAATTACTATAACAGTAGTTTGGGAACGAAAAGTTTGTTATGCAGCATGTCTTCCTCAAGTTGTACAGATAACGTGAAGTACATTTATCAATTGCCATTTTTCGAACGGTCGGAACTTTGTAAAATACTTAATCAGAATGACAAGTGGGAAGAGCTGGCTGGTAAGATGTAAACAGAATTTTTAATTATATTCATTTAACTGCTAGTAACATTATTTTGTGTAAGTACTCTGTTGTACTAACAAACAAACCTATATATGTTCACAAGTGTTATGGACAATTTTTCAGGAGTATGGATGAAGTATGATGTGTTGACAATACAGGGTTTGCGAAAGGAAAAAAATCCAACAGATGAACTATTAACAATGTGGGGCCATCATAATCATACAGTATTGGAATTGTTTGTTTTATTATCCAGAATGCAACATTATCAATCTATGGTTCCATTAAAACCATTTGTTGATGAAAAGTTTCATAAATTACTTTATAATGGAGAGGGTAACCTTCACAGAGTACTTGGAAAACGACTCAATAAAAATACAAAAGATTTGAAGATAGGTATCCAGAATTTCAATCAAGTTGTACCACCAGAACCAAATGTGCCTAAAATCATTGTAGAAGCACACACTAAGGAAGCATCTCATAAAATATTAAATCAACCAATGCAAGCTGTGCAAATTGGAATTACTCCCAGCAATTCTAACAATTTACTCGTTGCATCTTTAGCAGCTGCATCTCCTTTAGCAGGTTCTTTACAGCACAGTCGAACTAGTGGAAAAAATAACAATAATGTGGCAATTCCTTGCACAGAAGCAACTTTACCTCATGCATCTTACAATGAATTATCCACAGCTACAAATGAATGGAATAAACATAATATCTTAGGGAAAGGAGGTTTTGGAACTGTCTATAGAGGTAACAAAAAAAGTAGGCAGTTAATGTTTTACAAATTATTTATTTATAACATTTATTGTCTATTGTATAGGCACTTGGAAGAATACCGATGTAGCTATTAAGAAGATAGAAAAAAGAGGAGCTGATTCGGATGAAAGTTATGTACTTCAGCTTCAGCAGTCTTTAAGAGAAATAAAAATTTTAAATTCTTGTCCGCATGAGAATATTTTGTCTCTATACGCGTACAGTTTGGATGGTAGAGCACCATGTCTTGTATATCAGCTTATGAAAAATGGATCTTTAGAAGATAGACTGTTAGTGAAACAGAAAACTCAACCATTAACTTGGATACAGCGTCATGAAATTGCCAAAGGAACTGCCCGTGGTTTGCAGTATTTGCACACAATTGGAGGAAAGCCTCTGATACATGGTGATATAAAAAGCGCCAATATTCTACTTGATAAAAATTTTGAACCTAGAATTGGTGATTTTGGTTTGGCAAGAGAAGGACCTGAAAAAGATTCAATGAAAGTAAGTCCATATTTTGTTTAGAAAATATATGTGCTTAGGCACTGAGACTGGTCAAAGTGAGAGCCTAAGGGTGGTAGGCCCAACCAATGTTACCCATTGCAAAACTTCACTATATGTGTACAGAGAAATTAATAGAATGTTATATGTTCTTTCCACATTTATTCTAGGTGAGCAAAATTCATGGAACAAGACCTTATCTTCCAGAAGAGTTTTTACATGGACGAAAATTATCGACGAAGGTAGATACTTACAGTTACGGTATTGTTTTATTTGAATTAGCCACTGGTTTGTCGGCGTATGATGACACTAGATTGGAAAATAAATTTTTAAAGGAATTTATTGACAGTTGGGAAGATAAAGATCTTCATTTATTAATAGATATAAAAGCAGGTGAGAAAGACAAGCAGGTGTATAATAATTTAATGGTTTTGGGGAAATGGTGTGCTAATCATATGGCACAAAACAGGCCTGAAATGGATTATGTTTTTAAAAAATTGAATGACTTGTAATTTTATTATGTTTTGATTGCTATTACAACTTGCATGAGAATATTACGTCTTGTGATAAGTGCATTTAGGAAGATGTATATAGTTGTATAATCAGTTGATATATAAAATTGACATAATTTTATGTTTGAAGTTGTCATATGCAATTTGTAGCTACATTAGTATATATATTTTTATGCAACAAATTATTATTGATTCCTATGGAATTCTTTTCTCTGTTTTTGATACATTGCATGGCTGATAATGAATTGACAGTAGTTGTCTATTAAAACAAAGCATTGTTTATGCTTTATCAGTAGATTTTATTTTATTTCATTTCATAGCATTTATATACGACTGACAGGGCCGTTTTCAGAATTATGTATGTATATTTACATATATTTTGTGGATAATAAAAACGTTTTAGAAGTAAACATTAAATGTGTTAAATAAGTGTACTAGACACCCTTTATACCATATATTTAATTAAGAATATAAAAAAGGTTTAAAAGTGACGATTTAATAGTATGTAAATAGCTTTTAAAAGATTAAAAAAGTCAAATAAGTACAACGGATATTTTTAATATACACACGAGGGCTTTATAATACAACTTAAAATAGTATGTTTGAATACATTAACTTTTTCTAATATTTTTGACAAAAAACATTTATATAAGATCGAATTCTTTTAGATTGTTATCTTCAGAATTTAACAGGAAGTAAACATGAAAGTAATTCATAAAGTGCAAAAATAATATCAATAAGATTTCATTAATGTGTAATAGATTATAGCAAACACATAACATACATTTGCATTTTAAACTTTTATTATAAAATTGAATGTATCAATATGTTTAAGATTTGTACAATTGTAATTTTAAGGCTATATTTTACATATCTTTACTGCATGATAAATGAAATGCGACATGAAAAGAAGTCGTGATAATGAAAACAATAACACATGGCGTTGATAAATCTACATTATTTGTCGAATGTATTTAGAGATGAAAAATGAGAATGTTGTAATGTTTTAAATAATCATAAAGTATAATTTCTTTTAAAAGAAATGTAAGTATTATACAATATTCTATTTTTTTTCTAATAAAATAGCTTTTTAAGAAACTTAAAATACTAACTACATTATTATTACTAACTGTAGTTTTGTTTTTAAAAAATTGTAAGAAAATTATAATAAATAGAAAATGACAAATTAAGTTGAACAGTATCAATTAATTCCTAAAGTTCAATATCAATTTATGATAAATTAAATTTTAGCGATTTAGCGGATACTCTAAATCGAAGAGTGAAACAATTTTGAAAGTAATTTATATATTTCGTATATGTATATTTTCTTCAGATATTTGAAAGTACTACGGTATACAAAGTAGAAATATAGCTGACTACTTGGGAAACAAAATACTCAATTTTTTTTACTCGCTAAAAAATTAGAACTAATACAGTAATACCCATGTTAAAAATTAAGTAGAACGCAATATGCAAAAATATGTATGAAAACTTGTTTGATACGAGTAGTACAGAAGTGCATTTCCAACATTGCGATATAGAATGTGCTTGAAAGTGAAACACGGGAATAGGTATGACGTGATTTTTAGATTGCTATTTCAGTTTCGTGATTGTTTAAAAAATAATAGTACGCGTAATCTTTTGTCAACAGAACTTGCACATCTGTAGTAAAGTACGAACTGTTAACTTTTGCTGTAGTGCCCAATTTCTTGTGCCCAATTACACCTTATACACCAATGTATTATATTATTATACACACAATGTCCTAAAATAAGTGACACGGTAAAAAGAAGTTATAATCTTCTATGTTGTAACTTCAGATTGCGAATTGATTAAAGCTTTTTATCTACATCCCTTAAAACGAAAAATTTATCTAAATACTTCGGTTTTGTCATTTCAAGACATCCCGCATAACTTGTGTTTAAATTCGCTAACCGTCGCGCGATTCATACTACCGAAAATTGGTAAACAATAATACACATTTAACAAATTTTCATCAATATAATTACAAGTATGCAAACGCGACTTTGCGATGAATATAATTAACTATATCCAATAGTAGTCACTGATAAACCATAAAGAAAACTAAACGAGAGGTATTATCTAACAAAAAAAAGAACAAAGAATAACGCATCATTTTTTAAAATGAATTGGATTCGCAAAATAGTTGAAGCACACAGTAAGAACGTTCTAGGAGACTAATATTGATCCATAAAGGGAAATATTTTTAGCACGAAACCCTGAATGTGTACCGTAACATGGAATACGTTACACACCTTCGTATTCCGCGCCCGTTAAAAGTAGGCGAGAGAGCACCGGCACCTTATCTGACCGCGAGAATAAACGCATTCAGGAATTGTTCCCCCCCTCCCTCCCGCCATACCCACGTGTTTTGAAAGAGTATAGAGGACGTCTTTTTCATCAACGTTGCAACCCGTGTGTGTTTACTTCGTATACCTCCCGGACATTCCCGAGGCGTTAACTAAACAGATCGGTCTTCGACGTGATCTTCTTGATGGCCGGTAGTATGTGTATCGTGGTGTATTGGCCGTAGTTCAGTGGTA
Organism: Dufourea novaeangliae; assembly: GCF_001272555.1. Taxonomy (NCBI): domain Eukaryota; kingdom Metazoa; phylum Arthropoda; class Insecta; order Hymenoptera; family Halictidae; genus Dufourea; species Dufourea novaeangliae. The sequence goes on along the minus strand of NW_015374010.1, from coordinate 2,116,269 downwards.
TCCTTAAATCAGTGCTGTCTCGTCTGTCCGGCGGAAGTTCTTCCTGCTGTTGATTGATGGTCCAGAGCAAGGCTGGTATCGATAACATGGTCATTGTCACTCCCGCGATGGCCAGCAACCAGATTATCACTGTCTGTACTATCGGGAGCACGTGAAGCGCCAGTTTCAAGAGCAGCAGCAGGTCGCTTGGCAGTGTAGGTATGTACTGTAAACAAATTTTTATATGTACATTATGCAGAAGTATGTTAATATTGGAGTTATGTGTTTTGGTCGAAAGTGGTGTTTACATTCGGTCATTCCATGTGTCTCTTTACGTTTGTTTGCACTTTCTGATTTTCTTTTACCCTCGGAGTTTAGCCCCCGACACTTCTGTCTTTCTTATCGCCTGAGAACGTGATTCTGTTCTTAAAGCAATTGACGTCTGTATCTCTAGAGTTCGTTTCTTTCGCTTGTATCGTATTCAAAATGAGAAACGTTTGTTTCCTCGTGATGCAACAGTGACAACTGATCAAAGAATCGTATCGAGAAGTTAGTATAAAGAATGCCAATTACCAAGCTCCAAAAGGAATCCGTTATTTATTGTCAAATCGTTGGCCTAATACTAAAAATATTGCCAGATTATCTTGATCTAAGTAAGTGTATTATATGCATATTTCTTTAACTTTCAAAGGTTAATAATGTTTTCTACGTCTTGGAAAATGTGCCAGGGAATCTAAAGTTTCATCAACGTTATATCTGTTTTAGTAATCACTATCTGTTAATGCCTTTCTCGCGTTTCTAGCGTACGAAACACTGCTGATATATGTATAAATCCATGTACCTTTAGGAGCACTGAGGATTGTATGTGCTCGTAGTCTTCTCAACAGAAGAAAAAATTTGTTATCTAACTTTCAATTTTAGTAAATAGTCCCGAAATATCAGAATTTACGTAAACACCCGTAGTCTACTAATGGGAGTTAAGTCTTCAGGTTTTGACACTTCAATGGATTGCCCTACTATCGGCTTGCATAACATAACGGTACCAACAAAAAATTTATTTTATTATTTTCCATAGCATGCTAACAAATATTCCAACCTTATGACACACAACGATTTAAGTTACATATTTTCATTAGTACTGTCTCTAGTGGGCCCCCTTATGCGGCTTCTCCCCTCCTTGCCGCGCGTGTTACCTGCGTATAGGGTAGCATTGTCTAGGGGCAGGGTCCCCTCAGTATTTTCCTTAACCTCTCACTATATTGGATTCTACTTATCTGCGTGAACAAATAGGTGAAATTTCTATGAAGACTACTCTAAATTTCTCATTTTTATATCCGTTTATATTTAAGGAACATTCAGTCAAAAGGATGCAATGAATTTTCGATGAAAATTTGCAATCTACCCGCTTCATTGCCCATATATATTTCTAATCTTTACTAGGATATTCGTAGCAAGATTTTGCCTACGTGATATACTACGAACGCAATAATCACTTCCGTCAGTGGCATTTATTTTCTAGCAAGACATTCGTATTCATTTTCAATTACGTAAATTTCGGTCAATGTTGTGTGAACGCTTCGCGAGATTGGATTCAACATTTTTAAATGAGAAGCTTAATTTGGGCGATGTTTCCAGGAAAAACGAGCGGACATATGTTTCTAAGAAAATTGTGGTGTGTGCAACAATAAGGAAAGTTTGAACGTTGGGTCGTCACACGTGGGTGAAGTTTGTATTTCTGATACGTTTGCTTTTTAAATGGACGCCTGAAAAGCATCCCAAGGTCGGCAGCGTACCTTTAAACGGAATGTTGTACCTATCATTTGTAAAACAAGTTCAGTGACTCATTGCGCAAGGTCATTGAAGATCCCAAGTGCACAGCGAAACGACCTTTTTAGTACAGCTTAACTTCTTCTTGGAATTTCAGCTCACAGAGCTTCCACGTACAGTTGGCAATCAGACGACTTTTTCGTGTCTCCTTGAGACCTGTAATGATCTTGCGTCCCGAGGCAAGAGACTCATTTGGACCGCGGACATTATTCATCAGGGTGGAAAATGTAATTTGCGATTCACCAGAACGCGTTTTTCACCTTGGTGCCGTTGTGTGTACCCAAACAGCGGTGCCATTAACAGTAAATTGTTTCTTGTAAATTACGATGAAATTGCTGTGTCTTAATACTTTCTTTAGTAGGTATCTGTTTGTTGTTACAAATTACAGAAGATAAAAGTAATTTTTTGTACTTCATAACAAGATAATCATAGGGTCGTTACACGCGAAATCGCGTTAAATTCTTGAAATTTTGGATATCCTTCTTTAAAGTCTCTACATGATTTTATTAACAAAAATCAAAACGATTTTGGTTTTAGATAAAGAAGTCTCATCGAATGTCATGGTTTCCTCATAACCAAAAAAGGATCTTTCGTGTCTCATTCAGCGTCGAGGATGAATCATTGTACATAGAATTCAGCAGGTTGCTTTACTTTTTAAAAACATATATCTGGACCCCAGAGCCAAAGTGTATTAAGTCACACTTTTTAAACTTTAGAGGAGAGGAAATCAAAGGTGCGAAAACCTTGTAAGTTTGGAACCGTTCGGTAAGAATTGAACGAGAAACAATCACTATCTTCGAACAATTGAATGGATTTAAGGCAAGTTTCTATATATAGAAATGGAGAACTTTATATTAATTTTTCTATGTGATAGGTTTTGCACTGTTTGAAAAATATCAACGTAATATCATTTATTTTTCATACATGAAAAATGTAAAATGTTATCTTTTTTTTAAAAGTGGACTTAATACACTCTGGCGTTGGGGTTCAGATATATTAATTGTACCCACCAGATCGCTCCAGAATAATGGTACCGTCAGATCGTTGAAAGCCGTGATCTTGTCATTGTAGAATGTAGGGTACATGACGAGGTTGATCTGTATTCTCGAGTTAATCTTCATTGGGATGCCGACCGTCTGAGGAAAAGAAAACAAAACCCGTGAATCATCGATTCGCCGAGGGGACTGAGAGAGAGACGGAGAGATTCGAGTGGAATCCCTTGAACGGCCGTTTCTTTATTTCTTTTTTTTTCTTTTTCTCAAGCCATTACAAAGTTGCTGCAACGATCCGTAAGTTCGACGTCCTCGTTGATCTATAATGGCCAACGGACTACTAGTTCGTCGAGCATCGGGCGTTATCGTTATCGGATTAGGTAACTTGACCAGTCGTCGACCGGTTTTCAAATATGTTCTTCGCGCATACCGTGACTTTTCTTGTGAAACGCGCCTCGTAATGCCTGTGAGTTTTCTCGTCACGGGGAATGTGCTCTTGATGAAAACGCAGCCGAACGGTTTCGCGCGTTTAGTCGCGGTTACATAAATTTTAGGTGTAAAAGACGGGGTTTTAGAGGGGAAACGGTCGCGTTACGTATTAGGGTAGTTGCAATTAAATAATAGATTGTATAGAGAGGTACAGTAATGTCTCGATGAGTGTGACGTACTCGAATCCGTTTCGGAGCATTCATAGCAAAGGGAAAGTTTTTCAGGTTTTTATAAATTTGTGCTTTACCAGAAGCCGAACCTCTATTTAGCATTTGTTTACTCTATTTCGATTGATTCCAGAGGGGGAACCCTCAGTGGTAAGGATAACGCCGTTGCTTGTGTCGCATTCATCGAGGAATCACTGTATTCCTTTGCTTAGACCCAAACTAGATTTGGACATTATGCTGCTATCGAACTGCTCGATGTCGTCGATTCTTCCCAAATGACTGAACGCTATTGATGTTATTGTAATTTTTCTTTTGTATATTTACTCTTATAACTATGATTTGACTACTTCTCAGGGGATACCTGGTTCGTTATCAATATTGTTAGAGCCACTCACCGGTTGTAGAATGATTTTCGCCCTATGTTTCTCGGGCTCCGGTTTAAGGCCTTCGATGTCCTCCCGTAGACTCGGGTCCGCGTCGAGGAAATGCGGCAGGGACATAGCTGCTGGGATATCTGGAAAGAAAAATGATCAGGTTACACGTAATTCTATGAAACTTCCATTATCAGTGACGAAAATCGTGTTAGAAGAAATGGTAGTTAATCGGACAAAAGGGACTAGGAATTAAATAATTTTTATCTGTTGCAAGATTCTTGGACAAATGATTGGAATTGTTATAGAAAAATGTCAGACGCTTAATGGCGCGCAGTGAACTATATTCTCAAAGTTCAGACTTCGACATTTGATGTTGCAGACTAGCGACGTCCGCTGGAGGGACTGCCCTGTCCTGCATTTCCTTGGTGAATCTGGCAAGCGGTGGATCGGAATCTCGAAGAAATCAACGAACAGTGAGTCTTTTTGCCTTTTCGAAAATCGTGAAACGAAAATTATTTGGATAAGGTAGCGTTATTAAGATTAGTTGCAGAAGTAATGAATAATTAAAACGAACGATCCTACAAATTGAATTGTTGATAGTGTCTAATGGTAGTTGAACATTGGAATAATTCGTTAATTTTTTTAAATACTTACTATAATAGCATGGTGTCATATCAGATAGTCCTTTTCTCAGGCACTTGGACTTTTTCTTGCAAAAGCACTCGTTCTCCGGATTCTGATCCGGCGTGTCTAAGAAATCTTCCGCCACAGTGTACATGTATCCCTCGAGACCGTTCTCCATCCACACTTTTTCCTTGAACACGATCGGAATCGCCCTGCAGAATGCTTTTCTGAAGACCCTGAATGTCGCGTGCACGTCCAAATTCGTTGGGAATAATTCGCCCTCGGTGCACCCTTTCACGCGATTGCAAATTGTGTTCCTATAACAAGAGAGTTAATTCTATACACACAACACAAGGAGAAAACCATAGAAAACTTCATGTTATCGTAACTAATAACGATAGGTACTTTGAGTGTTCGAAAACTGAAGTTTTGTTGCCCGATAAGGTGAAGGTGAACAGAGAATTTTCGTCTTCCTCCATAGAATTTGTCTTGGACCAATGAAGGTTTGACAACTCTAAATATAATATCTTTCAGAGGCTCGAGTTTAGCAATCCAGAGTCGGAAAGTCAAGTCAAAAGAAATCGTGAAACCGAAGTTAGAGGATCGACGAGTTCACAGACGTTCCCTGAATCCATGAAATCCACAGCAGAGTGTCAAAGTCAGTGAACCTTTTAAACCAGAGACCTAAGACAGAGGGCCTTGAGACTTAAAAACTTCTAGTTAAAGGACCTCCAGACATAAAAATCAGGGATTGAAGACCTATCAAGTCAGGGGATATTTGGAATTCAAGTAGTTAAGTTTTTGGGTCCTCTGATTTGGGTCTCTGGACCCAGGGGACCTATGACTTGGGTCTCTGAATCCAAGAGTCCTCTGGCTTTTGGGATCCTGGATCTGAATGACTTTGGTTTTGAGGGTTTTCTGACTTGGATACCCGGGTTTGAAGGATCCCTAACTTCGGTCTCTGGGTTCAGGGGACCTTCGACTTGGGTCTTTTAGGTTCACGAGTTCTCTAGCTTGAGTCTCTGGATCCAAGGGATCTTTGAGTATTCATTTCTCCATGGTATTTAATCGCTTATCGGTAGCTGTTAATGACAACAGAAACGAGGAAAAAGTCGCTACACGAGAGAATGGAAGGATGATTCAGTAGCGATTAAGAAACATGTTATTACTATAATGCGAAGATTCTTACTCTGGTATCGTCTCGTTTCCTTCCGGCTCTTTATATCCCCATTGCGACATTCCTGGACTGTAATTATAGGTTTCGATACTCAGGTAACGGCCTTCCTCGTCTGTCATGTTATCATTTTTTCCGATATTCATGAACACAACGTTTTCTCCTTCATCGTACATCTGCATAAAAGGACATTCGTATCGTTAAGTAGAAAATCTAGTCTATAAACGATCTATACATAGGGCTGCCATTCGTAAAATCATTAATCTAGGACAAAGAGCATTAAAACCCCGGACATTTCCACTTGAAACCCGGACACTTTCAACTACTTCTTATATTAGGTACGATATTCCAAGGCAAAAATTTCTGTAACTTTTGGATTGTAACCGCAATCAAGAAATGAAGATTACATATAGTTGCACAAAGTAGGAATTTATTTGTGACTTAAAATAACTTATAAAATACGCAAACTTAATTTATCGAAAAATCTGGATCACTACAGAAAATCCCGTCGGACATCCCCGGACGCTCTAAAAAAAAGGACAAATCCGGGGAAACATATTATTACAAATATCAAAGTATTATCGATTTTTTTATGAAATTTTTAACTCTTTTCACCAAGAATTTACTTTGTAGTTTCATACATCACAACGTTTTCCACGGTCGATTAACGTTTCTCAATAGTATTTCTAACGAGAATTTCGCAGCTGTTTTAATGTCAGAAGTGCCCGAGGAGCAAGTGGTAACTGAATTTCTCAATCGATTTTCCCTAATGATCTTATGAAACGACATTCTGTCTCACCGGGAGATTTTAACAATTTACGCGATTTTTACGAGAAGATACAACGGCCTTTTTTTTACAGTAAATTGTGTTTAACCCTTTTAGTACCTTAGAGCCAATATATCGGTCAGAAAATCGGTACTCGGAAGAAATAAAGTTTCGATAATCGGTATTTGAGACTATCAAATTTTCAGCAATCGGTACTAGGGATGGTCAGAGTTCAGAAAATCGGTACTTGGTACCGATCAAATTTTCGATAATCGACGTTCTACTTTACTTCTTTGCCTACATCCCTTACAAAATAAATTGCCTCTTTCAACTAATCGCTCATAAGACGTACAAAAAACCGAAGGATTTACGCTACTTCAAAGTAACTAACGCCGCAATTAGTCGGAACTAGTGCACGAAAAAGTCACGCGATCGTTCACCTTTGCATATGACATAGAACTTTCATTAACAGATCCTTTCGACTCGTTATTAATCGGTACGAAATAAAAAAAAAAAAGGGGGGGAAACGAAGCAGGTGACAGGCTCAGGAATCCCGTCGCAGATGCAAACGGGCCGTGCGTCGCCGGTTCCGAGGGTCGGCTAAATCACCGTCGCCGACGAGCAATCCCGTTCGAATTAATTTCGCCACGCGCTCTCGAGAGTGAACAGGTGCGTGTCTCTCTGTCATAATCGCTTTTTGTCACGTTTAGAAGTCGTTGACACTAACCCCGTGAACCCTGAAACGCATGCAAAACAGTGAAAGGATCGGCTGCTTAAGGTTGTCGTTGCGAAAACTGTTCGCGGGTTCGGGACAGTTGTATAGGTTGTGTCTCTGCGTAATGGTAATATCGAAGGCCCGTTGGCAGCGCGATTTCATTCTCCGAGAGTGATTTCTGATCTGAGAGGATAATTTAACCCTTTATTTCCTGACGATACTTTGTAGTAACATTTATATTACAACCAGCGATTTCGGGATTTAGCAAAATTGTTTTTTAAACAAAATTTTTGTATTGAATTGTTAAGAAAAGAAAAGGAAAAATGGATATATATTGTATTACTGTATTTATTCCCGTTTGTTCGGACACCTTTACGCCCCCTGGAGATGAAATTTCAAAAAAGTCTTGAAATTACTTTTCCGGCCGTTGTATGAGTAGCATTTTGAAGCAAAAAGCAGTGGGACGTCTCATCTGGATTAAAAGATATTGAGAAATGCATAGAAACATATTTTACTCTTTTTCACCCCCTGTAGATGGAATTTCAGAGAAACCCAGAAATTAATTTTCAGACATTTAAATAAGTGCACATTGAACCTAACTGCAGATTTTCGATTATTATTAAACGAACTGTGAAACGAACGTTAATTGTGTAAACGATCGGACATTTAATTACGTAAATAATGTAAAAAGGAGAACGGGAGGCCGACCTTACTCCCTTCTCACCTGATTCGATTCCACGCCTCTCATAGAACATATTCCGTTTTCCTTCGTGTAATGTCAACACGTAAGAGTGTAGTTTAGCAACAGGAGAATTAAAATGATTTGGTCGATTCATGCATGGACAAGGTTAGTTGGTTGTGCCAATAACCGGTATACTTTTTTTTTACTACATTTTTTATTCATTCTTGTATTTCTGAATCTTGTACGCAATACATGTCGCGACGCTTAACGAGCGCATTTGCGACGAGTTAATGATCTAAGGCTCGTGCCTGTTTTCGTGACTAACTGCCGCGTCGTTTTTCTATGTTTTTCCTCCTATTCCCATTAATCGAATAACTTGAATAGAATATCACTTGTGTTCTTGTTGTTCTATTGGATGCCGTTAAAATACGCGACGTTCGATCGATTGTTTGAGGACGTTTATGAAATTTTACAGTTTTGTAGTCTGATTTGTCAGAAGAAAATCGATTAAAAAAAATCGATTTTTTGATTTAGTATCACGTATAAAGTAGGACTACATCGTTCTGGTAGCTTCACTTTCTTCTATTGTAATGATAACTTTGAATTTTTTAAAGAAAATTGTCTGTAAATGTTGTTCGCTTAAAAACCCGATCGAAACGAGAATTCGTTTTACTGTTACATATCAGATAATCAGCGTTTCACTGTATCAAAAAAAATCGACTACTCACCCTATCGAGTAGACCAAACTTCTGAAAATCAATGAAACTAGGCATAACGCTGTTCGCCATATGGACCAAACTGTCCTCGTAGCCCCATAGGTAGTCGTGGACCGTGATGTTTAAGATCGGCTTGCTGTCGAACATGTTGACAAGCTGCGTCCAAGGATAATTGACGAAGAATCCACGGTCATGCAACGTGGATGAGAGACCCTGCGGAACATTAATTACCGTGTAACATAAACAGAGCCGAGCGAGATTAATATACGAACGAAGCACTAATGACAACGATGTGGAAATAATAAAAATACGATTATTCATTACGATCGTCGCGTCTAATTGCGCGTGAATTTTATCAATCGAACGAGATAAGGAACTAAATCGACGGTTTACATGCAGAGACATTCCAGTTTCGAACGAACGTAATTTAAGGAAAACGATATTTTTAATGCAATCACGGCGGCAGTGTTTTAATTATAGCGCGCGGTATATAATTGTTGATCATTGATTCGGAATTCGCAGTAGCTTCCGCTAGCGACGGAGATCAAGTACTTGATATGTGCTCGAATTCCTTATGTGTATGCATTTCGTTAAGAGTTCGAGATTTTTTACGTCTTGATTAACCTTGCGTTCGGTTAGAGTTACGGTAAAATACAAAAAATGCAAAATAAAAATTGACATCCCTTAAATAATATTTACTTTAGACTTTGTAACATTTGGATTGAATATTCGATAAGTGTCGTAATACTTATGAACGAGAGGGTGCATTTCGTTAAGAGTTCAAGATCTTTTACGTCCTGATTAGCTGTGCGTTCCGTTAGAGTTAAAATAAAATAGAAAAAATGGAAAATATAAATTTACATCCCTTAATCAATATTTTTTTTTTTAAACAATAGATATATACTTTTTCCCGACGCTAGCTTCTGCTTTTATCGGTATAGCGTGTATTGGTTGCGTAGCGCGCGAACGCAGCCTTCCTTTTCTTTATAGACCGTCATTAATGTCACTTTTTTTTATCTGCATCGGAGAAACCGTGGAGAATATTGTCCCTCGAGGATGGGAACCTTGGGAAACGAACTATTAATAGCGTAACCCGATGATAACGCAAAAGTGAGCCAATAGTATATGTCGAAAGGATGATATGCGATCATCGATCGTGGAATTGTTGCAGATCCATACGACTGTGTGATTTTTACTATTAACGACCAGAGGCTGTGATTGTCGTATCATTGGATAATTTTCAATGACAGTTTCCTGTATACGTGTCATGGAAGCATAATCTTTAGTCATTCTTAGTATATTCTTCGAACTGAAGAGTCCCTATTTATTAGATATAGTGTACTAATAAGATATTCACTATTTATTGCTAATATGTTGGTAACATAAGTTCAGTTTAATACATCTTGTTACCCTTTTCTTTTTAGAAAGTGATTCATTTCGATGGAAGTCAAGGATTTTTATTATTTTAATTGTATCGACAATGATTGTTCAGCATCCTATATTTTATTCTTCTCCAGTCGAAAGTCGAGGAGATATTTTCAATTTGAACTATACCGTTTCATAAAAAATAATACTAATATATATAGGTAGCATAAAGTTGAATAACTGAACAATGAAAGGTGATGATAAGATATTCAGCAATTAACAGAAAGAAAACAATATGAAAGGAAAACAAGCGAAATAAAGTAATTGAACTGAAATTAACTATATTATTGTTTATATCACGCAATTTATCAGGTAATTTGTCCGAGGTTGTAGGTAATTAAACGTAACAAAGAGGGGTTATGATAAGAATTTCTGGTATCTTAGTTCACGGAGAAATGGCGCGGTTGGAAAAATATATGCGTTTCGAATTTTTAGTCTGTAAGTTCGATCTTTTTATGGAAATAAAATATCCTGATTATTCTCTAGTACTTCTATGATTTATAGGAATCGATACGATCTCACGGATGGCAGGCTATAAATCGTCGTAGTTTCGCAATTTACAATTCATGGCTGACTTTGTGCACTTGTCCGATTGCAGACAAAAAAAAAGTGGATATTGTCGTTCGAACGTGCGAGAAACGTGGTAAAGTAATGTGAAAACGTCGCGGCAATTTAAATATACGCGAAGCCGGCTTTGATGATTGTCGCGAGGTGTACGTAACGTCGTGTTGACACGATCGAAACGGCAGACGTGATCGAGACGTGATCATTACACAGAAAATTAACATACATAGATCGCGTACGGCCCGTTAATGGCACTAGTTTTCTCTTTTTGATAAGAGCGTTGAGTACAGAGGGTCACGTGATTAACGATGCAACAGAAGAGAAGGCGATTTTACATACGAAAATGTTCTAAAAATCAATAATAAAAAATTTTTATTGTATAATTACATTTTGTACTGGGGTCATTGTACGTTAAATCGATCACTTTAAGCGATCGATGTCAGAGATTTTGTTCGAAATGAAATATTATGTAGTCCAGGTGACGTTAGTGGGGGTTTAAGTCATCATTTTTCTGTTCTCGAATTTGTTTAAAAAATACAGGTCAGCCGAAGTTTACGATTTTTGACTGTACTGTAAGAAAATATTATAACCCAAAAATCGATTTTTTCAAAATTTATAGGTAGGCATAACCCCTTAACACAGTATAATAGTCTGGTACCAACACATGCATTTCTGTACCTGTATTTCTGCGACTGTGTTATGAATGACGGACGATTAGAATCACTTCCTTGATTCATTGTTCGATCGACTGTGTTTGCCTATGAGGTAGCATTACGGATAAAATCATGAATGTATCGTTTCTACTCACCAGCATCGGTATATTCGGGACGTGTACTAGATCGACTTTTGGATCGCCAATGGACATCTCGGGGACGAACACTATCGTTCTTTTCGGGGTGTATGATATCGTGTTGTTCTTGTGCCATGTGACGTTCTGGTTATCTAACATTTCCCTGAAATTAGACGCATCGATTGTTTCGGTATTAGAATATATAATTTGTTCTACAACCTTTCATTAAAGAATGGCCAAAACTGTTTACTAGTAATATTTATTTACGTTTGCTGTTATTAAAATTAGTCACACAAATGTTATATTACTCACTGGTAAACATAGGGACCAATCTCTTCGACTTTCAATTTTTCTTTGCCCTTCAGAAATTCATCCCTGTTGGTGATATTGAATATATAGATTTTCAGATAAACGTCGATAGGTGGCTTCCTCCATAGATCGAAAATCAACGAATTCGGTTTCATTTGCATTTTCTGGAAACATATGTATCGACGATTAATTAATCTTCTTAGGCCTATCTGAACTCTCTACCAGCCTTAAAACATTCCTCAATCCAGAAACTCATATAAGAAAGTTTAATTTCATGGTAAATTGTTCTTTTAATTACGAACTTGATTATTGATTTTTTTTTTATTGTTCGAAGTATCCGTTTTACTGATTACTGGTTAGTATTGATTAAATATTGATTCCTTGTTGCACTTTTAAGGTAAAAAAGAAAAACGATTAGATGTTCAAAATCGATTTTGAAATCCCTTTGTGCAACTTTGATGATCTTCAATCATACAACCCTGTTTCCTAAGGATTAACAAGACGTCTGAAATTTTTTTTGTCATTTCAGTGATAATGATCTCATACAAATAATTTATGTTTACATAAACAATATTAAAAAGTAACAAACAATTGCATACCCGTTTGATTAGTGGGAAAGTAATGTTGTCTTTTCGTTTACTCGTTAATTTGACTAAGTTTTTCACTAATCCCTTCGATTGAATTTTCAATGGAAGAAATTACATATTATCGATCAATTATAACGGAGAAAATTAGATTATTGATTAATACAAACGTATAAATTGTTACTATTTAAAAAATTGTTATATTCTCTTTAGTGTCACTGAATGAAGAAACTTTCTCGCTAACACAATAATAGGTTAGACATTAGATAAAATTAAAGAAATTTCCATCACTTACGTATTCTAATATCGCCCTCACGGGATTGACGATGTAGAGGACATAGGCCAAGGCGCTGCAAGTGACGCCCAGGAAGAACAGTATAATGCATTCTGCAACAAGCGAGAACAACGATTAAAATCCAACAAACTAAAAAAAAAAAGTGCGAGAAGCTTTCCCGCCATTAACTCCGTTTGCATTCCAATGTATGATTTACACCCTTTCATCGAGAAATAACATATTTTTCAATTCTGTGATAGGACTATACAGGGCCAGGGTATTCCGCTTAAAATAGGCTACCTAAATATTTTCTTTATCTGTGATCATACGAGAAATTTTGTTTACGCAATTTTAATGGTTCCAAGAGACGAATTGGATGGCGGCAAAATTTTTTTATAAGTGTCATTTTTTAATGGTTTTTTTTAATGTCACCCATCATTTTTTCGTGTATCCATATAATTTTTCCTATTGTATGTTATAGCCACCATTATTATGCATTTATCCATGTATAATAGTACGATCTTGAAATGACTTTGAACTCTAAAAATTTTAAATTCACTTATCTAATTTTTTCCACCATCTGATTCGTCTCTGGAAACCATTTAAATTACGTAAAAAATATTTCTCTTATAATCACAGATGGACAAGATATTTAGGTGGCCTGTTTTAAACGGAACACCCTGTATATATTTCGAACGAGTTCGTTCTCATTCCTTATGCAAAAAAATATTGATCCTAAGAAATCCTTGTCCGGATGTTTGCATTACAATTGTGATTTTGAACCCGTCACGCCATTCGTGGTCTTCCCAAGAATATCCTGTTAAACGTTAAAAGTACGTCAATCGAGAACGAATAGCTACATAATCATTCGGAAATAGTTACCCGGTGGTAAATAAAAAGTGTATTGTGCAACCGAAACTGGAATCGGAGTAATGGGGAGGAAAGTATAAACGATTTCGTGAAATATGAAAAAAAAATATGTAGATTCAGAAAGAAGTTCGAGCAGATGAATTTATTACTCGAAACGTATCGGTATCGATAAGTATTTTGTTAAACTGCGTTGGTTGAACTTCATTTAAGTGTAGAGAATTTTTAATATATTAAGTTTCGAAGAAATCATGCGTCTTTACTTTGGTTAGTATTTCATTACTAGATTGCGGATTTTATGCATTTTTTATAGACTATAAAGCTCCGTGAAATACAATGAAAGGTAAAACTTTCATCAGATATAACGAGATCCTTTTTTTTATTCTTAATCCAACGAGATACTTTAGAGAAAAAGAAAATTCGTATTTTTGCTCTCGAGACTATGTCCGGCTTTTTCCACTGTGGCAGTTACCGTGTTCATTTACCCGTTATAAAAAAATACAATTAAAAATCAAAGTCTCAGTTTAGGTCAAAGTGACCCTATCACGAGTGGTCAAGAAATTTGTTCTCCGTTTTATACGAGAAATCGTCTGTTCTTAACATTTTATTGAAACAATTTCCTTAGTATATGTAATAGAAAATAAAGATTCAAGTCGACCATTAAATGTATTTAGTAAATTATGTAATAAATGTACTTAAATATATTAATTTTCGGAGAAATCGCGCGACTTTAAAAAAATTTGGTCTTAACGAACGATTTCCTTAATAATGGAAAACGAAGATTTAAATCGTCGATCGAGCATTCGAGATATGAATTTCCTATTCGAAACGTATCGCGACGGGGGTTACGTCAGACGCGCTTTTCACCTCGCGTATCGTAAAACACGAGCGAAGTTACTTGTTCTTCTTGAACTTATGAAGGCTGCTGAATCGAATTATTGTTATTTCTATCCCGCGAAGAAACAAGGGGAAAAATGGCGGGACCCGTTGAGGCCGCCTGGATAGCAAAGTCTAGTCAATTTATTGCTGATTAAACGGAAAACCGGCGATACCTTGACAAAACAGTTAATCTTGTCGTATTGACGATCGCTTTATCACGTGACTATGATACGCTGACGGCCTACCGTGGATTCCGTCCTATTCGTGTAATACAAATCGTTCGAATGTATCAGCCTCCTAAGAGTCATTCGTCACAATGACGACGATGTTTCAGATTAACACATTCCTAATTGACGTATTGTTACGTTACAAATATTATCGATCGTGTGCGAACTACGGGATTTTGTGCGGAAATGACGTTTGTTTTAAAGTGATTTTGTACAAGCAGATATGACAATTGAATTTTCTTCGATCGTTTAAGGATTTTATTGGGTTAAGAATGAAACAGGAAATATGTCATATTTTATCGAATGGAAGTTTTTCTCTTATTATTACATTTCTGATAGTCGTATGTAGGTCTGCAGGTATTCGGATATTCGAACTATACGAATAATTTGAATAATTTCGAATTCGAATAATTCGGATAGTACGGAGTATTCGAATGTTTAAATATGCGAATAGTATATGTGTACTACTATACGTATATTTGTTATTAGTAGTTTAGAATTTCACGATGAGGTATATATATATATATATATATATGTATATGTATATATATATATATATATATATATGTGTAACAGGTTTACCGATTAATTAATAATGAATAGTATATGTGTCGCAAAGGCACTGTCATTATTCTATAATGATAGCACATGTCAACGATAAAGTGCGAACAATGCTTCTGTTATTTTTTATGTTAATGTATGCCCATTCGATTTCATCGTGTTTTTGTGCGACAACGTTGATTCGTTCGGTATTAGAAGAAACTTTTCGATTTCAAAACATATTACATATGCGCAAATTAAACACTTAAGCAACCGACACTGGGTCTTGCGTTATTACCGCGCGTTATAAATATAATAATCGTGCATATTTTTGTAAAAAAATAAATGGTACACGAATATATAACACAGATTACAAAATTTATATTTCAAAGTAACGTGCGATCGATTAGAAACTCAGGAGAAGAGGAAAATTAGTGTAATCGTTATTAGTAGATTGTATGTACTTATGCAAATTTGCTTATTACAAATGAGGAATTTATTAGCTGCTTAATTTATGTATTACTTTGAATGTAGATATTGATTTTTATTAATTATCATTCAATGGCATAAATGCATATTAAATTAAAAGTCCGTACCTGTATATTTCCACAAAAGTATCTTTATAATTTCAATAATTCTAAAACTGATGTAGTTTGAATTTTAGGTTCTTCATAACAGTTTCAGTCGGAACCTTTATAATATAACAGTTTGAAACAGTTATTTTCGGAATCGCCTCAAGCCCTGGTAGATTCTGTACATTCCGTACAAAACACAAAGAGCTGTACCAATTATCAAAACAAATTTGTCTCTCAATTAGTGGTTAATCGACCACCTTACCGTGCGAATAAACTCTACAATATTCCATCTCTCCGTCGTATCCAATTCATGGAGCGAACATAAACGATCCATTAACAAAAAATAAATAATCCTATATCTCACGGTGATCTCGACCTGTCTTGATCGAAAAACATGTAAATCGAGTATCGACCTTGTCGATCATTGGAAGTATACGTCGATACACATTTCGAGACAAAGTGGTCGGGACCAGTGTCGCGGATTACTTTCCCGTTGATAATTAGGTTTTCGAGAATTCCAGGTGTGAAATGTAACTTGATAGGTGTTGATAATATGCCCTACGAACCGTAATGTGATTCACCGACAGAGAGCCCCGGTTCGCCTTGACTCGAATGCCGCAACGATTCGTGAAGTAGCAGTTAAAAACGACTTGTTTACGAACGAAATATTCGATTTTGCAGGTTGAACAGCGAAAAAACCCCGAGACGAGCCGTTAATGGGCTACTCCCGGTACCCTTGCCGGTTTGGTAATGACAGTCACCTTCGATCACGTGTATACAGGGTGTTACCAGTTTCACACGAAACACCATTGAGGAGGTGATTCCTTGTATAAAAGTGGATCGAAAACGTGGTATGATATTGTCTCGTACGTTGCTTCTTTTTCAGGAAGATAGAAGTTTCCATGTACAGTAAATTCTGGATGAGTGCTCGCAGTCTCCTAGGCACTGAACGTTAAATATTTCATAAACTAATGGCCATATGCGGCTAAAACAAATACCATTGGCTTCAGAATTCCAAGTTCTATCACTGTGCTAAACCTCATTAATAGACTGTGGATTTTATGCAATTATGATCTATACAAATCTAAAAGATTAGTACAGTTCACCTCTCTATCTTGTGACATTTATTAAGAAAATTTACGAGGAATCAATTTCTTTGGATTTCGGAAACCCCCTGTACGCTTATTGCGGCTTAATGATCCGCCAACAACCATAACGACGCCTTGCGTGCTTCCTTTTACCTTCGACTTTGGTATTTCGTTTTTGGTTTTCGTCAGCGGTCCTGACATTGCTTCTGCGGTCATCGATACTTTTTCCCATGAGCCCTGCGACGACTGCGTTTTGCAGTACCTAATTACGTAATGTCTGTTATTACATAACATGTTTATAATATACATTATGCAATTCCTTTAATGTTGTTTCTTGAGGACTAGCCTTCAGTCCGTAATTTTAACATTTAGGTACATTCATGACCAACGTACTAATTTCCCATTTTTCAAGTAATTTCAGGATTCCTTCTTCAATAAAATTTTAAACGAGTTTATTTGAATATTTGTTTCTAACAAGAGAAGGCATTGAAGCGTCCCCCTCCGATTTTGATGAAACTTCGTATGTTTGTCAAGCAGTCGAAAATAAGGGATACGTATTTTTTTTTATCGGCTGAGACGCGACTTTAAGGGGTGAAACTAGCCCAAGCCAAGATCTGTTTACTTTATTTACTATTCTACCAGGTTCTAAAGAAAATAAAAACTTCCTTAAAACTTACCAAACTCTTAAGTATAGCGAATTCTAGGGAATCGTATGTGCTATAAATACATAAAATCCGCAGTCTACTTATGGCTATTTATCAAATTAGAATTCCATGCGGTAAGATTGCTTCGTTTGTAAATTTTCTGATAATTCCAAAACGAGCACGACCTCAAGTCTGTGCGATTTTTATGCTCTTTTTTTTGAAAATTTACGTTTTTTAATGTATCAATACGGTTAATGAATCAATGCTGTCCAAAAGAATGAAGAATTTAGATGTCTGAATAGAAGTATTAAAGCAATGAACAAAGAAAGATTGTTCTTTACATCGTTGAATGTCCTGTCTCACCTGTCGCTTACAATTATCGCGATTTTTATGATATTCATTGCGACATGTTTTTTGTTCGTCACCACTTTCTAATTTAGCATTGCTCCGATTCGATAACACGAGTTCAGCTGTGATCTCTCGGAAAAACTGGTTCTCGTACAACATTCTATCATTTTTTCGACAGTCTATATCCACATCGCGTTTTTTTCCCAAATCGACCCACCAAGCTTGCTGCAGCTACACTGCTCAAAATAATTACAGGATCATGTATTGCAGTCGCTCTGTTCATCAATACGATGTATAGTCTTCAAAAAGTTGTTTCTTTATTCTTTATGACTTGTTTTCTTAATGGTTGTGTCTTCAAATGCTACCAGCAATTCAAAATTTATCTTGATAATAAGATAACATTTTTTTAAATATTGTAATAAATAGCTGCTCACTAGAAGATATTATAGTGTTTTTAATTATTTAGCATATTTGATTACTTATTTCACTACTTTTCTGCTTCTATAATATTAAATTTCGGAAACATTAAACTCCATTTTCGCAGTTTAGAAACTGCTGGAGGTAGAACAATTAAGAACTAGAGTGACAACATTTTCACGAGGATTTTCTAACGATGTTCTAATTATTCTTTCGAGCAACGTATTCGGATTTAACGACGGAATGGTGTAAATGAATAATCGTCAAGAAACATTTCCCTTTTTGTTTTGTTCGAAACCGATAAATACGTATCGAGCAACAGTCCCATACGGTGTAAACACCACGTTCGAGCAACGACAAAAAGAAAAAAAATGAAAAAAGAAACACGAAGAGTTAATCGAGTTGGGAACACGATCGTGTTAATCCCTTCACAGTTAATCTTTATTCATAGAAACGAACGTGTGATGACATTAAAGAACTGAAATAGTGTTAGAATATGGAGCCAAGAAAAAAACAGAAGAATCTACAATTTATTGCAATGTAAATTTTTCTTTACGCGTAATTAAAATCAGAATTGATTTGTTAATAATTAATTGGTACAGAGAATAATTAATAACATTCATTCAGTTCAAAGAAGGTCCTGGATTATCTTTACGTACTTCTGCCCACCTTGGAATATTATGACAGTTGATATCTTCAAATTCTATACATTGTATTATCAATTAAAGCGTTGCATAATTCAACTGGAAAACATCCGTCACTAATTGTGTTCCGATAAGCGATATTTCAAGTGATTGGCGTTCTCGGACAATCGACGTTTTACCGTAATTTCGAAAACGGAAATGGAAGTTACTCACGTGCTAATAAAAATAATCTTTCCGTATGGACGAGCAAACCAATCAATCCAAAGAACCGTATAATGAAAATGTAATCGTTTTCTCCATTTATAGACACCTTTTACTGAATAAACCATATCTGACCATTATCCGATTGATCGAAGTTAAAAAGAAAAAAAAAAGAAACTAGCTTCAAGACTCCAATTGACACGTGAATGAGATTACAGGCGTTCAGAATTGACGCAAAGATTCGCATAACGTACATAACATAATTGGTATGTATTCGCGAAACCAACGTGTTTTACGAAGTCAACTCCGGCCAGACAGCTTTTTTCCACGTTTTTCTAATCCGATCGCGCTTCTATAAAACATGGAATCACGTGGACCTAATCGTTTTTTTTTCTTTTTAGCCTGGGAGGATTTTTCTTCTCTGTTGAGCGTATATATCATTCCGATACCGGAAGCTGACGTTAACGTTGCAACATATCGCCGTTACCATTCGGACACAACAATGTCGCGACAGGTGTTCATTGTTCGCCGCTCTGGTTCGTCAGCGAAAGCGTGATTATGCTAATGCCATTGTTCGAGACACATTAGAAATTGGTACCGCGAACAGGAGACAACAACTTGAGATTTTAGACATTAGAGTCCTGTATAGGGTGTCGATATATTTATGGGATATTGTGGGACACTTTCGCAGAGGGTGGATTCTACATGGAAAAAACTAACACAGGAACGTAAGGACTATGTTAGTGTGACGGTTTCAGAAAATCGGATTTTTCTTTTTTGCAATTTGCAACAATTTTTTTAGGAAGAGGAAGGTGTATTATATGGCCCGGAATAGGTGATTAGCTGTGAATATGAAACATTTCTCTTTTTATGCTCTAAAACAGTACTTGAAACTTTGATCGCGTTTTTCTCGAAGCTACTTTTTCTTAATCGACGGCCATAAAAACTAATTGACCGATTTAGTTCAAACTTGACATATCTGTTCATCGGACGTGTCATTATAGCCCGAACCACGAGTTTTTTGATATATTAAAAATTACAAATTTGCGGGTTAAAAAACCAGCCATTTTTATGCAAATAAATTGAATCTTTTGTTTGGGAAGGCGCCATTTTTTTATTTCTCAAGTTTTTTTTAATTATTCTGGTACGGGCTATAGCCACACACATACGAATTAAGAAAATATTTGTTTTGTTTTTTTCACGCAACCACAAGAAGTGAATTTGTATTCTCTGGACTAAACAGACGCACGTAAATTGATTAAGTAAATTTTTTTGCAAACTTAAGCTTCTTGAGAATTTTTCAATGCCTCCTGGACAGTAATTCTCCACTCGATCCTTAAAACACGGTAAATCTTCTGGAGATCAATCAAATCGAACTATATAGAAGTTTTAATCTTTGAAGTCACCTTTTTAAATAACCTGTGAATCCTCAGCAGTTAATAATTCGTTATATTATACTATATTCCATTGGAAATGATCTCAATTCGATTAGTAAGTCTCATTGACACGGTAAAGCAATGATGTTTCTCTACACGTTCAATATTCGGGGTCATAGGCGAGGCGTGTGAAGAAGCAGAACGTCCGAGATTTTTTCGTTAACTCGTCATATTCATGTGTTTACAAAATGACGTTTGATATATAATACTTGAACCTGCTTTTGACTTCCCTTGAATATTTATTAGACACGAACAAATTCTAAGTAGAACCATTACTCACAGAAATGATTCACCGGTGTACAAAAACGTGAGTTGCTGTTTGTTAATTTTTATACAAACTATGCTAACAAGCACTGTTTTTCGCGGAAATTGAATAAATGAACGTGTTTCACGCAAAAAAAGACAGTAATAACTGCAATATATCATCGAAATGGAAGTTTAAATCGGTTACGGAAAATGTTAATGCAAACTAAAAAGAGCTATTAGATTTTACGAGAGTGTTAGAGATCGTTTCATTCACTAGATAAGTATTTCGTCCAATCAACAATTTTTTAAGAGCTTTTAAAGATAGTACAAATGTTTTCAAAAGATTCAACGCGAATCAATCCCATGACTTACTTTTCGCGACTGCGTTTTTAAGAGTTACACTATTGTTAAAAAATCGTAAGAAGAAAATTAGAGTATCTTTGTAGATTAAATATTTGTACGAAAATAATATTTCACTTCGAGTTATGCGAATAACATTCGTATTTAATAAATTTTTCAATCTACGTACAGATTAAAAAGTCAATTCGAAACATTGTAAATAGTGTTGTAAGAAATTAGAAACGTAGATCATCAATCATCGAACGATTAACATTTCTTCCGACCAGTCGAGAAGTTTAGTGTAATTAACAAAGAATTTGTAAATAACCGATTCAATATCTGGTTTATGACTCTATGAATTTAATATTAAGTAGCTGTCGATTTGTTAAAAACAGCTGAACAGACTGAATCATTGACAATACGTAGAAAAAATAAGGATTTATTAATTTTTTAAAACATGTTCGCAGCGAGTATATAAATTAAATGTAAGTCGTATGAATTACACTCGTCAAAGTTGTGATTTAATCGCGATGTATCAAAACTCTCGGTATGAATATAAACAGTTTAAGGGTAATTGATTGGCGTATTTTTTAAGTGATCTACGAGACACACGTACTGGTAACACAGAACAAACAAGTGTGACGTAATAAGTACACAAAGTTCAAGTGTTATTGCAATTGATGTTCTGGTTTATAAACTTCCGTTGTAAATAAAGCATTTCGTTGTTGGTAACTTTTATTTTTAATGAAACATATCGTACTATCAATTGATTTTAAATGTTCAATAAAAGTATTCACACTGGGTAGTTCGGTAGATAATTTTTGTCATAAGTTCTGAAGGCAAAAATTCTTCAAGTGTTCGACAACATGATCAAAAACGTAATAAGGTTGTAATCATATTTTGTGATTGTAATTTATGTTTTATCTTCGATTATGTTGTTGAACTGTTAAATTCAAGGAACAGAAGGATTAACACTAGAAGTACCAGCGTTGAATCTACTCTAAATAAATTATATAATATATTAACATATAATATATAAACTTTAAACTCAATTTTCTCAGTTTAGAAACTAGTGGAAATAGAATAATTATTAAAAATATCAATATACAATACTACAATGTAACATAATACAGTATAACGTAAAATGTATAATCAACTAAAAGTCAACATAAATTTCGACAAAAGTATCTTTACGATTTAAATAATTGTAAAATAAAAAATTTGAAGTCCGTCAGTTTTACAGCTTGGTAAATCTGGTGTAAACAGACTGAGATTACACTAAAGAGATCAATTTATCGTAACTACGCGATGAAGAAACAGGAAATGCTGCGCAACGTCTTATCGTTGTTTCGGCGGGAACGGTTAAAACCGGGGAATGCAAGCACAGCGTAAAAATCGCCGATCACATCCGTTGATCGTCTCGACGCAACGACCAGACGCTCGAGATCAAGATCAAGACGCTGTCGCTGACTTCTTTCGCGACACTTTTCGAAACATTTTACGTAACAGGCCGTTGTATAATTACGGAACGCGCATAAGCCGGCTGTGTTCAATGGCCGAGACCTTTAAAACTTTTACGACAGCTTCCCATGTCAGCTTATTTATATAGATACGTATTTCGAAAACATGCCAATGAACGAAGTCATCTAGATCTGTCCCGTGGTTGTTTTTTTCAAGGTCACTATTTACGAAATTTGAATATCACGAATATTCAAATTTCTCTTCGGGGATTAACAGGACTGAATATCGTTTTTGGATTTTTTTTTAGTCGATGATCTTTACGGGGTTCCCTTGAGCGACTAGGCGGGACCCAGAGATGCGATCGTCCGTCTTTCAAATATGGTTCCTTTTCGAAGTTTTACAGTTATTTAGTTGTCAAATTTAATAGATACTATTAGATATGTCGATAAGTAATCGACTACATTGGATTCAAAAAGTATTCGTACACCATTTAAAACAGAACAATTCTTTCAAAATTGGAGCAAGTGACTTGAGTTTCTTTGTGAAGTTAGAAGGATTAGTGTACTAAATGATGTGTTAAAAAAATTTTGAAAAATTTGCGACTTTTCAGAATGTCGAAGGAAATAGTAAAACCATATTCTTTTCTCGTCTTATCTGAGCGTTTCTCCTTTCCTTGTCACGTTGAAGAAATTATCTATCACGTTTTCTGAAGTCTGCAATTGCATGTTTGCGAAATGGCTGTATGTCGAAACACTTAAATAAAAAATACTTAAATTGCTGTTTCGATTGATTTTCCGAAGCGACGCGACGGTTACATGAAATAGAAATTCAGACGAATCAATTCGTTGAATATTTTTATATTGCTCGTGCTATCGCGTGCTCGTACGATATAGTCTGCTTTCGATGCAATAAAATTCGCATTCTAATTCATATTTCGTTATCTTTTGGTTTATTCAAATAAACTGTACTTTTTAGTTACATTGGTTATATTAGTTACAATTAATTATATTTTGTTGAAAAAAATCGATATGAAGGTGTTTTTAATTTTGGCCAGCAAACGCCGCTCTTTAGGTCACTGTACGACGTTTTATATGAGACTCACTTGTATTCTATTCGTGAAAAACTGTCATAACGTAGGTAACACATTTTGTCCAACTCTGCAGTGGCTAAAGGGTTAAACGACGTATCACGAGTGTTCTTATTTCGCTTACGTGTTAGGTAATTGCGTTAGTTAACTACGGCACAATGGTATCAGTGAAACCACTGATAAAGAAATAAAAATCTGAATAATAGAACGATTTAATTAACGAACGATGAGAGAATTCCTATTCGCTTAAACGTATTTTGTTTAATAGAAAAAAAAGGTAGACGGCAAGGCAAGTGCACTTAATACACAGTGACCGTCAATAACACACGAGTCGAAGGCAGGTGATACCGCGTGTATCTCCCCTCCTCACTGATCGATCCGCATTTGGTATGAGTTTTTTTCTAAGGGTGCGCAATTTGCACAAATTGCTTTTGTAATTCAAATGGCCAAGTCAGCGGACGACAAAACAAAAAACACGGACAGTTCGACATATTATGTACCTGTGTTGAACACGTCGATCGCTGTGTCACCTATATCTGGGTGACATAATCTTTGGTTGATAGTTGAAAATCAATCGTTATGGTAATCTTAACTTTAAACAAATATAGGTACAGGGTGTAACAAAAATGTTGCAGGTCCCTAAAATAGGTCACTCGCGAGGTGATTTGGAACAAATTTTTCGTTAACAAAAATGTTGTCCGAGGCTTTGTTAACGAGATATTAAAGAAAAACCCCGACCAATCAGAGGGCGAGTCTGCCGGCCGAACTCCCGCAGTAGCGTCGTTGATTACATGCTGTGGTTGGTAGCCAATGCTACCGCGGAAGCTCGGCCGACAGACTTGCCCCCTGATTGGTCGGGATTTTTCGTTAGTATCTCGTTAGCAAAGCCTCGGATAACATTTTTGCTAAGAAAAAACTTGTTCCAAATCACCTGACGAGTGACCCATTTCAGGGATCTACAACCCTTTAGTACACCCTGTATAGTGACGTTCTATGATATTTGAAAAGCTCGATGAAACGGCTACGAATCTGGCGTTACGACGGATCGTTTCGTCAACACTAGAACTACCAGCGTTGAGTATTTAATAAATTAAATTTTATGATATATTAATATTTATACTATATGATATAGTATAGCATAATATAGTGTAATGTAGAATATATAACGAATTAAAGGTTGACATGAATATCGACGAAAGCACTTTTATGATTTCAGTTATTGTAAAATAACAAATGTGAATTCCGTTACTTTAACGGACTCGGTAGTTCTAATGTTAATCAAAAACTTATTGGCAATTTTTTGGAAATTTTGCTGGTTTGTAGGTAGACCTCAAAAGAAGTATCAGGGAATGTTTTCTATTTTTTAGTTTTTCAGGTTGAAAAGAACGAAGAATATTTCAAGTATAAATTGGACATGCAGACTAGAAACGTTGTCCATTACCATAATAATTCCATCTATAGAATAAAATAGTGAATAATCGTTTAATTAAATGAACGTCAGGGTGAAGTATTTAACCTTCGGATGACGAACGTGGGGGTCACTCGAGACCCAGACTTTGTCTAGAAATTACAAATTTTAACTGCTAAACTCAAACACAAATTTTAAGTACAATTTGTTATTTATACGAGATTTCGGTATGGGTCAGAAATGACCCGGCTCCGGCCTTCCGAGGATTAATCTGTCGACCGAGGGACATTTCTAACCTCACGGTCCTATGTCGAGACCGACTCGACATTCGGTTTTATTGCCGTCTAGTGATCTATGGGCGTATGTCGCAATATTTCATCTGCATAGCACATAAATAATTGTCTGAATACCTCTTTAATGTCACGGATATATTACTAAATCGACGTGTTAAAATGTTGAATTTTATGATATTTATGCCAGTCCCGAAATGGTATACTAAGAATATTTTGGACCGCGAAAGGTTAAGGATGTATAAGAATAAGAATGTGACTTACACTAATGGCAATGCAGTCGACCTGATTGAATGAAGGATTCTGCGGGTATGTAAATAGAAAAGTGGGTAGTTAGTCGAATTCTACCACGGATCACGACTAAATTCATCTTCTCCATACTATATAGGTTGACCCTCTGTAATGAAAATTAATTTGTATCGTTCGAAACAATTTTCATCTCCATAATATAGTGTTTACTACTAACCAGTTGAACACACCATATTTAAACTTTCAATTTCGAAGGTATCAGTTTGTTGAAAATAAATTTTCCACTTTAACCCTTTCGATGTTTATATCGAGTATATTCGTTATGAAGTGATTGCATTTTTTTATTTAATGACGAGTAAACTCGTCATCTAAACTCTATTTAAAGTAATATTTAGGTAAAACAAAAAACATATTCGTAATGTCAACACATTTAGAACAGGACAAAATAAGAAAATACTATATATGTATAGAGAAAAATTCAGTTTAAAAAAAAAGAGAAATATGCAGCAGTATAGATATACATATACGAGGGCTGTTTGATAAGGCAGCAACTTTTTTTGAACAACAGATGGCGCTCAAGTCGTAAGAGTAATTTTGTCAATTTATTAGAATTTATTTTGATTTTACAGCAAATGCATTTACTCTGCTTTAGTCGAGTATACTCGTCATACCTTAAAAATAATCGAGCACACAAGTGTACGTTTTCGGAATGAAATAAAACACTTAAAGGGTTAAGGTCACACTAGGCAGTTGTGCATGTGCAAATGAGCAGTCATATTGGAATTTTCAATTTACATTGGTCGAACATACAAGAGAACATTCTCATTTGCTTAATAATGGCGAAACTGGTCCGTGACCTCAAACTTATGCTGGCCCGTAGAGGGTTAAACGTCGAACCGTGATCGTTCGGCGTCGAGACCGTTGTTTTTCGATAGAGATGGGCAAATTCATTATCTAGATAAAGCGTTTTCTCCAGAATTAAGCCAAATTATTTTTCTTTTTAATTTTACAGCTTGGAAAACACCAAAAAATCGGTACTTAATTTTGATTCCATATTTTTAACAAACAAAATTTTTATTTACAGTTTAAGGTGTAATAGATATACAAACAAAAGGTTCAGCATAAAAATGTTTCATTAAGTCATTAAAAAAAATTCCTGAAGAAAGTTAAAAAAAACTGCCTCTCACAGTAGAATACTCCCTTAAATGTCAGGGTGATTGTCATAGATACTATTACTTTTCATTGCGTATTATTCGAATAAATTTGTGTCCAACTCTACGTTTCGCGTTGTTCACGCACAGATGATTACTCACTCTTGAACTGCTGCAGCGGGATCGTGAATTTCATGGTTGTGACCTGATTTGTTTGACTTGCCGGTGTTTCTCTTTTTTCGTCGCCTTGATCGTAAGGTCCTGTAACAGAAGCGTGTATACGTGGGTCAGCCTCTCCCAGTCATCTCCCCAGATTGCATTTAATTTATCGCTACTTAAAAGGTTTACCATAATTACGAGCGAACGCCGAGGAAAAAGATCATGCGCCACGTTTACGGAGCGATAATCGTAAACCCGATGTTTTTGTAGCGACGCTGCCCGAGGGTTGAACAAATACACATCCTGTTCGAAATTTATCAGATTCCTCTGATCGGTATTTATCGGATATTTCTGGTCATAATTTATCTGATTCTTCTGATAAAAATTTATCGGATTTCTCTGATCAAAATTTATTGGATTTTTCTGATACAATAGAATGCCTCTATGTAAATCTTCATACAGGAAATAGTAAACTTTGAAAATTTATCGGTTACGCATGCTTTCGAATATAACTACCTAATATGTCCGTCTATTGTTGACTACTTCTACTTAGTCATAACGTACAGATTTCGACAAAAATCACATTTTAAAATAATTGCACATTCCCAACTTTGGAGATGTTTTGTGATTTTACAGTTCCAATTATTCAGTTGCTTTTGACACGAAATAATTCTCCAGACTTTGTCAAATAAAATGATATAAATTGTTATTATATTATAAACATATAAATGTGCTCAAATAATGATCAAAGTGACTACATTAACCAAAAGGAAAATATTTTTTGCGCAATAAAAAGACGGTTTCATGAATTTAGTTTTGTTGGATTTATAAAATATCACATTGTGCAGGGGGGGGGTGGGGGGTCCTATGTTTTTACGAGTACAATCGATCCTTTCGGGAACATATTGGAATCCCCAACAGCTTTCGTTTGCGTAGAATGTATTTGGATACACGCGGGCCAGTTAACAGAAACGTGTTTGCGATTGAATGGCCGGCGTACGATCGCGAAACGGTGTGCAAACACCTCGCGGCGTCAAGAATTCGTGAAAGGATCACTCGGAAATTCTTTGGCAGCGCATTGACGTCCATAAGTCACACACACACACATACGCACTAGGCTATTTCGAGGGAAATACGGAACTAGCCGGTTAACTTGTCTCATTTTAGAAGTCGATGGTGTTGAAAATAAGAACGTGATCGAATGGCTTAATGTAAGAAAAACAGTAACGTAAATTCTGTACAGTTTAGTGATGTATTATAGGATATTAGAAGCACAATATAAACCTTGGAAGGGAAGTTACTCAGGTGATAAATTAGTTTTGAAAAAGGAAATATTTGGTGGTTTTGGGACCCGATCTCCTAAGACTTGAAATAAGTGTCACACGAACGGAATATTTGTTACTGTTATAAACAGCTCTAAATATGTATAAAAATAAATTTCTTTGTTGAATTCTTTGAATTTTTAAGTTTTTTTTTATATATGTAAAATAAATCAGGGCAGATCGGGGTAAGACACAAATTAGTTAATTTTATACTAAAGATAACTGTAAAATTATTCTTTTTTGTATTATATATTTTTGTTACTAAAACATGTATGATTGTTATGGTAAAGTATTATTTTTTTGGTATAAGAAACAAAAAAGTTACACTTATTTTCGTTTAGTACCACCATCTTACCCCGATCTCCCATAAATGAAAAAGAAATACCAATATGGGTCTATGTTTTAAATGATATGCAGGTGACGTTCGCCTGTCTGGCTGCGCAGAAAATTTTGAAAGGTTCCTCGATCAGGAACACGTGGGTCACTTTATACTTGATCAACAATGTGTTGACCACTTTGCTAGAGGTGAATAAAAACCAGACGTTGGTGTTCTATTTTATTTTTGTTCCCTAGTCATTTTACTTACATGTGTTTAAGAAAACGTAAAAAGTCCAAAAAATTATGAAAAGAAAGTTATCTTTGTTAATTTCCAGAACTGCTTGTGACGCACTTTGACGTCATTTTTTTGGTCGATGTTGAAACTTTCGGTCGAGTGGCACTTATTTCAATTCTTATTGTTAGAAGATCGAGTCCCATAACATACAACCGTTATTCTTTCAAAACTAATTTAATGTCCAGGCGATTTTTCTTATTAGTCTGTTTAGTCTCTGCTTATAGTCTCTTAAGGTCTTTAATACACTTTACGGGTGTACTACAAAGGCTCCTCGACACGATTAGAACGACAAAGAAAAAATGATTTGATTGTTTTCAAATCTTTTTGGTACGTTTGATTTGTGATTCCATTCTTTATGGTACGACCTACGATCCAAATATATGGTTCATCCAATTTTTATTTATTCAGTTTCTTTCAGAAAGAAAAACTTATTTCAAGAATAAGTCAAAGAATTTTCAATATTTTGCTTTTATCGTGGTTCACACCAGAGTCACTCACATACATATATTTAATGAAAAACTTTGCATTTTTAATTTCATATGACCCTATTTCCAGATTTTGTCTACACAATTTTGACCTCTGTTTTTCAAAGTGTCATATACAGTAAATCATCAATGAGTGTTCAAAGGCTCCTCGGTGCTAACAAGGAGAGATCCCCAGGTGTATCATTGATTTTTTAACGAGGTTTAGCATAGTGATAAAGCTTGGAATTCTGAAGCCAATGCTATTTGTTTCAGCCGCATATGGCCATTAATTTATAAACTATTTAATGTTCAGTGTCGAGGAACCTTCGAGCACTCGTCGAGGATTTACTGTAGAAGCAGAACCCTTGATAGATGAGTTATGTTTCCTGTCCAGTTTCTGCTATCATAAGTCAGTATTGAAAACCGCGATTTTCCATAAACATTCCACAGTGATCAGGATCACAGGCCCCTTGCGATCTAAGAATCGTAAAAATGATTTTTGTGTTTCTCCAAAACAGGTCGATGGAAGACGAAGTCGTCGTATCGACGAATGGTGGATGCTTCAGACCTGAATGCATGTTTTACGACCGATCGTGAAATTTTATTGTCGTTCGGTACATTCATATGTTTATGTAGATTCTAACGTAAGCAATGTAGATAAGAGCTCGTTACTTTCTCGCCGACACGCGCGCGTAAAGTCTTGTTGCTGATATCACGCGATTTTGTAACATCGGTTTGTTTTAGTTCTGCTAAGTGATCCCGGAAATTTGACCGCGATAATAGTGATAATTACCGCAAATATTTACACGTCGTGTTTATGTATTTAACAATGACGATTCATCGTCGATGAGCGCTGACACGGATGGGAATCGACTCCAGGAATCAGGAGGGACAGTGTCTGTTATTTTTTCGTTCTAGAATCGAAAGGATTTCGTGGACCACTTGATGAATTTCGTTGTTTGATCTAGGGCAAAGGACCCATTTACTGCCACCTATCGAATTACTGTCATCCTAGACTGTTTTACTTAAAATAACAAATAAACTTATACATATAGAAAGTGCATGCAATTAAAACTATAATTCATATGATAAAAAACGCAGCACTTAATTTTCTGTTTCCATTAATTTTTGTAAAATGATTAAAAATTTTTAGTCGATTGGAAGAGTAATTACGACAACTTTCTTACTAACGAAAGGAAAAACAAAATACTAAAGAAAAGGCTATAATTGTAATATTTGAGCTAGTAACATAATAAAATGTAATATTTTAGATAATATATAGATCATAGAAAATAATGTCGATCGTAATTCAACGAACTAATATTTTCCGGAAATATCGTTAACCCATCGACTGTTCCTTTAGCAGTAGAACAAACAAATTCGTCATAGTGACGGATTTAAAAATTCTTATTTTACAAGTATTGACGTCATAAAGGTGCTTTTATCGGAATTCATGCTTAATTTTATATACATTTTATATTATACAATTTAGTTTAGCATACATTCAACACTGGCAATTTCAGTTGTTACAGAAATGCTTTCCACTATCTCTCTCGCAGATAAAAAAACAGGTCTAGTACACACTAAGAAGCTGACCATACAAATATTTGTTTAGTCTATCTGTTTACAGAGTATAAAATGTAATTGAGAAATGTAGCGTGATGCAGAGCGCATTAATTATTTTTTAATAAAATTAACAGGCCATCTGACGTAAACTCGAACGCGTAAAATGATTAAACGAAGTTACGTTACAATTTTAAGGTGGCAATAATTGGTTCATCTAGAGTAAGTGACGGATGGTGTCCGTATTATGGAGGGTTAACTATATTTCTATGAATTAAAAACACAAATTTAGATCGTTAGATAAACGTGAATAACTTTTGAAAATTTAGGAATTTATAAATTGACTAATTTCTTCACTTTCATATAATACATAATCGTCGTTGTAAGAATGTATTGACAAGTCATTTTGACTTGCTTGGTAGTTCTAGTGTTAACATTATCGAAAACTTTACCGATATTAATGCATCAGTGAACGCCTGCAATCTGCCATTCCGTTTGAAATTTCATGCCCCCTGTAATAGGCTGAATAAGAACAGCCTACAAATACCACCGACTCATTTGTTTCTGGTTCCAGACCCACCTGGTAGATTGTCCGACGATACGGCAAAACACACTCTTCGCCCTTTAAATGCAACGGCAAAGAGACCATTAAAAAGAAGCGTGACCCGCCTATTCGGTAACTTCCGCAACGCACCATTACATAAAGGGGGCAGCCTATATACCAAATATTACACAATTGAAAATATCCAACACGGTTACGTGTTGTATATACGGGACTTGTGAAAGTTCGTAAAACTAAATACATATCGGATCGCTAGGCAACAAAAGCAAATCGTTAAATCGTTCTATCGCGCCACGTTCTGTACAACGATCCCCTCGTGTCACTAACACCGCGTCACCCGATCGCGAACTGACGGTACGTTTCAGCGCAACTTTGTGCAGAACTTTAACTTGGAAAGAACCATTATCTATGTACGTATGGACGTATGTATGTACAAAAATTCTGAGACCACTTGGTGTTTGTCGAAGTTGTTGGCGCGTATCGCGCGTATTTGCACGACGACAGAACGGTTTCTCCTTTTTCCGGTTCTAGGAGGAACGGCGATGTTCATCGTTTCATTTTTCCTCGATGAACCTCTTCCCTTGCTTCACCGTTTTTCGCGGTCACGTCTATATACAGGGTGTCCCGCATAAAACAGGCCATTTAAATATCTCCTCTATCTGTGATCATACGGGGAATCGTTTTTACGTAATTTTGAATGGTTTCGAGAGACGAAAGGAAACCCGTGATATTTTACAGAAATACAATTTCTATTGAGGTAAAAACCTTGGTTAGAAGTAATTATGATGGTCAGAGTTCAAAAAATCATTAAAAATTCAGACAGCAATTAGATTTTTCAACACAAGTTGGACACAATATTTGATGGCCACGTGATAATTCCTGAGAATCGCGCATACAAAGTTGTAATTATGACGAGTTAAAAGAGTAAAATTAGTAAATACGAGCGAAGAAATAATTCAAGCCTAGGTCCAAATACCAAATATTATACAGTTTAGAGAAACTAAAGTTAAAATATCTTTTAAACTAATAATTTCTCGACCCAGGTATCTTAATACTTTTTCGTGGAGAATTAAAAGGTGCATCGAATGGTGTATAAAAAAATGTACAGTTCCATTGAAAGAAATAGGGGTGGCCTTGAAATCTTTGAAACGCCTCCACTTTCGCAGAAGACACATTCGCCAGGTGATGCATCACTGGAAACCATTTAATTTTTCTTAAGTACATTTTTTTCTATCCTTCATCATTTTAACGCTACGGCCTGTACCAGTTGCGCGGGACAGCCTGTATAGCACAGGTGGTGGCATCACCGTGACTCACGGCACGGAGATGCATTTACGCCGTGTTAATGTCGATCCTTCGTCTCGTCGATTTGCGGCAGTGAGGATTTGCAATGTTAATCGCGGCCGGGATTGCGGCAACAACACCGTAACGAACGCACCCGTACACGATTGACAGACGGCTCTTCGAACTTTTATCCGCGGCCCGCCCATTAATTATTTATCGTCCCGAAAGATCAGATCTAGGAGCATTACGTCCCAACTAATTAAACTCTCCTCGTATAAGCGCGCACGCGAGTTATCGATCGCCAGGCTTCGATTTCGATCGAAGTATGAGACAGACCGAACAGGAATACAGTGTGAAATCGTCGGAATATTGACCAGGTGTTTCTGGTGAATAAAATATTTTTTTAAAAGAAAATGTCTAAACAGTCTACTGAGGAAACTCGGGAAAAACAGGATACTAACCTGGGTAAAACCAGGAGGTGCCATTATTTTTAAAACGGTCTTAAGTGAATTTGATTTGCAACAAAGTTGAATTTGAAATGTAAAAATTGTAAAATACGATTGGAAATCTGCGAAACGTGAATTGCCCGGTGCTAAACTTCGATTGTACGCGCGTGTTATCGATCACTATGAGCCACGATTTTCACGAAAATGTAAGACTGACAGGAATTTAGTGAGAAGTCGTGTCGGAATCAAAGAGTTGTTTCTGCTGGAATCGAAGAACAGGTTTCGAGAAACATAGAATCCCAGAAAGATCATAGAAACTGATTAGAAATCTGTCGAAGACGCGTCGACTGGCGCTGAACTTCTATTACGTGCACGTGCGTTGTGGATCACCATGGAATTTTGCTTTTGACGGAAGTGTAAGCAGATTTCCAGAAATTTAATGAGAAATCATCGGAATCGACGTGTTGTTTCTGGTGGAATTGGGGAACGGGTTTCGAGGAGTTTAGAACCTGTAAGAGATCACAGAATCCGATTAGAAATCTGCAGGAATATACATACACCTAAAACAGCTCACCTGAACATCTCGGCTGTTAGTGGTGATAAAAAAAATGTGTCAAACAAAACTTGCATGTTATTAAGTAGCACACAATTTGATGTAGATAGAGTCTTTTGATAGGTGGACGTGTAGAGGTCATATTAAGGTCAACATAGTTTTTTAATGTTTCTTTACGTACCTTCATAAATAGATAACATGTCTTTCCATTTAAAAAAACGAAGTTGACCTTCATATGACCTCTACGCGTTCACCTATCAAAACACTATTAGCATCAAATTGTATGCTCTTCGACATTATGCAAGTTTGACACATTTTTTTCTATCACCAATAATAGCTAAGACAGTCAGGTGGTCTATTTTGTAGGTGCATCACCCTGTATACATACATACTTTGAAACGAAAACGTTAAGTCAGCGCTATCGTTGCTTCAGATCGCTGAGTATAAATTGTTCCTATCATTACACGCTGCACAGGCAAGGTAAGAAAAGTGTCATTGAATACAAGCACTTTTTTCTTTTTTTTAAATCGCTGTCACGCATAAATTGATCGGAAGGACATTCGGCGACAGTTCTCAGAACGTTTTATCCCCGAATCGCGAGTGTTTCAGGTTTTATTCTGTTTCGCTTTAAGAGAACCTCAGTGTCGTGTAATTTGTTAAATTATACTTCGAACATTATTCGATAAGTTGTTAGAGAAAAAATGAGTAAAAATACATTTAGCTTGTAATCGAGAGTGACACGGTATATTTTTTATCTAATTATTTCGATCTCTCTCTCTCTCTCTCTCTCTCTCTCTCTCTCTCTTTCGGTTATTTGAATTCTAATTAATTTTATGGAAAAAATGAGCGTATCAAATATATGTTAACAACAAGGCAGAAGTCGCGACTGTGGCGTGTCACGGGGACCGATTCGAGATCCACATCGCCCGGAGACTTTAACGCCTGGTCAGGCCAGGCTCTATCACGTGGAGAAGCGCGCCACGCGATTGAACTCTACCGAGAAAAAACGTGACAGCAGGTTATCATTCGGTTCTATTACAAAATAAAAGTTTTTTTTCATTCCAGTTGGAAAAACAGGGAGTTTTAGTAAACATTTCGAACCGTCATCATCGATTATCGTCTGGCTTGTTCTACACGATTATTGTATCGGATAAATTTATATCGCCCTCTCTCTAATATTAGTTCCTATTTTTTAAATTGTGTAGACCAAACGGTTGAAGCATATTATAATCGAGGCTTGACTAATTGAATAAACTGTAATTTAATGGTGAAAATACTTCTAAAATTAATAGAGAAACGTTTAATGAAACCTATACATTGTATTATGAAGTATTATAATAGTGGATTAATTACGAATACATCTAATAGATCGCTGGATTTCGGGACGGTAGAGAACGTGGAATTCGAATGTGAATAGGAGAACGACGCGTCCTACAGATACGATAAACTAAGTGACCAGAGTCGAACGAACTATCTTGTCATCTTTCGATACGCGTTCTGCATTGATATTGAACCGTAAGGAGAAAAGGAGAGTGCATATGCAGAACGACGCGCGTGACACGCGTATCTATCATCTCTCTAGGGCAGCGGAGTACGATCGCCCGAAGCGAATAATATTCCGTGCAATTTAATAACGTTGACACGGCAACGATACACCGAGTATGTGAAAATTTTCCGCGATTTTCCTGCTTCTTTGCCAGCTAATTAGCCGACACTCGCACGAGATTTCGTGTTGTGTGCTCCCTCGGCGAAGAAGAAAAAAAAAAACGAGAACAAAACGTGCTTTAAATAACAAATTTCCATAGTACACTATAAGGAACCCATGATCATTTCATGCCCATATAACCTGTTCTTTCCATATTGTGTCTACTCGGAGAGGCCTCAGTCAGGAATAACTTTCAAGTATCGGCGATGAAACGAATATTATGGCCGTGTTTATGGAAATAACGATTTTTACGAATACATTCGATCACTGTGAAGACTGATCGCGTAGTAAGATTTTACTGTACCAGGTTTAATGGTGTGCATTTATAACCAATAACACTCTGTGTGATACGATACAAGGCCACACTTCCACCGGATGGTATCAATTTTTTTTATTTTATTCATAATTTAGTAAGATATAGTTGCTAGGGACGTGGGAATTTCTCCTTTTAATCTTGTCTATTCGAATCAGTTTGTGAAATGTCATTTTCCATTGAAGATTCGCGGTTTAATCGTACATGTATGGTATCGACAGTTTTTAAGGTAGATACTAATAAAGAATACACAACATAATAATCTATAATCTGTTGCCTTCAGTGGAAATTAATTTGAAAAACTGAGAAACAGAAGTAATTCGTGACCGAACGCTCTCTATTTTTAACCAAACGAAAGTTTCTGAATCAAATCGAACATTACAGAAACTGACAGGATAATGGGTTTCTTAAATATTAAATTGTTGCATAATAAATGTCGTTTTTCAATGCACTTTGCTTCAGTCGTTTTTAAAACTGGTAAACACAGGGATCAAGAAGCTTATATTAACTCGCTGCCAAGAGAGTTATCGATCCAGATAGATCTAGTTCGATTGAAAATCGTCATCTCGAAATAACTGATAATCGTTCAAACTCTGGAGTTCAAAAACAGTATTTATTATTAGACTGGGAATGCTTATAGAAACATAGAATTTTATCGGTCAATTTCTCGAAAGTGGGTGTAAAGAAAAATTTACTTTGCCTGTTAAGGGTCTTAGTACGGTTGAAATAAAAAAAGAACTTGAACAAACTTTCTGTAATTTTTTAATATACTGAACTTGAAAATAACAAATATTCCATTTAACAAAATTTTTTCTTCTTATCGACATTAATAGATCATTGTTGTTAGTATTTGGAAATACTATCATTAAGGAAAATAAACTTTTAAAGTTTTGGAGT
Organism: Dufourea novaeangliae; assembly: GCF_001272555.1. Lineage (NCBI taxonomy): Eukaryota > Metazoa > Arthropoda > Insecta > Hymenoptera > Halictidae > Dufourea > Dufourea novaeangliae. The sequence continues at coordinate 2,079,840 of NW_015374010.1, read as the reverse complement.
TAGGACTCAAAAGAATATAAATTTATTGCAATGTTTAACAATAAAATTTTGTTAAGTTCTAACTCCAAAACTTTAAAAGTTTATTTTCCTTAATGATAGTATTTCCAAATACTAACAACAATTAACTATTAATGTCGATAAGAAGAACAAATTTTGTTAAATACTGTACTAAATAGCTATTCAGTAGACGATATTACAGTGTGTTTAATTACTACTTTCCTCCTTGCGCAAGATTAAACTTCGTGAGCTAAAAACTCAATTTTCTCAGTTCAAAAACAAGTGGATATAGAACTAAACCAAGGACATTATTCCTCTAGTAATACAAAAACCGAGCCACATTCCGACTAACCTTCATCTATCTAAATCGATCTTTTTCCTCGTGCAAACTAACGATCGAAAACTGTCTCAACGAACCACATCGCCACAATTCCGTGTTCTCATGTCGCGGATGTTTTCCCAACTCGACGCACCAGAGACAATGGGAGCAATATACAATAATTGGTGGTTAATCACTTACCGAGAACGATTTTCAGGCGAAACGACGTCCGAAACCGAAGAAACACTCTCTTCTTGGATCGCGTGGTCCGGTGGCACGAGGAACAACAACAACAACAACAACTACGAGCCAAAAGCAAACAAAAAAAAAACACTATTTTCTTCTCACACTCTCATCGTCCGTCGTTTCCGCGATCTCTGCTGATGACTGTTAACCTCGCGCGCGGAAAACAAGCCCAGAACCGTCCTCGTCGGCCGGAACCGATTATTCCCTCCTGTTTTAATCGGCGTGGACTCGCTACGCGGTGAGGAGGGCCCCCGGTGTGCCGTGTGTATCTGGACCCAGTCGTGTCGAGTGTGCCGCGATACGGAAAATCGCGAGTGTTCCCCCAATGGTGTTCAGTTTTTAACACGTATAACACGGCGAGATGATTCTTCGTTGCCGTTCCCAAGTTCGGCTCCGCACTCTCCCTCTCTATCCTGTTATTAGTGAGCACGAGGCTTGTGTTCACTCTGCTTTATACCCGTCTTGCCCGTGATCACTAACCCCCGTCAGCCAGCCGCGGAGACAACGTCCAAAGAGGACTTTTCTCTCTCCCGTGCGGGGCACCGCAAACGGAGGCCGATAGCGACGTGACTACGCGTCGTATTATACACCGCGGACCGTCGGGGGACCAACGGCGGATTTTCCCCGTGTTTTTTCCGCGGGATACGCGAAACAGACGGACTCGAGTGTGTTTAAGCGGGAAGTTTGGTGTACAGGGGCTAAAAATGAACGAATTTAATTGGAGTTTCTTGGGAGGAAATTATTCAACCGATTTCTTTGAAACGGCGAGAATACTTTATTGGACGGTTAAACTGCATAGAAAATGTTTATTTTCACGGTGAATTCATAAATATTGTAGATGTAAGGAGTTTTGTGCAGCCTGTGAACAAAAAAAGGTGTACTATGTGTATTGTATATGTGTAGGGGAGATTGTTTTAACGAAAAAAGTTTTCACAATTTTTTCTCAAAAGTGTTTTCCTCAATTAGGAAATAATTTACGTGACTTACTGCTTATATCTTTGTTCAACTCATTGAGTGTAAATATGTGACAAAATCTTTGATACTTAGACATCTATGTTCATCTTAAACAAATCTGAACTTTTGTTACAATGTGGCCCAGCCCGGGGTAGATTGTAACACGTCTGTTTTATTTAGTTAAACATAAATATGAATACAAATAAACATTTTCAAAAAATATAACTGAAAATGCATATCATTATTAAGCATTAGTAGCCCGAAAAAAAGATGATATTTAGGAATTTCTTAAAAGAATGCAAAGAAGATATCTATGATAAAAAAACTTCATGGTCTTTATTTATTATACATTCAGGTAACTAAAAAAAAATGTTTGTTTCGATATTCGTTCGTCACGTAGGTAGCGATAATCGTGTTGATCCAAAATTGTATTGTACAAACGGTGCCCACGATATCTGGATGTACAGAAGTCCGAAATTAAAATTTCAAGAAAATTATTCAATGTTACTCCAACGTCTATCGTACAACGTATCGTGAAAACGAAGCATTAAAATGGCCGCATTTGGTAGAAGTTTTAATAAAGACATGCAAAAAAAGGCGGAAATTGTACGTATATTATTGTGAATAACAAAAGAATTTAGTCTTCAAAGTTTTCAATAGTAGGTCGTACGACAGCTGATACAATTACAAGAAGAATGCTACAAGAATTTTGAAAATCGATTAATAACTGTTTATTGGATTTACGCGATTAGCGCTACCTACAATGCAGGAATATTGAAAGAAACGTTTTTTTTTATTTATCTGAATGTATAATAAATAAAGGCCAGGAAGTTTTTTTACCACATTATCATCTTTGCTTTCTTTAAAAAAAAATTCCGACGTGTCACCTTTTTTTCCAGCTGCCAAAAAGGACAGGGGCCTGAACAGGCGTGTTTGACTGCCACAGTGAAAAAGACGGCTCGTGGTCAGACACAATTTATTTTGTTTTTTTCTCGTCGAAAATATATGCGTTCGGTTAAAAGTTCGAACTTTTCGAAATACTGGTTTAGGACAGAATGACTGGTTGTTAGAAAAAAAACGCTGCGCGTCACATGTTTGTTCCTAAAGATCACTCTTTCTTCGGCCTCCTGACTAAGCATAACCTCTTCACCCTATCAATCCCATATTATTTCAAAATCATCAAATAAATATATTATTGTATTGTTGTGTATATTACATAACATATAAATGATCCTTTCGATTATCGTCTGGCTTGTTCTACACGATTATTGTCTAGACGTTATCTCCACCATTGGGGGCAGGGGGGGGGGCAGGCGTGGAACCTGTCAAGCGCATACTTTGTTGTCAATACTTTGTTTCTCGTTATAAGATTATTGTCCAGGACCCGAGTTCAGGACAATAATCGAGACGAATTAAACAGTGTCTATATCCAGCCCACCCTATATGTAGCTATGTCGAACAAGTGAACGGTCGATTGGCGGGAAGAGCGAGCTGGTGACTGTATAAGAGCGTGCGGGTGATTGTAGCTTGCTTAATGTAGTATTCCTAGAAATTTAGCCCTCTACAGCCCCGAAGGCTACAATAAACGAGCTCCTACTCTAAGTACAATTCATATTGAAAATATTTCAAAAATGTAACAATCACATACTAGGTTTTTACACGTTTTGCACTGTATAAATAATTTTTTCAAAATTACAATAAGAATAAGTTATCATTCGTATAAAAATTCCAAGAAAAATAAATGTAATTGAAATATTAACAGTGTTTCGTTGTTACAAATAAATAAATTCAAGTAACAATCTCAAACGTCCATAAATTCACCAGTTCGGACATTCAACGGTTTACCCTACTATCATCAAATAAATATAAATAATTGTAAGTATACAGTTAGGAACATTTAACACTAGAACAACCAGGATTAAATATATACTGAGTTAAATTTTCTGATTTATTAATATATGTAATATATGTATAATACAATATAGCTTAGTATAGGATAATATAAAATGTATAATGAATTAAAGGTCAACAGAAACTCCGGTGAAAGTATCTTTAGGATTTCGATAATTGTAAAATAAAATACGTAAAATCCGGTATTTTTACAGTTTCGGTAGTTCCAATGATAATAAAAGAAACTACAGAAATTCAATTTTTGAAACATACAAAACTCTGCTCTTGTTAATTATCGATTCAGTAAAGAGGGTACCAAGAAGTCGGTCAAAAAATCGCATCAACGGAACTGGTTGTTACACCGACACAAACTCGGACACAAGGAAGTACATAATTGGTCGTCCTACGTTCCGCTCTTCGATATTAGATGGAATGAAGTACCGTCACTTCGATCCTTCGTCGGAGCGTGCCAGCGGACCGACGAGATCCGGTACACTCGTGTATCGTTTTCGTGTTGTGAAAGACAACCCGTCTTAATCCACAGTCGTGAAAACAGGATGGTATATTCCACGCGGCAGAAGCAGGTTCTCGCCGACTGACTTTTTATCCCACCGATGCACGGTACAATTTATGAAAACTCTGGAAAAACTGTTTCAGTTCTTTTCTAGGGAGTTTCTCTTTTAGGAGATTTTTACTGGACTTTTGTCGTCTACGACCGACTTTGGTAACAAAAAAATCGGTTTAACAGCTATTTAACGCTGGAATTACCGAAGCAGGTAAAATGACTAGTTAGTATACAGGGTGGAACTTAAAACGTGAACAACTTAGGTTATTTTGTTGGTAGCTGCTCGATCGAAAATGTTTTGCGTGCTTAATCGTCGGTGCAGATGTCACAAATAGAACAAAACAATCGTTTTTTAAGGAGTTACATATCTTTGAGCTGTTAAATAAAAGGGAAAATTAAAAAATTTTTGGATGTGCAGAATTATTGTTTATTAAAAATTCGATATATACATCTTGCTAATTTCTGAAAAATTGAACTACATGTCCATCAACAGAAGAAAATGGCTGCCATTTGAAAGTGTTACGGTTTAGAAGAAAACAAAATTATCTATTATGATGCTTGCCGAATTAGTCTCAGTATCCGCTAAAAGATTGGCATATAAAAATTAAAGGTGCGTTTATAAAAAAATTGAAGGTGACCTTGAAAACTCTAGAAAAAAAGAGTTGACAAAAAATTTGGTACAATCATCTTAAAGCTCTTCCTGAATTACGTTATACTAGCTAAAAAAATTCTCGATTGAACAGCTACATATCAGTAGAATAATCTAAACTGATCACGATTTGTGGTCCACCCTTTGTACTCTTATAACGATGATTAGAATGTTACAACAATGCGTTCTCTGAGATCTTTCACTGCAACATGTAAGTAAAGAAATGAGTTCGTTTATGAATTAGTATATTTGTATACTATATACATGTTTATCTTTGGTAATTCTAATGTTAACACGGTGTCACGCGACATATAGGTAATCGATGAATTTATAATAAAAATTTGCTCTTGAATATATTTAATGAAATCGATATTTATACATATACGGCGGGAGGGTAGACTTCTTGATTTTATAATGGGGGAGATTGAGACTGTGAAGAAATTGTATAATAATTAGAGTTAATTAATAAGAAAGAAGTGAAGTAATATGTAGATTTTTTATAACGCGATGTTTATTTTAGTTGCATATTTACTTTTGAATTTATTTGGGGATAAATTGGTACTCTCATTGAAGAGTTTTGTGTACGTGAAATGTGTTGTAATGAAAAATTACAGATTGTATTGTGGAAGATTGAAATGAGAATTTAAAAAAAAAGTTGATCTGGGGTTGAAACGGACATTTTCTGTTTATTTTAGCTTATTAACCGTCATTTTCCTCATTTTCGAGCTGATAATGTTTTTAAATGTTCAATCAATTAAAAAATTATGTATTTATAATATTTGCATTCAATATTTGACATTTATTTTGAATGAAACTATTTGCTTTCAATAGATTCGACACCTAAGACTGTGGATCTCCTAGATCAAATACCCGAAAGACCGTTTGTTAGAATGGATTTGCCTCCCTATTAATTCGGATAATCGAGGTTCTATTGTAATATGAAACTAATACTGTATATTTACCCAAAAAGAGGTGGGGTCCATAAATATTTTAAATTAATGAAGTTTAGTGTCAGATCAATCATTCAAAAATTTCTTTATCCTATATTTTTTATATGTAAATGACCAGAAAGGTGAAAAATTATTGGAAATTGTCAATGAAATCGTCAATTTCCACTCAAAACTTATCGGTATCGGTAACAACGGTGCTACTGGAACATGCTGTGGAGATGCGTCCTTGCTTTCGGTCGATGACCAGGAAAGCGTAATTTCTACCTCGGATGCACCTTCAATGTCATCCTCTTTTCAGGTTTAACAGGTTCATTATTTAAAAAAAAAAAAAGAATTTTGAAAATTGACTATAAAAGCGCAACTGCGATGTCGTTAAACCATATATCAGATCGTCTGCAAAGATTCATTATACTTCGTATCTGTCTTATTTATTGTACATTTGTTGTGTCTTCGATAACATCGTAAGTATGATGATCCGTTAAATGTATCGCGTTCAGGATCGAACACTATAATACTCGTGAAGCTTTAACATCATGATGAAAGCGACAACGGAAGCAGATTTTATCGAATCTCGCATGATTTAAGGATTCTAGACATTTCGAGAATCATGGCACTCGTAAAATCCGTGTGACAAGTCATAAAAGAAAATTAATTATTGAGGATCTTCTAATAAAAACGAGTGTTTCATAATATTCCGAATATATTAACAATGAGTTAAAAATACACCGTGAGTTGAAAAGGAAGCATAAATTAAACCAAAACTGTATAATGACCAAGATTGTATAAAAAGTACTTCTAATTGGGAAAATTGGGAAATTGTAAATATTTAGCTGAATTTAACGAACATGTATATTATTCGTTTTCTTTGAATAGAATTCCTTCTGTAGCTGGGAGAATATTAACGATAAAGTAATTCTTGAGAGTGAAGTCGTAGAAAAAATCGTATGGCAAGGGGTTAGGAACTCGGGCGACGAAATGTATCTCATCGCTATACTGTCCGAAGAGTGAAAAAAAAATGTATTGCGTTTAACGTGTTAAATAATGACCACCGGAGTTGACCTGACGGTTCGGTGGTCGTTATCTCAGTAACGTAGTACACGTACATGTTATACAGTTTTTACGCCGGTTGCGTCATTATTTTTTCACAATGTAATCACGAAGAAAATGGCGCGTCGTATAAAACGGCTATTCGAGAAAAACCTTTTCGACCGTCCGAACATCATTAATAAAGCCGTCTGACACGTTCCTTGAAACCGACGAATAATATCCCGCAGACGTGTTTTCCTGCCCCCGTGGACCGGTGCCAGTACCGCTACCGAGAGCTCATTTTTCAAAATCATACTCCACTTAATGACACCCGATGAGCTGAATTAATGATCCACACGCAAGAAGAAACTTATAAATACTTAATGGGTGAACGCGCGTCCGAGCCACGCACTTATTGGATTCATTTCCATATAATCAAGCGCGGATGAGTTTTCGTTCTTCCGGTAGACAACATTTCTGTCAATTATGACAGATCCGTTTAATAAGCTCGTAATTGATTGACCGATCGGTGCATTTCTTTCTTTAATCCATTGTGTACCTATTTTCTGCTGAGTTTTCCGCTAACCGTGTGAAACGTTCTAGTTCCATTTTTATGAGTATCTGGTTTTGTATGCTGCGCCGGATCAAGGGGGGATTTAGGGGGGACAGTATTCCTGGGCCCAACGTTCCAGGGGGGCTCCATTGTGAACCTTCCATTTCCTTATGATTAAATGTTATTTAATTTTATTTAAGATAAATTTCAATTTGTGAAAATTTATGTATTCAACTAAGGGGGCCCTCGAAAATTTGATAGCCTTCGGCTACAAAAAATCTTAATCAGTGTCTAGCCGGGTAAGCATGGGAAAATGGCCCCACCACCAATTTTAGTATTTACGAGTACCAAGTAATGCTCTTTGCCTAACAAACAACTGTGAGTAATTTCAAATCTCTATCCTCTTTCGTAAGGGTGATATGGGGATAACAACCCCAAATTTTACCATTTTTGTTTTCAACGAGTAGTTAAGATATTTGAATGCTTCAAAATGCAGATAGTAGGTACTTTTTAACTCTATAATATAAATTTTTGTCCGAAATTGTAAATCATTTATTAAGGATAGAAATAAAAGAATTATTTTTTGGGGGGTGGTTTTTGCAAAGAACCCTTTTAGTGACACCTACGACAAAAGTCGTACCAGGCTAGACCCTTTGAATTCTGTACTTTAGTATATTAAGAATAACACATAACTAGCATCAGACTTCATTAAAAATTTTATTGCATTTTCTAAGTTTAGAGATGCTATAATGCATAAACATCCGCAGTCTAGACTAATAAATTAGAGTTGACTGAAGATCAATCTTTCAGAGATATTTGAGAGGAGTTTCTTCTTATAATTTAACGACCAACGCTGAGTTTGTTGAATGTTCAGATATATAAACATGCCAAGTGTGCGTCTAGATACTTTTTAATCAAACGAACATTAAAATCCATGCAGAATGAATAAATAAATTAATAACAGATAATGAAAAGCAGTGTGTGCACACCGTTTCCAGCAAAAACGAGGAATTTCTGTGCTAGAGTTATTATCAGTGGATTACTCGATCATGTTTAGCGTGTTTAACAAGTAATCTCTTTTTTTGCGATATATCTTTTGCGCGACGTATAACGAATGTTCCCGAGTCCTTTTCCTGTCATGTTTATGCAATAATATTGTAACGCGTACATGCCCGATACCGATTGAAAAATATATTGTAAATAAAAGTCATGCGGTAATAGAAGGGGATAGATCCATGGCACGAGAGAAAAGTTGTGAATTCCTTGGACCGTTGCATAAACTGTTGCCGTGAAAACGGGCTAAATTCGTTAATTACGTGTCTGGCATCAAACACGCAATATGTCAGTAGACTATGGTGTAATACGCGAATCGAACTGAAATGTTTCGATTATGACTACTTTTGAATCAGCCAAATTGTCCGTTTAATTAGATTGATTAGGTTATGCGTACAGAATGTCCAAAAACTCTGTAAATTACGTGAAGTTTTGAATGTTTTCAGTGTCAAATCATTAAGGAAATGCGTAAATATTTCCAGGGAGTATCGTGCTTACTAAACTAAATGGAAATGCATAGTAAATATAACAAGAAGAATCAGTACTGTCAGCATAGAGATAATTTTCCGTTTTCAAGATGGCGGAGAGTACGACCATAGACACATATGTATATGTTTATGAATACGAATATCTAGAATTGTATCGTACTTTATTACAGTTTATTTTCCATTTGGAGTGGAGAAAACGGTCATAGAAAGCCAAATCAGGTGAATATTTATCTATCAGCTAATAATTGACATCTATGCAAGTAAAAGATTTCAGTTAAGCTAAAAATCGCCATCGATCGTCGTACTCTCCGCCATCTTGGAAATGAGCATCAGAGCTACTTCCAGCGTTTATATAACCGTCAGATAGAGTATATTTTTTTAAAGGTAAACTATTTTCAGTAATTCACATTTTTACTACACTATTTTTATTTGTATTCGAAAATTTCTGGCGCCAAACATGTAGGTACATATTTACAAAATAATGAGAAACATTCTTAAGTGACCCACATAAAGTGCGCATATTAATCTAATCCGTTAATGGACGACACATTAATTTCTATTCTACTTCATTTATATTCGTCATTTGCATTCCACTTCACTTTTTAGAAGATTGTCGTCGGTTCCTTATCCAATGTTTTTGCACTATCCGTTAATGGACGACACATTAATTTCTATTCTACTTCATTTATATTCGTCATTTGCATTCCATTTCACTTTTTAGAAGATTGTCGTCGGTTCCTTATCAATGTTTTTGCATATCTTTTAGTTAATATGGATTTATTCGTTTAATCTGTTAATTAATGGATAACTACTGGAGACAATTTATCAGCAACTTACGATGTATCCCTCGTAATTTGCCTTTAATTCGTTAACCCTTTCATTCAAATGCACATTCAAATTTGTGCCACATCGTCTGTACAAAACAAAAAGAAATTATTATATACTCACAGATATGAAAATATACATGATACAGTAATGTCTCGAGTTGTATTTTACTCGAAACCGAGCCTTTGATTAGCTTCTGCTTACTCTGTTTTCATTGATTCCATAGGAGGACCCCCCATTGGTTGAAATAACGCCGTTGCTAGTGTTGCATTCATCGAGGAATCACTGTACTAACATTTTATTTCCTCACTTAGGACACGTATTGGAACAGTGGGGATGAAAGGATTAAAAGGGAGTGTTTATAATAGAAGAATCAGCCAGTTAACAGATTAAAATACAACTTCTGTCAATCTTTTGGAAAAAAAGTAAAAGAAAGTTCTAAGCTTACGTCAAACAGCCTAATCGCAAACGATTTCTTTCTGTCCCGAGTCCTCTCAGTCCGAAACGACCCTGGTGTCGAAAAAATTACGTTCGATCGATCAAGACCGATGATTCGAGCTATTAATTTCGAATCTGCTGATTCATTATATGACAATTACACGGTAACCACGAGTCGCGGTTGAACGGTCTCGCGATATTCAAATTGAAACCGGAGGGAACACTGAATCGGGACCCCCACTTTCCTTCTGGCGGGTTTTCCTCATTCATCGTGCGCCAAATTCTAGAAGAATGTTACAACCCACCGTCCATAAGCTTTACCGGTATGTCACGAGGAAAAACCGCGGATCACGATATAAAAATTTAATTTCCTGAACCTGTTAACCGGAGACGGACGACACTGTAGTCGACGGCGTTGTATTCGACTTCGGATTTTCGGTGGCTATTCATTTTCTTGGTAATTTCTTTAATTATTAGGTGTACCAATAAGTGATCAAATGTGAAATTCAATAGGGAAGAGTAGCTAGGTTTGCGTCAGTTTCCAATTAATTTGTAATAGTGATTAAAATGAAAGGGAAACACGCTTTAAAACCCTTGTATACGTATCACCTGTTTAGTTTGGTCAAGCATTAACAATATTTTCATCACTAGGTATTCACTTTATTTCCTTCAACTTTCAATAATTCATTTTATTTACTTCAACATCCCAGATTCCGCGACAAGTAAAATAGATTTTCCTTCGGATCTGGTTATTATTAGTAACGATTACGAGTGTGTGAATTCGCAGTAATGTTCCGCGACCTCGTGTCATAATCGTTTTATTCGTACGTGGATGATCGATGATTCGAAGAATAGAAAGACATGTGGCGTGCTGTGAAGTTAATGGGGAATGTGTTTACGCATATTCTTTCTTTTTTACGCGAATTAAAGATTCAGGAAGCGGTGCCGCACCAGCCGATTTTTCTACGACTGTTCGCAAGCTGTTTGTAATCGCGGGACTGAATAAAACATACGTTCCATAGTCTGCCCCTGTTTTTCCACGTAAAACAATGTGTCAATCTCGCCGACTGGCGTGATGAAAATCACCCGTCTCCGCCGATTGACCCGCGGTATATATATGTACCTGCCTCGAAGCGTGTTTCTTTGCGCCGCCATGATTATATGGAAAACGTATCGCCTCGGTGGATACGGCGATGCTTCAATATTCATCGAGATTTTCTTTCAACAATCTGACGGACGCATCTATAGCCAAATTCGTAGTAGAGGGCCATAAAATTTGGAGCTACAATTCTTCGCCCAAGTTGTTAACGGTTCTAACTTGATTTTAACAGAAAAATTAGTTAATTTATATCAATATGAACCATGATTAATTTAACTCTAGATCAGGCCGCTTCCAACTGAGGAATTATAGACAGTTTATCATGTAAAGCTATCTTTAAATGTAACAAAAAACGTACACATCGAATTTCACAAAATTAGTTCAATCTTTGTATAATAAATTAAAACTTCTATATATTACGTCTTAAAATCGAAGTCATTAGTGTCGAAGGTTTTTTTGACGTATTTTTACTGACGATGAAGCATTAATTTATTGTGAACAAGTTTGGTTCAAATGAAGATCGATTTTGAGTGGATACTCTTGTACCTTTTCGTAGGAACCTCTTACGTCATTTTTGTCTTCTGTTGGATTTCCATGAAATATCGATCTTGACCCTAGATTAAATAGTTGGTTTTATGGGTTCATGGCAAATACGAACGCGACAAATTCATAAGGATGAAATTTAACATGGAAAACAGTAAAATTGTCTGTTAAGAGTTAAGACTTTTAAAGACTTCTAGGTCTCACGGTTACTAGATTGAATGATAAAACCTGAATCAATATTAATGAGATGAATATATTTAATTTCTATTTTTGGAGGTCTTTAGGTTACTTTTTCTCTTTTGGAACTATGATAAAGTACTGTTAGAGTTTTACTTAAGTCTTTAAATTTGATTGAATGTAATTTTAATCACCTTTAAAAATTAGGTATATAAAATTAATTTATGACACATAAATAATATTTTAGACATTAGGTGAATAATTAATTGTATTTAATTGTAATCGATCTAAATACATCATAACAGAGTGTAGACATTATGCTAACATATTCAGAGAACAGATTACTAATTATTTATGAATACCAGAATGTAACATACTTCCAACATGTAATTCTGTGATGTCATAGTGTTAACGTAAAAAAATGGACAATAAATTAAAAAGAATCATATCTATTAATATTAATGCGATGAATACATTTATTTCTATTTTTGGAAGTCTTTAGGCTACTTTTTATCCTTTGGAATTCTGATGAAGTACTGTTGGAATTTTACTATATTTTGGTGATAAAGTGAACAAAAGAAATCTTTTTTGAACGAAATCTATTTTAATCATCTTTAAGAATTAAGTATATTAAATGAATTTATACTATATATAGATGTAATAATTTAGACGTTAAGTGAATAATTAATTATATTTATGATCGATTTAAAAATATTACAACAGTATACACGTATGCGAACATATTCATAGAACAGATTAGTAATAATTGTTTATGTATACCCGAGTTCCAACACGCGATTCTGTAATGTCATGCTTTTTGCGTGATAAAGTGGACAGTAAATTAAAAAGAGGTAACAGTTTTATTGTAACAAAGCCTTTTGTGTTTGATGACTAATTAATTAGAAAATTAATACACTTTAAGATTAGCGTGTAACGCTTATTAGTGGGTAGCAGACGTTTATGCAAATGAACAGTTTTATGGACTAATTTTTAGAAACTCGTAATAACATTGTAAAATACTTTTAAACTTCGTGGATGCATTGTTATATAACGCGAAGAATCTATCCATTGTTAAATGTGTAAAAAAAAAAATAAAATTGTGAGATAAAATGATTATGTATTAAATTTAAAAAATATAATCAGTACCAAACACGAAGCGATTGTGAAATCAGCTCTGACGAATAATGTGCAGTAAAAAACATGGTTTTTTTGCGAGCTTGTTATTTGCATTAGCGTGATAAAAAAAAATATGTACGTTTAAAACTATGTTAAGTGGGTAATATTGAAGATCTTAAGGCTGGCATAAATTTGTTTAGTAATTCACTTCATTTACGGTACGTAATCGAGAAAAAAATGTTTTCGTTCTATACGTGCTTGAGATCTTCGGTTCCAGTTAATCAAGTATTGTTTTCTTAAAATAAGAACAAATTAATATTTCTATAACGTAGAAAAATCCTCAAAATTTCTTCTGTTTGTAATAATTGATAAATTAATATTATTACTCTTGAATAAAATTATTTCGAATTTCAGTATATCGAATATTGCAATATTTTTTAATTGTATATTTAACTGATTGCCTATTATTCTTTTCTAAAACACTTTTTTTAGTACGTCATTTAAATTTTCGAGCGGTTAAATCTCAACCATAAAATACATAAGATAAAGATGCGTAGATGCAAAAAAATAACAGCGAGTCGACATTCTTAATTACCCGTTGTCAATGTTTTTCATCTCAATCAGATGATTGCTGATGTACCCTAACCTAACTCAAGCTGAAAGATTTGTCAATTATGTGGAAAAAAGAAACAATTATTCTAACTACTTGGAACCATTAGAGATCATTGTGAAAGAATGACAGGTTGTTCGTAAGGTCATTCATTTTATATCGTTTAACTTTGTAACGCGGAACGTAAATAAGTGCAAATATTTATACAGTTCTACGTTAGTGAAATGGAGTGATTTCGTATGGATCATATAAGGACAAAAAATTATGTTACTTCCCACGTACTCATTCTATTGCAGATGCTAAGTCGAATCTGGTATTTAATTACATATTTCGCGTAAATTTCTTTATTATTGTATGTTTCATTTCGAACCAGCAAATTTTACAATAGAAAACGATAGAAAATTATATGTTTCTGGTTGCCAATTTATCGTGTCTATATTAATTAAACTTTAAATTATACATTATGTTATTTACAATTAAATATTCGGGATCTTGAAGCTGAATGAAAATTTATATAATAACAATTTTGTTACAGAGGAGCAGTGAAGATAACAAAACTGTTAAGTATCTAACACAGTGAAATGATGATGGAGTTGAGTCACAGTTTGACCCTCAATGAGGATGCCCTTAACCAAATCCCAGAGGCTAAACGACCAGTATTTATATTCGAATGGTTAAGATTTTTGGACAAGGTTTTAATAGCTGCACAAAAGGTATTGTCTTTGCTGATTATATTTTTACACATGTAAACAAAAATGGATGCCCTCATATTTTAAGAATCTTTAGTAATTTAATACTTCAATAAATCTCTGACCTGCATGTTGACTTTAGGCAACCAGAATCTTTTTTTTGTCATCATGTTACTTGCCAAACCATTAAAAAAGCTTATTGATTTCTGTTCTGTATGAAATGAATGTACGAATGCTTGATAAAAAATATGAAAGAATTAAAGTGTTGAAGCAAGTCGGCTTGAACAGTACCTGCATTACAGGATTGTACTTTATAACAATATTGTATTTGTAGTTTATTGCAAGATGTCTTGCCACTTTATTCAGTGTCGGCGATACATTTTTGCTTTTTGATACTGTCAACAAATGTAATGATATTCTCAGAAACAAGGATGACTCGCCAAGTTTTCTCCCTACAAAATTGTAATTAGTCATCCCTCTTTTTATGTAAAGCCATTTACATAAAACATCTCATCTTACACTTTGAATTGCTTACAGGGCTGCTATATGCTGTGTAGGATGTATGTATGAAAAGTTAGGAAGAATGATGGGTAGGTCGTATGAAGAGACTGTTCAAATTCTAATAAAGTCTTTGCGATCTGCAGAATCTCAGACACGAATAGAAATTATGCATACTCTTGAGAAGGTAATATTTTCATATGTAGCATAAACTAATTTCCACGAAGCATAGAAACAAATTTATTTTCAATTCAACAGGTATGTGCTGGCATGGGATCTGCAATCACAAATGTTCATAAAGAAATATATAAAGTTTCTAGACATTATCTCACGGACAGAGTAATGGCAGTGAGATGTGCTGCTGCAAAGGTAATTCTATTTTTTTTTAAATACATTTAATATCCACATTGCTATAAATAATATTTACAAATATTTTACTGAATGTTCACAGTGTTTACTGGAAATGTTAAACCATGCTCCATTTTTATACACTACTGAAATAGAGAGTGTTGCTACACTCTGTTTCCGAGCATTTGAGGGCTCAAATTATGAAGTAAGATGTGCTGTTGCGAAACTGTTAGGTACTTTAGTAGCAATGACCCAACTTCCAGCTCCAAAGGGAAAGAATCCTTCAGGTATCTTTAATGAACACATTGAACTACCGATCGAATATCAGCAAGAAGTATTTACGGAATTTATTGTTTTCGTTTAGTGACGCAGAACAAAAGCTATAAACAAATTTCTCTTGACGAGGTATTGAATATTTTGATGGCTGGTTTCTTAAGAGGTGGGGTAGGCTTTTTAAAAGGTACTGGAGAAATGATAAAAGGAAGTTCCAGTATTAATAGAGAAGTCCGAGTTGGAGTTACGCATGTAAGAAACTGTACAAATATCGTATAAGTTTGTATTCTCAATAATTTATTTTCTTGATACTTTTGCAGGCGTATGTGGTATTTGTACAAATGTTGGGAGGTTCGTGGCTTGAACGGAATGTCGGTGCATTAGTTGCACACGTGCTTGATCTTGTGACCAATCCAAAAGCTGCTAGCTCACATGTCGATGCCG
Source organism: Dufourea novaeangliae (assembly GCF_001272555.1). NCBI lineage: Eukaryota > Metazoa > Arthropoda > Insecta > Hymenoptera > Halictidae > Dufourea > Dufourea novaeangliae. The sequence continues at coordinate 2,064,090 of NW_015374010.1, read as the reverse complement.
TCTATTCTCGAAAGTGTGTTAATTTTATATTACATGGTACTATCGGAAAATTATTGGGCGAAGGGGCTCAAGCTGCTGCTTGCAAAGAAATAGCACACATTATTCTGAAACAGATGAATTCTATCGGTAAAAATTGATCAGTTCTCTTGTTTCAAATTCTTCTCATAGACGATGCTTATTAATTCCTGTTGTTTTGATTCGTAGATTTTAGTCCAGAAAACGCTAAAGACTGTAACCAAGAAACGTTGTTTAGTCAACATCTATTAGTTTGTGCGTTACAAGAAATGGGGAATTTAATCTTAGGACTGGGCACAACAGCTTGTAATTTATTGTCCGACCAATCCTTGAGTATGTACGCTACTTTATACATCTACTTATTCGATTTTTAATACTAATACTTATTCGTACGTTATTCCAGGTTTAATTGATACTATTATGGCTGTTTTGGTCCATCCATGTCAGGCAGCAAGACTTGCAGCCTCTTGGTGTTTGCGCTGTATCTGTGTAGCAGTTCCAAGTCAAATAACACCTTTGATTGACCGGTGTGTGGACGGAATTGAAAATATGCGCAGCTCGCCAGAAGCAATAGCTGGATACAGCAGTGCCCTGTCTGCGGTTCTTGGTAGTGTTCGTTTATCACCACTCGGAGTTCCTCATACGAAAGGAAAAGTAATTGCTTTCAACTACTTTACACCATAGATTTTATGATATACATACACATACTAATCACGAAATATATAATTCGATTATGTTACTGATATCATTTTTGTTTATATTCATCCGCAGATAATTTTCAATACTGCAGAAGAACTTTTGAGAAGCGCAAGCCAAAATAGTCGTTTGTCGTTAAACAGAACACATGCTGGATGGCTTCTAATTGGAGCTATAATGACACTTAGTATGTGATGGTTTGGATTTACTAAATCGTTCGTATTTATCAATACAGGACGTTTTAAAAATTATAATATTAATCACGCAGGTACGGCAGTAGTAAAGGGACTACTGCCTAGGATGCTGTTATTATGGAGAAATTCTTTCCCTCGTTCGACTAAAGAGCTAGAAAGTGAAAAAGCTAGAGGCGATGCTTTTACTTGGCAAGTAACCTTAGAAGGAAGAGCTGGTGCTTTATCAGCAATGCATAGTTTCCTGTTGCATTGTCCAGAACTCTTAAATGACGATATTACAAGACGACTTCTGACTCCAATTGAATCTGCGCTGGCAATGTTAACGAAGTATGTAAATCACTATTTTAATTCTTTACGCGAAATAAATCATTTTAAAGTGATGTTACTTGAAAGGTGTAATTTTAAAGTGGTATAGTAGATTTACAGTAATAAAATTTTAGTTTATCACCGGTGTTAAAAAATTATGGACAACAGCTGAAAGCTCCAGCGGCTATGGTTCGCTTGCGTTTATACGAAACATTATTATTATTGCCTCCTCAAACCTTCGAAGGTAATCAGAAATGTTCGTGGCTTTAAAAATTATTTAACTTGAAAATTACGTGTCATCATATGAATATACGTGTAACAAATTAAACAGGTTCTTATACGCATCTTCTGAGAATGTTGGTATCAGAGTTTACGTTAACTGAAAATCCTGGAAACACGACAACTTCATTGTTACGTGCAGTGTGTCATGCTAATGATTCAGTGATCCTTGGTACATGGTTGCAAGAAACGGATCACCGTACAATAGAGGATCAAGTGAGTATTTGAAAATTTATTCTACAGTATTGTTCTCGTTTATTAACTTTAAATCATTAACGTTTACTAAGTAAAGCAGGCGTTGCAAACGGGGTATGTAAACGTGACGTATAATAGGTTATAATATTAATATATAAAATTTATGATCGTGTCTAGATGGAACCAAACAGAAGGGCAGATTTGGAACATGTGAGTAATGTTCTATGAAGCCTCACTAATCTGTAATAATATTGCCATCTATTTGTACTCTCTTCTATATGTTCAAATATATTTGAGTACTGGTCCATGATATTGGAAGCATCGGTTTCAATTTTGTAACACATTCAAGACGACTATTGTTGCGATTAAGTAGCTGAACTATACTTAAGTTTTCGTCACAATATTTGCGAATGAAATATTCTGAATATTTTCATAAAATTAAAAACACCATTTAGTACTTTGTGGGCGAGACGCGCCGTCTTGAACGTGTTAATTATTACTTACATTATGATTTTCTTTTGTGTCTAATATGTTATGTAATTACTTTTTTTATTTTTATGTATAGTATTATTTAAAAGCTGTTTTTGTTGTGCACAAACTGTATTAGAAAGCAATAGGTTCTCTTATATTCTGCATTTGTTTCAGTTACAACCGAACAGTGCTGCAGGATCTGGAGCATTAGAGCACAATCCATGTTGTCTTTACAGACCAGTGCCACAAGTAAATATTTATAAATTATTTCAACACTTTGGAATATTGCAACAAAAGATCATAAGGATTTATAATTTTAATAATATTATTTATAGAATGAAATAATTCCCGGTCCTCTACCATTGGGTGTTGCGGTTATCGACTTATCGGTGTCGCTGTTCGGTCAAATTTTCCCGCGAGTAGCCAATAAGCATAGATTACAAATGTTAGACCACTTTCGTGAATGTATACAGCATACGAAATCCGGTAGACAGGAAGCAATTCAGATGAATGTTTTTACGGCTGTGTTGAGTGGATTGAAGGGTCTGAACGAGGCGAAAACTGGATTTGGACAGGAAGATGTAAAAAAATCTGCTACCAATCTTATTATTGTAAGACTTTATTTATCATTTATATATATTTTAAAGTATATACTACTATTAAGTATTATTCAATGATACGTGTGTACATTTATAGAGTGCTCTAGTAAGCAGCAATTCAATACTGAGATGGGCAGCCGGCGAGGCTGTCGGCAGAATGGCCCAAGTGATTTCCGATCCTAAATTCACAGCGGAATTAGCACAAACGAGTTTCGATCGATTGAAATCAGCTCGCGACGTTGCGAGTAGAACTGGTCATTCTTTAGCTTTAGGGTGCCTTCATAAGTATGTGGGAGGTATGGGATCTAGTCAACATCTCAACACGAGTGTCAGTATTCTACTTGCACTTGCCCAAGATAACTCGTCTCCCGTAGTGCAAGTACGACTATATATAAATATATCTGTCCACGTATGCATGTCCGTAATACATTTAAGCCATTCAATAATTCGTCTTATAATTATGTCCAGGTATGGGCATTACACGCTCTCGCACTAATAGCTGACTCTGGTGGACCAATGTTTCGGGGCTACGTTGAACCTACGTTGTCTTTAGCGTTAACTCTTCTTCTCAATGTTCCTCATTCTTATATCGATGTACATCAATGTATAGGAAAAGTATTATCAGCGCTTATTACAACAATAGGACCAGAATTGCAAGGTTAGGTGGTCTACATCCTGTTCATTGTAGACAAAAATTATTACTTAAATATGTATAACTGATAAACAACTTTATATTTTGATTTATAATAATTGCTCTTTCAGGTAATACATCGACAATATGTATGGCCCGTTCGTCGTTTTTGTGTGCTTGTGCTATCATGCAAGATCATCAAGATCCTCTTGTACAAGCGGAAGCGACCGGATGCCTTCAACAGTTGCATTTATTTGCACCGAGACATGTTAACCTGTCTTCTCTCGTTCCTACACTATGCGTAAGTTCTTTATTATAAAAACATAAAATGCTGTAAATATTAACACCTATCGTGTCGTTAAACACATTCATTTTTGTCCATAGCGAACATTGTCGAGTAATCACCTACTGTTACGCAAAGCCGCAATATCTTGCCTTCGTCAGTTGGCTCAACGAGAAGCGAAAGAAGTATGCGAGCATGCGATGACGTTAGCTAACGAGAGTCGGGACACCAATATGGTGGAAGGCCTTGTTATAACAGAAACTGGTCTTCCTGGTGTTTTGTTCAGCATGCTAGACACAGAGACCGACAGTAAATTAATCAAAGATATCCATGACACGTTAACCAGTATGCTGCAAATTTTGGCGGCGGATAATCTGTCGCAATGGTTGTCTTTGTGCAAAGACGTCCTTACTATAGCGTCAGGTATAACTGATTGACAAAATTATACAAATATCTAATCGAACAACATGAATTGAATAATGATACAACATTCGTATATTTTATTATATACAGAAACGTGTAGCAATGAAGAAGTGAATACCATCAATGTGGAAGATAGCGCTGCGGACAATGACAATGCAGACGCAGAAGGAGATGACGATCAAGCCGAGTTCCATGCAGATGAATCCACAAAGCAACGACCAACCATCACGCCGAGGTGGCCAACTAGAGTTTTTGCAGCGCAGTGTGTTAGAAGAATCGTAGCCGCTTGCGTGAACAATAAACAGGCCCATTTTGATTTGGCTTTAGCTAAGGAAATGCAGCTGTCTAAAGGAAAAAGTATGATTTCTTCGAAATATACGATAGTATGTTCTACTGTCAGTCTCCATTAATTTGTATTAATCTTAAAACAAGGCGATTTCCTGGTATTGCATCTTTCTGATTTGGTACGAATGGCGTTTATGGCTGCAACCAGTGACTGTGATCCTTTGAGGCTCGAGGGTCTGAAAACCCTCCAAGAGATTATAGATAAGTTCGCGAAAGTTCCTGAACCAGAGTTTCCTGGCCATCTGTTACTCGAACAGTTTCAAGCACAAGTACTTGCAATCGATTATACATGCATACATTACAAATATTGGTGAACTATTATTATATGCATCTTCGATCATTAATTATCGTAGGTTGGAGCCGCATTGAGGCCCGCGTTCTCAGCAGAAACAGCATCACACGTCACAGCTGCAGCTTGCCAGGCCTGTAGCGCTTGGATTGGAAGTGGAGTTGCTAGAGATTTGAATGATCTTCGTAGAGTGCATCAATTGCTTGTATCCTCTTTGGAGAAATTAAGAGAAGGGCATACGCGTGCGCAACTTTATAACGAAAGTTTGTTGACGCTCGAAAGATTGGCAATATTGAAAGCTTGGGCGGAGGTAACACGAACAAATAATTATAATACTTCAATAATGAATATAAAATCTATTAATATTAACTACATTTACGTTAATATCCTTTTTTTTAGGTGTATGTCGTTGCTATGATAAGGGATGGCGCAGCATTAAACAGTAAAGACACATTTAACCAGAACGCAAACCAGGTTGATGATGGAAATGATGAAGATTTCGGGAAGTTTGAATTTCAGACAGAAAGTCTATTAAGTTTAGTGCAACCAGAGTTGTTGAGTTTAAGTCAGTATTGGTTAGCCGCTCTGAGAGATCACGCTCTACTTTCTTTACCACCAGGTATGGTTATTCATGGATGTTGTGAATACCATTGTATTTCTGTTATTCGCCAGTGATAATAAATTTCTTGCATTATCAGAATTTTCTAGTCAGTTACCACATGATGGCGGTGCTTTCTATACAACAGATACAATGGATTCGGCTCGACCTCATTACGCGGAATCATGGGCACCAATTCTTCATGCTGCGACTCTTTGGTTAAATGCAAAAGGCTTCGGGTTAGAGGAAACAATGACTGAAGTGCAAACTTCGAATGCAGCAAATAATAATAATAATAACAACGACGTGTCTGCTAAAACTAATACTAATGTCGAACGTTTCCATTTATTGTTTGGTAAGTATTTTTTAAACAATAAATCCCAGGGAGGCGAAGATAGGTATATTGTTTAACGATATTACTTTATACTGTGCATTTCTTAAATGTTTTAGGTATATGCATGGAAGCTCTGTGCAGCCCACGAACTTCGGAATCTTCACAGAATATAGAAACATGTTTGAACGCTTTGTACACTTTATTAGACTCTGCATGGGCTCGTAAAGTATTGATTACAGATCGTTCCTTGCCAATTGAACTGTGTAATGTTCTTCATCGGTGTGTTTTCTATTGATAATATAAATATAAGCATACGTATTATATATACGTAAGAATACCCTTTATTTGAATTCTCTATTTCAGGATGTTACTAACGAGAGAAAGTTATGTTATCCAGATGATAGTAATGGAAGTTTTAAAACAAGTGATGAAAGCTGCACAAGAAGATCTAGCAGAAAGGAAGACAAACAAATTGAAAGGTAGACAGTAATAAATTTATATTTCATACATTTCGAAACCTGAATGTGCCGTAATACATGCATGCAACGTTATTTTAGAAATTACACCTGCACAGGAGGAAAGTAATGAAATTCAAGATGTAGATCTGTTAGGAGAAGGGGAAGAAGGTGGTGAGCTTGTGCCAGGCAAATCTTTGGTGTTTGCTATTCTGGAAGTGTGCTTGTGCCTTTTGGTTCGTCAAATACCAGCGTTGAATCCGAATCCTGGCGGTACAACTGCAATTTTATCCCAAAGAGGATACATGCCGTCCGAAGAAAGTGGAAAGCTGATAGCAGCTGCGCTTAGTACAATGGAATCCCTTCCTAACCTTTGTTCGCCTCAAGGTAAATTCTTATTTCTAATGAGGGGTGGCCAAAATCTATATCTACATGAAAGATGTCCAAACTAAAATAAGAATCAATGTTTGTTCACAATATAATTTAAAACAAAATATAAAGCAAAGATTAATGTCTGCATTGCTCTCTTTTTTCAGGAGCTATAGCAATTCTTCCTACATTACTGTACCTCGCAACTGGAGTAATAAGAGAAACTGCAGTACGCACAGATAATGAGTGCAATAAAACAGGGTCTGAAATACCAGTTCATGCAGCTTTACACTGTATGAAAAATCTTACTACAAATAAATACGCGCAGGATCACAGAAGTCAAGAACAGTGGACGAGTCTTTTGCAAAGCGCTTTGGCCAAGATCATTGATCTTGCTAAAACAGGTATATAACATTAAGAATTATCCATGTATAATAATTTTCATTTACGGTTAGCCTGTTATTAAACAACATATTTATAGGAAACGACGAGACAAAAATGGACGAAGTGGCGATGATATTAGGTATTGCAGTATTTGTTCTTCATGCTTCTCCGGAAGTCGTAAGTGCGCCGAACCTGCAGTTCCCGTGTATCAATCATTTTAGGCATGCATTCCAATCAGAAAATACAATGGTGAGTTTCATAACGTTCTAATAATTTCTTAAATGACCATTTAACATTCACCTGTGTTGTTAAATTTTTCTAGGTGAAATTAAAATGTGTGCAAACATTGAGAACAATATTTTTGCATCCAGAACGTGTAATCAGCACACCTTATATTCATGCATTAGCCCCCAGATTGGTGGAGTATCTATATAACGATAAGAGCAAACAAGTTGCAGATGATTTAGAATTATCGTTCACCTTAGAATGCATTAGCACTGTTGAAGCCCTCATAGGACTCGCTGATCTTTCTCATCGTACGTAATAATCTTCATTATTTTTTTATAGTTTTAGTTACATAGTTGTATTAGTAGAATTAAGAATAGTGTGTAACTAAAAGATCAAATTGATTTTAACAAAAATTATGTTACATGCAATTCAGGAGACCTTTTACAAGGTGTGTAATAGTGAGAATGTAATATACTGAGAAACTGATGCGATTGAATGTGTTTTAGATTTCTTATTATCTAGTTATTTTCTTTGATGCAGAAACAAAATGTAATATAATCTTTCTGTTGGTAAATATATAGGTATACAGATGCTAACGTTACTTGTGCCAATCCTGATTAACTATTTACTAGAAGGAGAACAACTTCAGCATGCTTCCAAGTATCAGTTAAGTCTGCATCAACAGAGTTTTCAATGGCTAAATAAGATAGGACCAAAATACCCTCAGGTATTCCCATCATTACAACAATTATCATTATGTATTTGAAAAATATATAGTCAACTTTGGAGTATATATTTGTTGTTTCAGGAATTCAAAACATTAATGTCACAATCTACAGAACTGAAAACAAAGTTAGAAAATGCTGTGAGATCCTCTCATCAACAAGCACAAAGGCACAACAGACCAATAGATCTTGTGAAGCCACAGGTTAAGATTTCCACACCATCTATTAAGCTGAAAACAGATTTTTCAAATTTCAACTAAAGTTTTGGATGAGTTTATTTAACACATTGTGTACCTGTTAAGATATATATACATATATATATTTATTTGTTTTTTGCTATCAATGAAAATTACTTAATATACAGACTTCATTGAAATGAATTAAAAAAAATTCATATTTTATTTGTATAGTAGTTGATAAAACTATAATGAAACACATACGCTATTGCACTTACGTGTTAGATGAATTATAATGTGTACTGTATAGTCTATTTCATCACGATTTATGACCTGACAGAACTTTTATACTTGCTCATTTTAATTTAAAAAACTTCATAATGTTACCAAACTGTATTTCTCAAGCACGACAAACATTTTTATGTGCAGTATACAATGTGTTAAGAATAGTGCTACTTATATTAACAAGTAGTAGTAAATGATCATTGTGCTAATACGTTAATTGGCATCCATCAATGATTATGTGTAGAGTAGAGATCTAACGAAGTACTGTGTATAAGGTATAATAATGTAAGTAATTATGAGAATCTTTATCTCTGTCGAATTGTATCAGACAATTATTTGCTAGTACTCAGTTATTAGCGAATACTAACATTTTAATCGGCAGAATAAGAACTGCATTTCAATTAAAAAGATCGAGGGACATTGGTAAAATGAGTAATTACATTAAAACCCTTGTTGTTTTATTAGATGCATTTATATTTTTCTAAATTAAGAAAATAAGTGCTTTCTTACTTTCTCAGTCATTTTTCTGAATTATATAGGGAGGTATTATATAAAATTTTTTAAATTGTACATGAAAATTATATAATTGTATTTATATTTATTTAAAACTATAGACTTAATCTTGTAGTAATTATGAAACTATTTTGTTAAGTTAACTTGCCTTTTTGCATATTTCAAACAGATATTTGCAATAATTATAGACTGATTTAATGGTAAATTATTGTCAATCAGAAAAACAATATAAACTACATAAAAAAATAGTGAAAGTGTGCAAACAATTCATATTTCAATTGATGCAGTAAAAGTATATAAATTATTTTTCATACTTGTTATCCATATAAAAATTTCATATATCTTTAGTAAACTGAAATTCATGACTTCAACAATGAAACTTTATTTGCAGTATATTTCTTCCAACATTTTAATATAGTTTTAATGTATTTAATGGTTTGATTGGACGTTAACAAGAAGTGCAACATGTAATTTAACTTTTAATTATGCAACAAATATGAATTTCTTTCATATACGAATATGAGTATGGTGGCTATAGGCATATCGTACAATGTTGTATACTGTAAGATAAATTAATAAAATAGAGCTCATATGTTATACCATTAATAAAATCCACATGAGCAATGCTAAGGACCTATACAGGATAATGTAATAGAAACGAATTATAGAATTAAAGTAATGAATTGTAGTATAAAATATTTCTTCCTTGTAATATAATATTAACTGACAAGGAATATATGTGTCATTCTTGTTGTCACGCTAGATGCAATTGCATTGCTGCTGTAATACATACAGGGAACCAGATTTATTAATTTAAATATTTAATTATTATATATTATAATTATACAACAAGTATTTTAGCAACAACTCTTAAAATATTTATTTAGTGAGAAATATACGTTTTCCGTTAAATGTACCGATAGACATTTTTATGATATGTATCATAACATTGTACAAGTCAGAAAGCAATACAATAAAAATATACCATTAGTAGCATGTATCTGTTTGCTATTTAATATATGAAATCTCGGTGAAATAAAAATAATTGATCTGATTTTAAGGATAGAGTGTCAAGTGATATATGCACACATACCACAAATAAATTAGTGCAAGATAGTCGGGTTTGTATGTTTTGCATAGATTCATAGATCACAAAAGATACGGAATGTTTGGCATAGACAGTTTTATTGCAATATATTACACAGATTATAGTGCATCACAATGAATAATTACATTTGCTTTCCCGATGCCGAGCGGCGTTACAGCTAGACCTTAGGTACATAATCTTAGGAATCGTATTTATTATGTCTAGTACAACCTATACGATACCTTACAGAAAAAATCGCTCGAACTTACATCCACTTCTAATTACAATATGATACACTTTCTCAATTTTAATTTGAAAATTCCATCGGGTCGAAGCCTTTCCACGGTAGACGATTAAACAGGACACCGTTTTGCAATCATAATCCGTGGCGCGTACGATCCGCCTATAAATCTGAATCGGTCGAAATCAAAAGTTCAATCGAATTCAGTTCACTTATAAATACCCGAGCAAACATTGTATGCGTTACTTTCTATGTTTATTTAAATCACGACGAACGTTGTCCCGCCGTTGTTGGGGTCTTGGGAAAGATTTCAAACAGAAATCAATAGACACGAGTATCCATTAATTTCGCTCCGGGTCGAGATACTATTTTGTTGTTATTAATATCCGAGGCTCCCCGAAGCCGAACGGGTTAATTCCATAAAATAAAAAGCAGACACGGCAACACCACAAATAAACTGCAAATACTTATGTAAACGCAAAGTTTCGACCTGTTCACCGGAGTTGATTCGTCGTTTGTGCTCGATTATATCTACCGACAATTATTAATTTTTTTCCCTTATTTACTCAAACTTTTTATTACATTCGATTAAATTATAATAACCGTAGTAATGTAAATAAATTATACCGTGCTTATGTGGTACAAGTCGCATGCTAAATCGTCCCTTTCATGGTGTCCTAAATACATGAACTTCGATGATCGAGAAATCACTCGGTTAACAGGTTAAACACTCATGACAACATGACATCTACGATATGTAATCGTAGCAAACATACCAGTAACAAAGCTGAATACAATAATTTTATGTAACATCTAAATGGAGTTCCCCGATTCGACTTCTGAGCGGCTCATTTCGCCTCCCGACTAAATGTACACTTATACAGGGTGTAACAAAAATGTTGTCCGACCCGGAAATGGGGCACTCGGGGGGTGATTTGGAACAAGTTGTTCCTTAGCAACAATGTAATCTGAGGCTTCGTTACCGAGATATTAACGAAAAACCCCGACCAATCAGAGCGTTATCGGTAGCGTTGGCTACAAATCGCAGCGCGTAACCACCGCTAGCGCGGGAACTCTGCTGGCAAACTCGCGCTCTGATTGGTCGGGGTTTTTCGTTAATATCTCGGTAACGAAGCTTCAGATTACATTGTTGCTAAGGAAAAACTTGTTCCAATTCACTCCCCGAGTGCTCTATTTCCGGATCGGACAACATTTTTGTTACACCCTGTATCACGAACACAGAATCTGCTCCTCCGTTGTCAAATTGCGCGCGAACAACAAAGTGATTCGAAAGAAACCGTACAGCAACGGGCTAATTGTTATTTCACGGTGGTCACTCTATTTGCCGGAACCGTCCACCATCTTGAATCGTTTTCGCGGCGATTCTTCCGTCAGAACGGACACAATAGGATCATCCCGGTTTAGGGGATCCAGGGAGGTGAAGCCTCCGCGTGTTACATTGATTCCTATCGGTGTACCTCGATCACCGTGCCTCCAGTCACGGGATCCTCGATCGTTTCCTCGTCGATCGCGTTTCCTGGCCGGATCTGACGCGTGGAATCTTATCACGTGACGTTGATCTCCTCGTCCTCCTCGTTCTCCGTTTGCTCTTCCGGTCGTTGGGGACTTGTCAGGGGGCTGACGTCGCTCAAATCCATCCTCGGTCTGTCCCCGTCAGCGTCGCTTAAATCTGGATTCGGGTTGTTTTTGTTCGGCAAGGTTTGCTCCCGTGAACCACCGGTCGCCAACAGTTCCCTTTCCTTGCTGTTCCTCCATTTCATTCGGCGATTTTGGAACCAGATCTTCACCTGAAAGATTCGAGGAAAATTAGATATATAAATATAAACGTTGCGATGGAAATTTCAGATTCCGAGAGCACAAATCGGGGGCAATTTTTTAAGATAAAAATTGTTAGTGATTGCAAGAAATAATGTGCTGGACAACAGAGTGGGCTGCGCGCACGTGGGTGAGAAATACGTGTGAGCGAAGGGTATTCCTATGCTGCAATAAAATAGCTGCAATAAACGAGCGCCTACCGTATGACGTCATATCTAACCTGTATGCAACATTATTTCAATTGCTCCTTCTTAATAAGTTGTTAGAAAAATATTATTTTTTAATGAATTAAAAATTAAAAAATTAAATATGGTGCAACTTTTGTTTAAAATATTTTCTCATATAGCCAATTATGTACGAGTAATTGAGGTCACGTTAACTGACCTACACTGTATATGCACATATACATAAATAGATACATACATATTCTGTTTGTACCATCCATAAGGGATAAGAACATCATTTCCTGAGAACATTATTTTATAGAGGAATTTTTAAGGAATCTAGCTATATTATTTTAAGGCCATTGCATTGTTTCCATTGATTTTGCCAATTTTTGTGCGCAAATGAGAATACATTCGTTACTTATAATTCCCTCGAACGACTTCGTTTTCACTCCCTCGTGTTATTGCAATTATTAACAGTACCGTTGCGATTCCTAATTAATTTCCAATTTTTCATCACGGTGCGCAGACGGAAAATTTCGCCGGTTGGAAAATGGTCGGAGGGGGGCGAATTATAGTTGATAGATTAAACGAATATATCAGAGGCGAGAAAATTACATGGATCTGCCAGCGATTAATTCGCCCGAAATTGTTTTCGTATTTTCATTTGCCGGGGGCGTGTGCGCTTGACACGATGCAGAAACCCTAACGACCCGACGCGTTAATACGCTCTTTAGCTGCGGGGCCGAATCCCCCCGGGATCCTCAACACTGCGACCGTATCCGTTCTTTGTTGTGAAAAATTTGGTCGCGCGATCCCCGTGTAAATTGCATCGATCGCCGTAAAATCGATATTATCCGTATTATTCTGAAAATGAAAAATAAAACTTCAAGTTAAATCCATTTATTTTTAATGTATCGTTCACTGAATTCAACGGAGACATAGCACTTAAACTTCGATTGACGATTGCTGGGTCTATTTCGACCCATTTTTGCATACTATTGACTTTAATAAACAGAGTGTACCATTTAAATCGATCCACTCGAATATCTCCGAAACTATTGTCGATGGTAAAAAATATTTCAGACAAAAGTTAAGTGGTATCAGGAGGCACACTTTCTGATGTAACTTGTTTCTATATGGACGCGTGGAGGTCATATGAAGGTTAACTTTGTTTTTTTTTCAAATGGAATCTTATATGTCTTTCAATGATCTAATTCGCCATAAGTGACTTAGTATTTTATGTAGGGAATAACGAGTAGCATCAGGTAGTGCATTAAAAAATATACGATTCGATTTAAAGAACAAAGTTGACCTTCATATAACCTCTAGTATTTGCATATGTACTACCAACTGTTCAACGTAACATAGAAGGTGTTTCAGGTTGGGTACTACAACCGGGAAGGAGGTGATTCTACAATAAAAGAAAAAATAAGTTGAAAATAAGGAATAAAATTTGTACGGGTGATGCATAGTTTTCGAGGTACAGACTCCTTTCGATTATTGTCCCGAACTCGGGTTTGCGCCGGGACAATAATCTTATAGGGAGAAATGCTTCAAACCCTCGGCAATAATAGCGGAGGGGCAACAAAGTACGCGTTTGAAAGGCTCTACGCCCCCCCCCCCCTCCCCAGTGGTGGGGATATCGTCTGGACAATAATCGTGTAGAACAAGCCAACCAATAATCGAGAGGAGTCTGTAATCAAAATTTTTTCTATAACTGGACGTGCTGGAAAAAAACATAATTTGCAGATTCGTATTCAGTTAATAAAGATCTATCAGAAATGCCTATTGGCGGTTATGAGGTAGGAAAAATTAAAAGTTGAACGGTGTTATCAGTGTGAATAATTAATTGAAGGTGAGAAGACCACTGGAAATCTACGAAATTAATAGAAGTGAAACGATCGTTTTTAGCTGTGTCAGTTGTTGTTCCTCGCAAATATTTACTTGAATATTTTTAATCGATGGTAACCGGCTGGGTTATTGGAAAACAAAGTTCGGTCGGCTGAACTCCGTGGATTGAATAATATTGTCACTGTTTATGTAAATACGCATGTTCGCGGTCTGTGTTGCAGAGGACAGAATCAAAGAAGGAATTTATATGAATTCTTTAGGAATTTGTTATGATGAGACTGAAATAACAAATATCCCCAATCTTTGTTAAGTATTTTGATCATATCAAGAATACATGGAATTTCCTTAAAATTCGGTAATTATTCAAGCTGCGGAAATATTATTTCAGTTTTTAAATAACACCAAACTACTTTGATTCGTCGTTAATAACTAAAAAGTGGATTTTATGCATTTATTGCATCCACGATTGTTTACGATTCACGAAATGCGTGCAGCGAGGTATTATATTATTTGAACAGGGATCTTTCTGCAGAAGGGGAGAGTTTCTTGAAATCCGATCTTTCTGCCCGAGGGTAAAGATCACAAGGTAATATCAAGCCGAAGATGCTCGCTTAGGGGTTGAACACTCCATCCGAAGGACGCTTGAAAATCCAAATCGGAGGGGATCGCTTCGCGGCGTGAATAAATAAAAAAAAAGAGGCACGTCCCAAGCGTCATGAGCACCTACGAAAATCGTTCGAGGAGCCAAGAATTATATTTTAGTGACATTTAATCTTGATTAAATAAAATTACATTTTATAGAATTAATGTACGGAGACATTCTCTTCACTCGTACGCCATATTATATGTTCGACTAAGAATTTTTAATTATTGACAAATTTCGAGTTTATGCATTAATTGAGCTGTTGAATATGGGTCATTCCAGGCCATATCGATGACTTTTTGCACTGGTTGTCAGAGATTTCGTTCAAAATAAAATATGTTATAGTCCACGTAAAAGTAGCAAGTGTTTAATTCATAACTTGTTATACATCATTTCCTATAAACTTCGACAAGCTGAATTCAAATCTGGCTGCAGAATATGTCAACTCCTTTAGAATTTTAAGAAAAATGCAATTTTAATTTAATTCTGGTTTACATGCTTTTGTAACGCTTTAGTTTAAATTTACTTTATTGTCCATGCATATATACAGACTACATTTCTACTAAAGTGTTACTAAAGAATATAAACCAGAATAATTATAATCTCTATCGACAATTTTTTCCATCGACATAAAATGTTTGATCGAAATAACCGATTAAGCGTTGAATTCGAACGAATAATTGTGCCGAATAAAGGTGTGTCTCCTCTTGTATGAATTTAAATAGAAAAAAATCTGTATCGGAACGTTCCTGCACGTATTTCCGATCGATTTCCAATTCGGAAGCGATTGACCGTGGCCCGACAAGCTCGTTACAAGTGGAAAAATCCATTATTAGTGAAAACTTCGGTCACGGTGGTTCGTGTATGACAAAAAAAAGAGAGAGAGAGCGAGAGAGAGAGAACACCGGGAAGCGCATTGACGCATGAAATTCGTTCACGTTTCACCGTGTCAGGTGCACGCGCCCCCCTCCCCCGTGAACCAACGTGAACAGGAAACGTTCCATAAAATGCTCCATAAGATATTAAAGAATAATAAACTTTTTATTAATTTCCTACCGACACACGTCGTCGAGCGCCCCCCCCCCCTCCTTCTCACCGAGTCGAGCAATATTAATAATGACGCGGTTGTCAAGCGCAGATCTGCTTGTTGAGCACGTTTCGAAAATTGTTGATATTTTGTAAAGTGTCTCTCTTCCTCTATCTCAGTCTCTCATTCGACGATGAGAGATCACGAGGTCGTGTTTTTTTCAGTGTTCATTTCTCTGTTTTTTTTTTTTTAGGTTTGCAAAGTGCAGGAAACATATATTTATTTCGAAATAAGAAAAGAAGGAAATATTGCTAATAAGAAGAATTTAAAAAGTTTAAGAACATAAAACAGTAATATGAGAACTTTGAACGGCAATATCGCGGAAATGAAATCATGTGACGTGCGGCGTTTTTTCTGACAACCATCGAATTGTCGTTATACATCTTACGTATAATTTAAAGGGCTACAGAAAATTTACAAGTATTTATCAAATATTTTCATTCTATAAGGATACAACTGGTTACGAGTACCAATACTTTTGTGAGTTACGTTAGTATTACTATGAATTAGTATACTATATTACTATGACATTTCACTAATGTTACTATGAATTGTTATTTTTCAATAAACGACGTATCATTCGAAAGCTTAGTTATTGCACTACATATCCCTATTGATAAACAGAATATATTGTCGACTTTTCAAATTCTTCTCATTCCTATTACCATTATTGTTATGATTACCATCATTGTTATTGTTATTAGCACTATCATTATAAAAGAAGGGAAAACGAAAGCACCTAATAGTAGAAAGACATTCTACCACTGGATCTTGGGGAATTACCGAAATTTATAACTTAAATTAACACTCCGTTTTTTTGTTTCAGTACTTGAAATACATTTACCAATTGGTAGGAGGACCTTCACCTATGTCATTTTCCCCTAGCGGAAGCCAAGTTTGCTCGTGAGGGTACGTACAGCAGAACACGAGGGTCCACGCGTCGGCGACCAATGAAAATCCCAGTTTAGGTAAATCAATCCGCGGCAGGGTTGGATACGGTTCGACGTGGCCTTAAGGCTACGGCCCCGGCGTAATAAAGTGGCGAACACGGTGGAGAAAGGTGGGGGTGGCGAGAACGCGAGGCGAGCCGGCGGAAAAGGGTAGGACGGCGCGATCCTCGACGGAACGAGAGAAGAGGGAGTTTCCGGTGGAGAGTTCATGTGCGTTTGACGTTTGCCCGTTCAGCGGTTCGGTAATACATGGTCTTTAATACACGAATATTACACGCACCCTTTCTCTCGCCGTTCCCGCGACGCCGTCGTCGGCATGTGCAACAGCGACAGAAGGTGTAAACGTCGCGCTGTGACGCTTGACGGTTCCCGAAATTGGTAAACGAAGAAGTTTTTGGACGGAGGAAGTAAATATAATGAAACGCTCATATTCATATTCTTCGTTGGAATTATATCTATCGTTTTACGTAGGGATGAAAGTTACATACAAAGTCCAGCTGTTGGACTTCTTCTAACAATCAATAGTCGTTTTTCATAGATTTTTATGCCCTCAATACGAACCTGTAAACGGTTTTCGATGTCACCCTCAGTTTTCGAGAAATTTGATTTTGACAAAATTTTTTAATACTGAAAATTATAAACAAATTCTTTTTGCACGATTTTCACGGAGGGGCAAGGGGTTTTACAATTTTTTAAAATATATGGTCATATTTTTGAAAATCTTATCTACAGAAGTTTTTGGACGGAGGAAGAAAATATAATGAAACGCTCGTTGAAAACGAATTGGTCGGCGTATTTTTTCGATGTAACAACTATGTGGGAAGTTTTATATAAAATCCACAGTCTAATAATTATATACAAATTGGTGAGAAATATTGAGGGGCTGGTTTCGAGGGTTGAAATACGAGAAAAGGAATCGTTCAAAGAGCAATAGGCAAGGAACGACTTTGGTAAATGACCCGAGGGAAATGTGGTAGAATTGAAATCATTGATATAGTGTGCCGAGAAAAGGGGGGTCCCGACCGTTTTTCCATCGTAATCTTTGTTTAATGCTCGCTAAATGGCGAAGGGGAGCGCGTGCGAGCAATCCCATTGTTCGATGCGATTGAGACGATTTCCGGATATCATCGTGAGTCTAACATTCAATTCGATATAACCGAATTGTATTTAAACTGTATTTAATTATTAAATATATTATTAAATTATTAAATAATTATAAATATATTATTTTTTTAAGTGAAAACTGGACATAAAAAAGGCTGTACACCTATGTATAAAAAATAAAAATTCCCAGAATACAATTTCGTAGTTTCCGAAACGTTGTTTATCGACAAATATACAAAAATTTATATTTTATGTATGTACTTAAAAATGAATTGTAATAGCGTTATCATCCTCATTTATTGATATTGGCCCTACAACATTTGTCTTTTTTATGGATATAAACAATTTGTAAAAAATAGCGCTTACAGCATTTTTTATATCCACTCTTCAAATATATTACTTCACAAACTGGACAATAAACCATGTAAAATAGGAAAAAGATAATGGATAATACTTTGGCCCGTACAAATACTGGCGAAATAAAGGCCTTCTATACTTATACTTTCTTAAAACATTTGTTTTTTAAGTACTAATAATTTTTTTCTTTTGTTTCATTTGATTACCTTGCAAAAAATGCTTGTCACTAAACCCCTATTGAATTTTTTGATTATTTTGTCGACAAAAATGATTATTTAGACATTATAACATAGTTCAAACTTACTATCGGATCGATATTAAACAATGATTTTTTCTTAACTTTTGTTCACTGGCGGACGCACTCTGCGGCGTATCTAATGTCTCCGAGCCTCTTTTGTTGGACCGGACACAGAGATTCGTAAAGATGATCGAACGGTCCGAAAACGTAACGCAACTGGAGGAACGAATGGGATCGTTGAACGCCGGCCGGAACAATTCAACTCCCCCGAAAACCGTCGCGTCGCGTCTTTCGCGCTGGAACCCAGAGCTGCTTTGTTACTTTTGTTACACAGTTCCTCCCTCCCGGTCCTGTCTGCCGCTGACGGGACAATCAATCACCGTCGTCACTCGCAAAACGTGAAACGAAAAGGAGACGAAACGATGGAGGAAAGGGGGGGGGGATCGGAAGTATATCCTTGATTTCCACGGAATGCAACGTCCACGTAATTTCCGGCGACTTTAAGGATCGACATTCCAGCGGTCCTTTTTAATATCTCCTAATATCTATAATATCAATCGTTTAATATTTACTTGTCGAATAGGCAAATCAACGCTGATACTTACGGTAACAGAACTGAAGTCAAAAACATTTTTCCACGAGTCCAAAGTATAAGATGAGACGAAATCCTCCTGATCGCAATACAATAATAACCACGTGTCTCGAATTACGAAGCTAATACAGATCTATGGATCTCCAATGATCCACCGTCCGCAGGCCACAAGGGTTAAATCCCCCGCCAACATCGCCACGATCATCTGCCCCCAAAAAAAGCGCAACGCCTGTCGCGTCGATCGTATCGCCGTAAAATCTCGCGATCCCTTTCCCCTAAATCAAATCCTCCAAAAGACAGAGAATACCCGTTCGAGCACAACACAGGAGAGAAAAAGACGGTCGAGAAAAATCTATAAGGCGAATAATAATTCTCCCTCGCCTCTCACGGCCGGTCGTATTAAAAAGAAGCGAAACGTTTAAGCGCCTCCACTCGAGGAGAACGCGCGCGCCTCTACCCCCCCCCTCCAAGAGGATCGCCGGTAGAATCCAAGGGGGTGGGGGGGGGGGGCATTACGACGACATCCGGAACGCGTTCTATAGAGTGGGTAATCGTTAAACGATTGGCTGCAGCCCACCCTCCCACGATCTCTCCTTCGCCACCCTCTAACCCTCTCCGAATCCACCCCCTCCTCCACACCCTCCCCCTTTTCGACGGCGTCGAGCCGAGCTCTCTGAAGTTCTCCGCCGGTTCGCGCTCCCTTCCCGGGCGGTCCACGCGACCGCCCTTACTTCCGCCTGTGCCCCACCCCCCGACCACCTTGGAATGGCCCTCCTCCTACCTCCCTCATCGTGCCCTCCCGACGCTCACCCTTCTGGCACCCTCTTTATCTCCCCTTCCGCCCCTCTTTCCTTCGGCTGTGCTCGCGCGAGGGCACCGTGGTAGCACCGGTGGCGCCATCTGGCGCAGTTTAATAAAAGACGATCGATTATGACGTCGGCCTCAGAACTACCCCTCAGCCTCGATTTTCCCTTCTCCTCACACCCTACTGAATTCTCTTTCTATGCCACTCTGGCGCTCTTCCCCTCTCTTTCGCGACTGTACGCCGCGGCTTTCTCTTTCCACGTTATCGTTATATTCGGTTTTCGTCGTTCTCTCTCTCTCTCCCCGTTATTCTGTCCCTTTGTCTATCTTCCATCCCTCTCGCCAGTCTGTGGGTATTTCGTTTTTCTTCGTTTATTTTTGGGATTTTTATATATTTGCTTTATTCATCATTTATTTATTTAGGGTTTATTTGTTCCTAGTTGGATTAAGGGGGTACATTGGTATCAGATAGCTAAAATGAACGGTTTCTTTTGAGTTAGATTGTAGAGTGAGTAATAACAAACTATTTGCTCTTTCAACGATTCTTTCATGGCAGTGTAAGATGTATTTTGAAGCAAGAAATTTCGTAGAATATTAAAAATTAATGAAAACATGAGACATCGAAGTGAATGCTTGCGTAGTGCGCGAGTCGATGTGGTGAACACGATTCCCATTGAAGGACACATCGAAAAGCAAAATCGTTGTGAGTATTCTTTAAACTGAAAATACCATTTCGTTCGTTTATATAAATAAACAACAAATCTATGAAAATAAGGCCACGAATTAATTTGTATACCTAATATTTTCTCTTTCTTTCAATATTCCGTTCGTCTCTCTTCATCTCTAGAGGTTCGATTAATTCACTTCACGTGGTGTGTCCCTTTCTATCGTTCAGATTTCAGCGAGAAGAGGGGAAAGGAGATCGAAGGACAGTAGGAGGAGGACGGAGAAGAAGGGGCGCGAGCGGAACCAGGAGGGAGGAAGGGCACGAGGTGGCTACGAGAGGGATTTTTTTCGGGGGTTGGAGAGTGGTGGACCCGGTCAACGGGGGGTGGCGGCGAGAGGGAAAAAAAAAGTATGGGACGAGGCGCGATTCTGCGGGCGAAGGGTTGCCTGATGTATGGAAAGGAGAAGCCTGGGCTCTCTTAATAGAGGGGGTGGGTTGATAAATGACAGTGTTAATCCGATAGTACTTGAATCTACGCCCGCCGCTTAATTAGCTGCTTTTTACCAGTGACCCTTGTTAACGTTCCTGATGTAATTACTAGACTCTGCGGATTCTTTATGGAAATATCGGTCTTTCGGGAATTTACGCGCGGGAAATTAGAAACGGATGTTTGTTTAATGGTCTCGAGATTCGTATCGGGTCTCGAATGAAATACAAACAGGACGCCGGTGTTAATTGACACTCTGGAACAGGGGTCGGCAAACTTTTGAAACGGAAGAGCCAAACCTGTCGCTCGCAGCAATTTGAAAATTATTCGAGAGACATAAATGTAGTTTTACAAATAAGGAAAATTTAAAGTAATGTTATAACAAGTTATAATATTAATTATATCTTTATTAAATGAAGGTGAAATCGCACAGAAAAGTGCTCTTTTTCGTTTTCAATTGTACTTCAGGGCCACTGGTAAGAACCCAAAGTGCTGCATGTGGCTCGCGAGCCGCAGGTTGTTGATTCCTGATCTAGAACTACCAACGCTGTCGGAATGATTAGTTCGTAAATACTTACGAAAATTATTAGAATTCTTTTGTAATATTGAAATATAAATCGACGTAACGTACAGTAAGAGGAAAACTTAATTTTTTGTTTTTTTTTTACTTGCATCAGTTTCATAAGAACCGACGTATACAGGGTGTCTTATGTCGAGTAGTACAATCCGGCAGAAGGTGATTCTATAAACAAAAAGAAGTCGAAAAAGAAGAATAAATTTGTTTCAATTGAAGCTTCGTTTTTGAGATGTAATGCAGTGCAACTGAATAGGTAGCGCGTCTGTTCATTGTATACCGTTTCTACTTATTGTCAGAACGAATGCATGCACTACCGTTCAGAAGTATTCTTTACCTGGTTACAGAAGGTTTTTTACCATTTTTCTAAGTATTTTTACAATTTTCTTTGTGGCATTACTTCCTAATCATTTCATGTAACACAATTATATCACATGTTTCCTGTCAAGTTCATATTCAACATTACAATATTAATTTAAATACAAGAAAAATATGAACGATTTATACATAAGAGTCAACCGAGATTAGTCGATCATCGTTTCAGAGCGATTATAAAAATTCCAGGGGGATTCAGGTTGTCATATATCCTTTAGATCGGCCTTCAGACATCGTCACATGTCACGAACGAATGCGTTCGTATTGCTGGTACGACACTTCGTCCGGAAATATCGTTTTCCATTCGTGCCAGGTCGTGTAGCCACTCACAGCTGTAGCCCGTTATACCTACCATCGTCACGTAGACGGATTCCAAACTCGCGACTCGCGGAGCCCTCCAACTAAAACGTTCATAGTCGAAGTCAGCTTCTCTTTCATACCTACCATTCACGAGATCGTGAACCCGTATCGATAAAATCCGATGGGCCTATAACGATAAACAGGTCGCCTTCTGCCTCCCCCAACCACGAAACGTGTTTGAAACATTTGATCTTTGGAACTGTGTCATTGGAAACTACTGGTTCTACTCGTATATTGCTTTGAAACAGTTCATTGTAAGATTTTAATGACTTTTTGTTCAGCATAAAATTACTCTACGTAGATATGTATTCCCAAAAATGAAAGATACTTGTTTATTTATACCTTCTATTTAAATATTCACTTTTAATAACTAAAATAAAGTTTCTCCAGATCTTATAAAAAATTTTCTGGATGTTCCATATTAAATTATTCCATCGAACACTTTTCGCGTCTGATCGAATACCTTTCTTCCCCCTTATACAAGGTGTAACAAAAATGTTGGAGGACCTGGCAATGGGAAACTCGTGAGATGATTTGAAACAAGTTTTTCCTTAGCAAAAATGTTATTTGAGACTTTGTTAACGAGATATTAACGAAAAATCCCGACCAAGTAGAGCGCGAGTCTGTTAACCAAGTTCCCGCGGTAACGTTGGCTACGCGCTGCGATTGGTAGCCAACGTTACCGCGGGAACTCGGCTGGCAGACTCGCGCTCTGATTGGTCAGGGGTTATTCGTTAATATCTCGGTAACAAAGCCTCGGATAACATTTTCGTTAAGGAAAAACTTGTTTCAAATCACCTCACGAGTATCTCATTTCCAGGTCGTCCAACATTTTTGTTACACCCTGTATAGAGTCATAAGTGGTTAATTGGTTGGCAAACGGTAATTCGTGTCGACATTATTCGACCTCCTCGTTGTCGATCGCGAGTCGATACCCTCGAAAGGTGATCAAAGTCGATTCGCAAAAGGACGGAATCTATATGCATACCGTGGTATTGTATATTCATGGTTTCTTAGTTCGTCCGGGCGTCGACGGTGTCGACGGCGTCGGCGGTGGCGGCGGTTTCTCAAAGTAAAATCCATAATGCATGAAGGTCCACGGGCTAAGCCGAACGGAGCTTAAGCCGTAAGATATTGCGCGACGTTATATTCATGTTATGCCCTGTAAGAGGCAGCCTTTGTTTTTAATATCCATCGCAGACTGAACGCGGGGCACGGTTCAGGGTGGGGGATAAGGGGTGAGGTTGATGTTATGACCAACTTCCAGGGGAACTCGTTCAACTGCGATCCTTTTTTCAGAGGCAGATAGCGAAAAGATCAACGACTGCCTTGGGATCGAAGGAATCAAAATCGAAGTCGAATAGTTGGGGTCCTTTACTCGTGAGTGACGAAATGTATTCTGTCTCCTTAAGTAAATAAATATGAAAAAGAAAAATTTCTAAAAGGGTGAAATATCGAATACAAATGTCCAGTGAACTCGACAAATGTACATATTCTGTGTTCTTAAGTAAATAAATATGAAAAAGAAAATTTCCTAAAAGGTGAAATATCGAATATAAATGTCCAGTGAACTCGACAAATGTACATATTCTGTGTTCTTAGGTAAATAAATAAGAGAACGAAAATTTCCTAAAAGGCGAAAAATCGAATATAAATGACCAGTTGAACTTGTTTATCCTGGTTAACGAGTTAATAATTGATAGGTGGTTGGATGCTGCTTGAAAAGAGGCTCCGAAGACACACGTAAAAGACGTGCAACCGGCTGTTTCCCACGGGACTGACACTGACACGTCAGATAGATCGACCATTAGGCTTGCGTTTCAACGGGGAATATAGAGTTTCCCGGATTCCGTCGGACGAATCAATTTGTAGCCATTAAGGGGTCGCCGTGTACACTGGCTCGAGTTTACTTTGGATAACCTTTTGCCGGAACAATCGGCCCTCGAGTGTTCTCTGCTCGCCAGAAAGACCATCACAGTATTTGCCCAGCAGTCAATCTTCTACCCTCCCGATCAGAGTTTCAGAATGTTGCGCGATCTCGGTTGTTTGCCACGGAATTTCGTTCCATTTGCCCGTTCTACGTCCGTGGGCGTTTCATGCGAATCGGCGGCCATTTTGTCGGAGCTCTTAACGACTGATAACGCGTTAACTTTTTATCTGACATTCTTGTTTCGATATTCTAAATTTATAGATTTTTATGTTCATTTTTCTTTTAAATATGTAAGGTGGTAGTACCAGTCAATGAATACTGGACATAAAGATGAGTATATTAAGTTATTACAATAAGCAAATGATTGAATATTGATTACTTTCAATTCTTTGTTTCATATTCAAACAATTCTCACGACATTAGTTAGAAATGTTCATTTACTTAACACTTTGACTGCCACGTCGCTCAAATATGGGTGACACATACCTTGCAAAGAGACTGGATTATTTAAGTACCGTCACAAAATTTTTACGTAAAATTAATATCGCAGTATAATCTAAAACAAAACCAATGGCGTTAATTAAACGCATATATTTTCGACGATATATAAATGTTGTGATTATCAATATCGTATCCGTTTATACAACCTAAATACTTAACAATTTACCAGACAGGTATTATTTTCATTTTAACCATGAATAAATCGATATATTCGAGAAGGATGACTGCTATTTTCCTCGAACATCGTCGACAAGAGGCTATCATCTTAATCAAATATCGAATTGAAGATTGTGGATACGCTTATCGTGATCTCGAAAGGGGAACTCCCTTTTTTTTTTATTAACTAACGCTGAATAGGCTGTCAGCGGCATCGAGCAAGTTTCCTGCGACCTTTATAATTCGCTGAATCTTTAGAAGCGACTCGATCGGAGGCGAGTAGGCCTCTCTTTTCGGAGATAAAGAAATGAAAAAATTGAATGAGGGGGTTCGCGCCGTTTTAATTTAGCATTCCTGGTGATTTCGACGGGGGACATTCCCCTCGCAGTATTTTAAATTAGCACGGTATTCACCAATTTTTCCGTTATTGTACTACGATAACTCCTCGAATGGTTCACCGAGTAAAAAATGATGAAAATATCGGAAGTCGTTAGTTAAAGATGTATGATCTATCGAGATTTTCGGTGTACATAATCCTTCAGTGTATTCTCACACATTTATTAGTGTAATAAAATTGGTAAACTCCGCAGTTTCATAATTATATTTTTATTTTAAAACGATACAAACTTAAAATTCTTGCTAAACTTTCGCCCAAAAGTTCCTAAAATTAATGCTTTAATAATAAATTTAGAACTCTACACATTTTGAATCTATTAAACTCAATTAACCGTTTGATTGCCACGTCACCCAAATATGGGTGACACGTACATTGCAAAGATGGTTGGATTATTTAAATACCGTGACAAAGGTTTGCGTAAAATTAATATCACAGTATAATTTACTGCAAGGCCGACAACCTCTATTAATTAAACGCATATATGTTCAATCATTTAGGACATGAAAAGTGATTTAAAGTATGTCTGGCTATATACGACCTTTTTCACTGCGGAAATCAACCTGTTAATAAAAGCGACTCTTCTTTGGTTTTGGCTTTTTCGTTTTATCGAAAAGTAATAAAATGGTGACACTTTGGCGCAAAAACATCATATCTTTTGCAAGGAAATGGCCCTTTATTTACGCATAATGTAGCTAAAATATTAAAATAACGAAATATCCTACATGGGACGATAACCAAGTCAGATTTATTTAAAACTTTGTTTTAGAATTTTGCTCTTCAGAAATCACATAAATACCTAAGTATGTACACCGTTCAGGCGTTTCATGCCATTGGATAGTCTCCGCCATATTGGTTTTTAAAGAAAAATTAAGCAAAATTGTTGTAAAACTATTTACTCAAGTCTCTGTTTGTATTAAAAAATTTTGTTCGTTAAAAGTGTATTTCTTACACAGAATTAAGTTCCCAAAAATACGGTATACATATACATATACATATACACTTCAAGGTGGTCTACATCTCCTTAATACATTGACTGCCACAGTGAAAAAGGCCGTACATAGCCAGACACTCTTTATTTCATTTTGTAAGTCGTAAATCGTCTCTATTAAGTAAACCCATATACGGTGTGAGTCAATAAGAAATACTGTCTAAAATAAATTGTTATCTATTTAGAAGCATCGGATGGATCGAATTTGATTTTTTTATATTTAACAATAACTCTTTGTAAATATTGGTAATGCGATATTCCTATTTCGAGTGATACTTTTCGATTACACTTATTCATTTTTAAGTGTAGCATAATGATATTGTAGAGATTTAAAGGCAAATAACTCTGGTAAGTTAAGTGGGTAATTAGGAATATTACAATTCTTCTTTTTCATTATTATTTTTAAGATCCTATCTTGTAGTCCTTGTAACATAAAATATATGCAGTTTATTTATACTGCGATTTATGTTTAGTTAATTACACAACGATATTAATTTTACACAAAATTTTCTAACGGTATTTAAATAATCCAGCCCTCTTTGAATTGTACGTGCTATCTATATTCGACTAACGTGACAGTCAAAGTGTTGAAATGTTGATAACAAAGGTACTGATTCGCCCAAACAAGTTTCTTATGACCCGACCAATGGCGAATCAAGCAAGAAGTGCGGTAAAGAAATCGATATGGTTGAAATTAATGGTATTATTGTCCTGGTAATGAGGTATTTGTCGCGTCTGACAAGCAAGATCGCCCTTTTCCATGGCGAATTAATGCCGGCGGCGTGATCCTGACAGGACCGGCAAGTTGTAAGACGGAGAACCCGTCTCGCGGCGTCGGTTTTGATTATTAAAAAGATAACAAGCCCTCAGGTGGGGTCCCTCTTTACTTTTTCCGTCGCTTACGTCCGCCGCCGGCGGGTGAAAACGTCTTGAGCACAAAAGTGCCCGGCTGCTCTTAATTCCGGTTAATTTAAGGTCGACGCGTTGATGTGTCCTGCCCACAGGCGACACGGACCGTTCTGACGGGACGTTTCCTTCTGGTGAACGTAACAAATATCAAGGCACGGTATACTGAACTCGTGTTCGGTCAATGAACATCAATCATTCGTTGTACCTTCTGTTTTATTAAATGTTCATCGACAATAATACTAGGAATGAAAAATATAATATTCAGTAACGAATGGAGAGCCAAGCATGGAGTATCAATCTTCGCATATAAATTTTGCTTGTTAGTACCAGTCCAAAGAGAAAATTTGTTGTTTCAAAATTTGTGCTCTCAAGCACATCACACAAAAAATCACTACTAGTATTATTATTAGATGTGCTCATATATTTTTAATAAAATGTCACTTGTAACCCTTTCGATTCCAAATTATTTAAAAATTACCAAAGAAATGTTTTGTTGTACTTTTGTGTATATTACATGACATTTAAATGATTCACAGGAACAGTTTAATATTTTGAAACTATCTACTTATCCTCTCAGAGTGATTTCTCCATTTCTCGACTACAACAATTGTGGTATCAATATTCGTCGTATAGATATTGTAGGTAGCACAGAGGCTGATTAAAAATTCGAAATCAAGCATGTCCATTGCGTAGATAAAGAAGAGAAGAGAGAGAGAAAGAGTTCTTAATCCAATCTCACCGTGTATAAACGTGCTCTCGCGGCGAGCCGACGTTTTCGTGTCGTTAAAGGAACCGAGAAGAACAAAGACGCGGACAGGCACACGGGAGAGAAGGGTGGGTTCGTTCACCATCACTAATTACTTTAGTCATCCCCCTTTAACCCTCGACGTCCCTCTTAAACCCACCCTCGTCATAAACTGTAGTGAAGGCTCGAACCTGAACGGAACGGCACCTTGCCTTCTCTTCCGTCTCCCCCGCCCTCTCTCCTCCCTCTTCGCCCTCTCTGCCGCTTCTCAAAGTACAGACTATCCCCCTGGAAAAGCTTTATTATTATCATCCACCCGTACACCGCAAGTCTTTAATTAAATCTCAGCGAAGATTCATAAATCCGGTCGGTGATTATAAATACGAACAGAGACAGAGAAAAAAAAGAAAACGATACACGTTTAAGCACACATTCGTGTTTGCGCTTCTTTCGAAGTAATAATTGAGTAGTTCGCAGGCCAAAGTGACTAACTCGAATTTAAAACATTTCATTTTTTAGAAATTTTAACCTCTTAGTTGTGGTGCCGGTTTCATTCCTTTCTACGTAGGTACTTGTTATTAAAAACTATGATAAATCAATGGTCAGTTTGTTCATAATTATTACTGGATATTGAATAGAAATTAATCCCGAAAACTTAGTTTCTTTATATTCATTTGAATAATATAATTATTTGCATTGAAAAACATAACAT
The DNA here is from genome assembly GCF_001272555.1 of Dufourea novaeangliae. NCBI lineage: Eukaryota > Metazoa > Arthropoda > Insecta > Hymenoptera > Halictidae > Dufourea > Dufourea novaeangliae. Next base: position 2,035,539 of record NW_015374010.1, on the reverse strand, counting down.
ATGGACCGTTTATTTTGAAAGTGGTGCAAGTCCATTTTCCAATTCCATTTCATTTTATTTTAGTTTACACTAAATTCAGCATAAATTACGTCATATCTCATTTTTTTTAAAAAAGGACTTACACCACTTTCAAAATAAACGGTCCAATGACGTAATTCATGCTTAATTTAGTGTAAACTAAAATAAAATGAAATGGAATTGGAAAATGGACTTGCACCACTTTCAAAATAAACGGTCCATATAAAAGGTACAAATTTATTATTAAAACATTATCGAAATATAGAAAACAATGTAGATACAATCTAAAAATTCACAGAAAATAAATCGATCCTCGAGATTCATATGTTAATGGGGATTCTGATTCGAAAATTGTTTTTGAACTGTCTGAGTTTTGTTATTAAAAAGAATACGGAGAGAATGTTATTATTATACAGATATAGACCGAACGAGATCGGGCAGTTTCGGCATCTGGTGGCAGCAGTTCGGCATTATTAAGAGAAACAGAAGAGAGGAACTCCGTAGAGAAGAGAAAGCCATCATCAGACAATAATCGCCTTTATGGGTGTTCGTGTGGTGAACCGTGATATTAGATAGCAGCCAAGTGCGCAGAACCACGCTCCTCAAATCGCACAACACTCAACACACCCTCCCCAACAACTTGGAAATTGTTCCTCTTTTTCCTCTCTCTCGGTTTCACGTGAGAATCCAAGGGGAAAAAAATCAATTGCGAGGTCAGAAGTTGATTCCAGAAGGTGACACGGTCACAAAGTGTGTGGGAATTTTCTCGAAAATTTTAGTTAAACCTAGAACGTAATAGTGCTTCGAAGTCTCGTGTGCATTTTTCGTGTTGATTACTTTTTCCTTTATTATCGGGCAATAGTTGTTTCTTCGGATTGATACTTTTGTGGATTAATTTATCGAAACGTTATCCATCCTTGATTTTCTTGTTAAGAGCTTCATTATGATGAAAATTGTGTAATAAGTTATTTACATTTCAATAGAATTTTTGAGTTTGGTGTGTTTTTTTCACATTGGAGTATTCTTTAAATGCATAGAAACTGTCGTTCAATTATTATAAGTTCCTTGAACTTCTGTAGGAATTTTTGATTTATTAGGTTTTGCATTTGCAAAATCCTGCAGAACTATGACATACCCCCAAAACCAAACTCAAACATAGTCCAAACAATATTCCAACTGGAACTATCAATCCAGTGAACAAAATCATCAAAGATTCTGCAGAATCATGACACACCCCCAAAACAAAACTCAAGCCTAGTGCAAACAATATACCGAAATATCTTGCAAAACAATGGCACACCCCCAAAACCAAACTCAAACATAGTCCAAACAATATTCCTGATAACTTACTACTAATTTCACGTTAACCCAAACCCAATTAGAACTATCGATCCAGTGAATAAAATCACCGAAAAATCCTGCAGAACAATGACACACCCCCCAAAACCAAACTCCAGCCCCCACCAAACACAATCACCAAAAAATCCTGCTGACTGATGACACTTCCCTCCTCCTCTTTAACCGTTTTATTACGCCAGCCCGTGGAATCGGGCTCGATATCCCGGAAAGCTTCACTCGTAAAAGAAGAAGAGCTCCTTGAACTCCGCACGACGGGGGCGGTACACACCACCGATTGTTCCTCGAGGAACCAAGGAGAAAGAGAGAGAGAGATAGGCTGAAGGGTGATGGTAGATAACCGTGAAAGAGAGTGAATCTTTTGTATGCGGATGGCGGGCTCGCGAGCGGGGGGAAAATACCGTCAATTTACTCGAACTCGGAAGTACCGGTTGGCTCTAGACACGCGAGGTGTGCGCTCGATCCCTCTGCTCTATGCACGGTCCTTAGATCCTCTCGTAAAACCGCGTCCGTAGTGGTCCATCCGCCAATGGCGGTGAAGGCATGGCGCTCGAGGTGTGAATTATACATGAGAGAATATATCCTTCCATACTCCGTTCTCCCTCTCCCTTTCACCCCCTCTTCGCAACCCCTCGGACTGCCGCCCTCCTTTCGTCGTTTCCTCGCCGATCTCCTATCCCTCTATTCGACCCTTTGCTAACCAATGGTTATCTCTTACCCTTATTTGCGCCCCCATCTGCATACGACCATATGCTCGTGGGTATGCAAAATGTATCATCGTATCGTTCGGACGCGACTGGGGGGAGGGGAGATATTTTTCGAAGAAGTTCGTCGAACGACAACTTTCGCACGCAGTCTGGTCTCATTTAATGATAAATAGACTGTGGATGTTTATGCATTCATAGCAAAATTTAACATGCGAAATGCAGTGAAATGAAGATTTTAGTAATATTTAATTACACTAATATGTTACTATCAACATAATAATACATTTAGTACAAGAAATCAATTTCTATAATGATTTCTAAATTAATGTCTAAGATTCTGAATTTGTAGAAACGTCTGCAGTCCAACGGGAACTTTTGGATGTGGTGGATCAAATAAAATCTTGAATTCAGGAGTTGTTTAACAAATATTCTTGGTGGTGGTTATTTTATATAGGGGAGACCCGGATATAATGGTAGGTTGAGTCAAATGGCGAATGTTATTTTTTGTTTCTATTGATAATACACGTGGAATTTAATTCGGCGTGGTAAAAAATTCTAATATAACTTAAATTCAGAACATATTCTACTTCTTTTTTTTTTGTAAAAATGAGGTAAGCTAATCAAGAATGAGAATTCATGTCACTTAAGTAGCACAACCCTTTTGATTTCCTGAAAAATGATTAGGTACACCTAATAAAAAGATATTAAATAATAATTAACTGGATTAACGATTCCTCAATTCAGTAAATTTTCAGAACATGTAATACACTGGTGTTAAATGCCAAATTCATTGGAAAGATATTAGCGTTAAAACAGGGAAATGGAAGTTGTTTATGGCTCAACTGAATATTTTTCAGGGGGGCAATCGGTGAGAACGATTTTCGCGTGCAATTCCGGCCGGAAATCGGCAAACTACGCTCATGAAATCAAATGAAACTAACTTACAGTGCCATTTTCTGGGCATCGTTTAGTTTCATTAGCGTCGCCGTGCCAGCGTCGGTCTGCGAGCGACGGCGCGGCGTCGGTACGTCGGTGTATACAGACCGGCGAGCGTGTGAGTACACGTGTGCAGCTAATTCTTTCTCTCCTATATACGCCAACGCGATACGACGGTATCTCTCGCGATCGAGTCTGTTCACCACTGTTCGCTTACGAAATAACAGGAAATTGAGAGAAGAAGCGAAATTACGCGAAAATAACGATAAGGAAAATAAATTTGAATATTGATATTGGAACTTTATATTACTGTCAGATAAATTTCTGTGGTAACAGGTGTAATTGTTACACGAAATTGTGAATATTTTTGCAATTTTATAATGAGAAATATTGGAATTGAAGTGATCAGTGGTAAAAATAAGCTGTTGGAAGTATAAATAAATAATTCACTACTTTATTTAATAAACTGGTAGTGTACGGTGATGCGATAGGACGATGCCTTTTAAGATCGAGTCAGTTCAATCTTTTTGCTTGCAAAATGACAAGAAGTTAAGCGAATAGTGGAATTATACAAATTAATAACGAGGAAAATAAATTAATATTTTATACCCAACCCAGACCTTTGGTTAGAGAATGTCTGCCGCCTAATTTACAATCAATGAAAAACAATTCGTACTCTGACAATAATTACGAATAAAAGAGTTTCAAACGATAGTGTGCAAGGGTTGATGACGAGGAAATCTCATTAGTATTAACCAAGACCGCGATCGTTACTTTCAGGAACCACTGTTTGAATCCTACTCGTTGAAAATCGACGTTATAAACGCGTTACGGTTGTCACGGAATCGTAACAACTTTCCGGAATGACTTTTTAATTACTTCGGTTAACGCCGATAACGCGTTCGGAAAGCTCATTTCGATTGAAACTTGACATTATACAGCGAGATTTGAATTAGTGCAACTACGGATAATCTACCAGATTAAATTGCACTAATCCAATCTCTATTATTTTCAGTTGGCGTGCGTCTATTCGAAGTCTGAATAATTGGAAAATCAGTGGTAATGAATTTCCTTGCAAATTTTCATGAGAAAAGCGATTAAAGTTCACTCGACTAATCCGTTGCATGATACAATTTGTAAAAATAGGAATAAAAAAATTTCCATTTTAACGTCTCTGTAAATAGAGACTGTTTTGCACTGACTCGGTTTCTATTATTTTCAGTTGGTGTCGATTCACTCGAGATCGGAATAATCATTCATCATTAAGGTTCACTCTACTAATTTGTTGCATACTTCAATTTGTAGATTTGGAATAAGACCCTGTCCAGTTTAACGTTTTTCCAACAGAATATATTGCACCAACTCGGTTTCCCCTAATTTCTGTTTGTGTCAGTTCCACTCACGATCCCAGCACCTAATAATTCGCCAACAGAGTTCACTCTTCTAACGTATCGAATCGGCCAGTTTCACGAAATATCGTCGAGGTAACAGACACCCCGCGATTTGACGTCTCTCAACCCCGACTTCGTTCGACAAATCCGATCTCGAACAGTATTCAGTCGGTGTCGGTTCACTCGAGATCTCGCAGCATTAGTCTCTATCAATCGAATGAATGGAGTTCCACGGTCGAGGCAACGGCTCCGTCGGTGAATTAAATGCTCTCTCACCCCGTTGGGAACAGAGGGTTTCGTACTCCGTTAAAGCGACAATTAGTGCCCTAATAAGGTCATTAAGCGCCATATATTCTGCGGCGACCTTCCCTTCCCGCCTCGCACGGATTAATTTCCCGATTATACGGGAGCTATTCGCGCGAGTAAGGTGGAATATAATACATGGCGTTAATTAAATAGAAATTAAACACGGAAGAAAGGAACTCGACAAGAAAATAAGGGGATACCATCGCGTTCTTGACCATTGTCGTTAAAATTCTTTCCATTAAGTAGCCCCTCAGGTAACAGGTTGCATTAGAACGAACGAACTCGTGAATAAATTACCGTCTTAATTTACTAGTAATTATCGAACGTGAAAACCAGACGGCAAAGAAGACATGCGGCTCCCGGCTAAATTGGAAATTAACGCACGCACCGTTAAGATCGTTTAACGCGGTATTAAGCATCCCCCGTTTGCCCTTTCACACGGCTATCGAGCAATCGCTTGACCGTGACACGCCTGCACGCATTATAGTGCAAGCAAGATTACCTGAATGTGACACATTCGATACCATTGTCTTGCGCGGCCGATTATAGAGGGCGCATTCTGGATGAATTTCCATTGAATTTATGGACGAATTCGATGCATGGTATACGGAAAACTGGTTCTAATAAGCATAGCTCTGTGATTTTAATTGAATTTAAATTATTAATTATTTACCGAATTTACAGACGAATTCTATGCATCTTGAATAGAAAAAAGGTTCGAATAAACATACCTCTGTGATTTTAATTGAATTTGAATTATTAATTATTCACCGAATTTACAGACGAATTCTATTCGTTCTATTCGTGCATAAAAAAATGGTTCTAGTACGCGCAGTTCTTTATATAAATTATTGTGGAGACATGATTACATTTAAAATAAAACAATCCAATATGGCTGCCATGCATAACAGTACAGTGGCGTTTAGAAATACATTGGGTCTTCAGATTATTGTATAACAACATCTGGGTAGAAAACTATACAACAAATATTTACACCTTCTTCATGACGAGTAAACGTTTAAATAAGTAGAAATTGGGACATTTACCATCCAACGAAATAATTGAAAAATCGCGTCCTGTATTTTCTGTAATCGCGTCACCAGTCCCCGAATGGTATTACAGACAGAGAGGGGAATACATAAATACCGTGAAATCTTTCAAAATAAAATGAAATCTCTTACCTGAGAGTCCTTCAGGCCGAGCTTCTCGGCGAGTTTCTTGCGATCAGGCTTGCTTATGTACTTCTGTATCTGAAACCTCTTCTCAAGGCCACGTCTCTGAAGATCAGAGAAAACCGCCCTACGCATCATCCCCCTGCGTGGCTTGCCCCGCGCGTTCGTCGCCCATGGGAACACCAGACCTGTTCCGGCGAAGTCGCCCAAACCGCCTTGGATCGCGCCTGGGAACGCTGTTCCGCCCCCTGGCGCACCTGGATGATGACCTCCAGTCCCGGAACCAGCAACTGGATCGTTAGACACGAAAGTTTCGTTCAGATTTAATTACAATTTGCAGTTTACTCCTAAATTACTAAACTATCCTGTTACTTATGTTATTACTAATCAATCGTAAAGAATACGACTGAAAGAAAACACGTAATATTTTAGAAAAATATTATTTTTATTTAAGATAGAAACCTACGTTATGCGTATTGATGATAGCCAGACTTAGAGATAATGAAACCCAGCCCTGTTCAAAATATCTTTCGGTTGAAAATTCTACAACATTTGAAAGGAGTTAAGAATCCTAAAAAATGCTGAAACTGCAAATTTCCTATAGAAACTTAGCAATCTAAATTTACATTTTCATTATGAGAATAAAGAAATACGAAATTGTGTAATTTCTCGAGAAATAAGAAATTAAAAACTGTACTTTCTTTCGAGAAATTCTCAAGAAAGAATTCTTGAGAAGGAGCACTACCTCTGCGCACAGAAAAAGCACTTAACCGCAAGAAGAGCACATGCGCTCGAGCAAACAGGTCCGAATTCCAAAAACCATTTTATTCGTCCAAGAAAAGAAGAACGAGCGTCAAAAGCCGAAATTTATTGGTCGTACATCAAAGAGCGGCGGGGGGATGGTTGGAACACGGTAATTGAATCAAAATCATCTAATAACGAACGGGCAATTGAATCCCTAGATCGTATCTGTGTACAATATTGCCAAGCTGAGCGTGACAGCATTATCTGCGCCCGATGATATTTGCACGCACTTGTTGCATGCATGCGTTTCCTCGCTTGTGGCGGTGCATGTACATAATATGGTAGTGCTTTCGCTGCACTTCATATGCACTCCATGTCCCCCATACGAGCCTACCTATAACAAGATATTCGATAAACCGCCCCCCCCCACCCCTCCCTCATCCCTTCCCAACATTGCACGTGCCTGCGTTTTCGTACGGTTTCGCGCCGTGTGCGGAAGTTTCGGTTTTAAACGTTCGCCGGGGACCGTGTTTCCGGTTCTCCCCCATTCCGTTTGTTTATTAACTTTACCCCCGCCGCACCGACGAACTCGAAATAATAATGACGAAAATTTTCACGAAAATTAATCGACGCCCCTCTACCCACCTGTTCCCCCCACATTTTCGTATTCGCTCCAACGCCTGTCCGCGACGAGAGATCGCACGATTGAATAAACCGCGGATTTATTTTGTCCTCTGGTTCGATATATACTTCGTGTACAGCGTATTTCTATTTATCGGATGTGAATATTGTAATAATAATGGCATATGCTGTGTTCACTGTTGTCAATTGAAATTTAGTTATATTTGTTGGAAATTTCAATGAAATCTAGGATAGGGTAAACGCACCAATTAATGAATGTTTAAGAGACTTTGTTACTCTTGAGGTCGAATTTTAAATGATAATAATATTAACACTAAAATTACCAGCGTTGAATGTATACTATATTAAATTCTGTAATATAGTAATATACATAATATACTATAGCACAATCTAGCATAATACAGTATAATACAAATTTGTATGGTAAATTAAAGGCAAACATAAATTCCAACAAAAACACTAATTACTATTTCAATTATCGTAAAATAAGAAATTTACAATTTGAAGGATATCTAGCCATTAGGAGCAGAAGAATGGACATGAACGTTTTACGATTTTGTTTTTTATTGAAAAGGATAAAATATTTACCGGTTATATAAGGTCCTCTGTAGAACAATTGCTGAAGCGTATGGTGTGCGTTAGGGGGTAAATGACGCTGAGGTGGCTGATGACTCGGCCTGTGGTAGGGATGATAGGCTGCCGGTCTGGCGATCGGTTTCGCTATGTTGTAACCCGCTGAATTCTGCAGGTTCTGGAGGAACGCTGGTATCGCCTCCGGCGGAAGACTTTGAAAATTCTCTGCAACAGTACATTTTTAATAATCAGTAAAAATCCAGACACAGGGTACTTAGAATTATCTTTTTATACACCCTTAACCAGTTGCCCTACGATTTCATTGAACATTATAATGTCTCCAGAGTCACTACCCAAATAGCACATGACACCCAATGACGCCTTGAAGACGGCTTAAAAGTGCCTTAGACCTACAATAGTGGTAAAAAGTGACATAAAAACAAAAATTTGTTTAGTATTGCGTAAGCCCCATTGAACCATTCAACTTTGTCCTCACGACATATGACGTATCTGTAAAAACAACAAAGATATTTGAGGTGCAAACGTTAGGTGATTCACCCTGTATATGTGTTCGTAAGAGAGGAATACACAGAGCCACCTGCAATCATTTCATTGTACAAGCGAAAAATCTAAGCATAAATATTCAAACGGGTATAAAATACCCACGTTATGCATCCTACGGTTAGACCACGTTTTTATTCAATAAACAGTAACTCTACAATTAAATATATCTAACGTGTGTTCGATTCAGTTCTTTCACGAACGTGTTGCTCGTCGTATACGAAAGGCTCGCCGTGATTCTCGCGCGACATTAACGCTCGAGTCGGTATTCCTCCGCGGGATGCATAATCCGAGCTGACACCCCCGACTGAACCCTCCTCAACAGCTTCGGGCGGAGACCTCCTGTTGACGCACGCTCCAACACCTCCGGAGTAAATACTCTCTCTCTGTCGGATATATTCGCCGCCGCGCGGGAATACCCCGGTTTATATTTAATCTTCTGTGGATCCGAGCGACACACGCGTGTGACACCCCGGAATCATCGTACAGGTGACGTAACAGGGGAAAAAAAATATACAATTTCACACGAGTGAAAATTAATCGAAATTGTGTTATAGGAGACCTGTGTAGATCTTTACCTTCCTCTTTAGCTGTATCTTCACGGGCCCTGACCAGAATTCCTGATCAGTTTAGTGTACATGATGTCCCATTTAAACAGACCCACTCGAATATCTCCGAAACTATTGAGGATATTAAAAAATGTTTTAAACGAAAGTTAAATGGTATCAGGGGACACACAAGGTCAACATTGTTTTTTTTAAATGGAAACGTGTATTTTTTAATGCACTACTTATATTTTGAAATTTATACGTAAAATTTGATCTGACAGGCATTTCTATCAAACAATTCTTGTCAAAGAGTCACCGTGACATTTTCGTCTCTAAGTAGCAATGATAGAACTTCTAGCAAGACTTTCAGACAAAACTGTACCGTTTTGATGTTACAAGGGACATCACTCAAATGTAACGCACCGTTTTCATAAAATTTGTTCCAGACTTAATACACTAAAAAAATTGTTGTCACGGTACTTTTTCTTCAGCGTTGACATTGATATCTAGATGGCAAACATAGAGCCCTACAAGTAGAGGGTGACGATCACGTTTGCCTCAGTATATCTTCTATCGTTACACCCTCCGCCACCAATTAGCACATAACCATACCAAAAGGGTTGCATACACAAAGAAAAACAAACCTCAGCAGAATTCATTCAAGAAAAAATCCTCCATCCACTAACCCAAGATATTTCAAGGTTCACAAAATCCCCCATCTCGTTCCCAATCTCCCCCTCTGTCTCCAAATCGCTCACAGTTACTTCTCCCAAGTGATAAACTCGAGTTAATAAGTCCCCGGAGACACAACGCAACTTAGACACTCGTTCACATACACATCAACGATCTCCTGAGGGGGGTTGTCACTCAGACAATTTTTAACACACTTTTTCAATCCACCAACCACGCCCATTGGACCATAGAAATAGGGAGGGGGGGGTTAGAAAGATGACGTGTTTTGGAAATAATAAAATAATGGTCCCCAGGTTTCACCAGGGACCAAGAAGTCGTCCGGGTCAGGAGGAGACACAGAGCCCCCGACAAATGCCCTGAACAATGGCCCGTACGCGAGCCTCCTATTGTCCCCCCGTTTTGGTACCCCATAAAATACTCATCGCCTTTTATCGTTGTTTTCCTAGCCGGCCAATACGAGGAGCGAGAGAACCCCGGCCAACTAATAACGGCTTAACCTCCAACGGAAACACTGAATGGGAATCGTTTTTTCGAGGCCCGCTCCACCTCCTTCGATCCTCCCCTTCTGGATCACCCCGCGCCAGTAACCATCATCCCTCTCTCGATCCGAAGATTAAACCTTGGCGGAGGATACATCCAGAACTGGGTGACGTGTGTTGTTACAGTTGTACAGGCTCCGCGGTTTCATTCTTCTTTTTTTTTTCTCTCTCTCTTTCTGCTCTTTTTAATGCCGGGGCTTAAGGACCCTCCCTTTCTCTGGGATCGATCAGACGCGACCGCGGTAACAACGTATCGGTGGTTATTCTTTGGGATTAGGGTGTTTGATGCATTATTAACTAGATACACCGCTGCAGGTTTCCGCGATGAATGGGAAACGGGATTTATGCGCGACGGGGGAACGGTTAGATCACCTAGATCGTGAAGATGCCTCTGAGGTGAGTAGCTGTGGCAGGATGACCGTGTGTGAAGGTTTGTTAACCCACTGGTATCATTTGAAAAAAAAAAATGGGCCCCTAAGACGAAATTTGTCTGTTACATTTAATTACAAATAGCTCAGAAAGTATTTTAAAGAAACTTAATATTCCATTGATTTTGAGCGATCTAGACTAATTGTTTTCAATGACACACTATTATCGAGAAAAAGGATGAAGTAGGGTCATCGGGGGTGTTTCCTACACTCAGTCAGAATCTGCCTTTTTAATCTGCTTATCTTAGGCTGTCCATTCGTAGTCCGACGTGATATAAAAGTCTGTGATCACTCACGATGTGAATGCGCTTATGATAAACGTGTTCGTTGTCTTCAAATAAAGTGAATCATCCGAAAATTTGAAGTATTTCTATCGAGTACTTCTTAAATTAAAAATTTTGAAATTAATCAATTCCAACTCCATATTTACCACTAAAACAAAAGTATTCGCAGTTTCTTTCCCCCAGATAGGGGTTGAACTAGTATTCGGTATCCACAAACCATCCCAAACTGTCCATTCATGCACACAACTGAGGGAAAGGTTGCCTAATTCGGACCTCCACCTACGATGGGCCACTACTGTAGTCATACACATCTATATGATAGACAATATGCATGCCTATGATACTGATGATTACATCTAATTTAACGTAATAAGCAACACATATTACCTATCATACGGCGGCAATTGCTAACGCATGGTCAAACTAATGTACTTATCCAAACCTAGGCGATGGTCCCAAACTCGGCAACCTTCCCCTATTAACACTCTAGAAATACTTTAAAACAGGTGCAGTAGTACAAAAAAACTTCAAGAAACGAGTTCGCTCATTCCTCCACGAACATCAACGTCCCCAAAACATCTCCTCAACTCAAACCAGTCTCCCCATAAAACAACGAGAATACTCCAAAAGAAACCTTAAAAAAAAAAGAGAGAAAACACAAAACGATATATCGGCTACACGAATCCCGTCATCCATCTACACGAGTCACGCGTCGTGTCGGCCTCGATATCGAAAAATATCAATAATATCCACAAACAACGGGAGAACGAAGGTAGGGGAAGGGGGGGTAGGAGTGGGGGGTTCGGCCAAGCGTCCGCGTATCGTCAAAGAGAAACAGAGAGACAGCCAGCGTGTCAATCAGTCAGCGGAAAGAGAGGCAGAATAAACGAGAAGAGTGCGGCCCGCCGAGTACCTGGTAAATCGCACAACGATTAGTTTGTTGCCAATCACTTTTTCGCGCAATTATTTCACAACATTTCGACATGACGTACAAACCGACCGGAGCGAACGATATCCACGAGAGGGGGTTCGATGGGTGGGTTTCCCGCCGAAGGTGAAGGGGTGAGGGGTCAGCTCATGGACGCTGGAGGGTCTATCGGAGGCGATGGATTCACGCGGGAGGCGGGGGAAGGGATGTAACACATGCACGTGGCACGGTCAATGCATCCGCTATCCGACAAATGCATGAAACCCATACTCCCCCTCCCCCTCTAAGCCCACCCCTTTCGTACTCGAAGCGCACGAAATTTCCCCGACTACTACCCTTCCAAACCCCCCTCCCTCTTGGCCGCCTCTTCTACCGATGCATGCACGCAATCCGCCAATGTTAAATGCAACATTTGCCTCTCCACCTATCTACCTTCATCCTCTGACGGACCATCTCGCGTGTTTCGCTCGTGTTTCTCTCTCTGTCCCTCCGCCTGGTCGTCGCTACTGTCTGTCCTTTTCCCTCAGCTATGTATGGACATATGGATGTCTCTCTGTCTCTACCCATCGCCATCGCGGTTCCCCGCGGTCCAGGTTACGTTTACGTGTTTATCGTACGCGCAGGAACTTTATCGACTCGTGTCAATCACTCGTTAGCAGCCCAGGGGAAGTGGGGCGAAGGGATGGTGGGGTTGGCTAAGAGATCGTCTGGTTTGAGTATGGTAAAGTGGATTCTGATGGTGAAGATTTGTTTGCGGAATGTTGGAAGATGGTCGGTACGCGGTGTAAGTTTTTTCTTTTCGCGATGCTTGAACAGTTTTTGAAATTACCCAATCTGCATATAACAATAAGTTTCGTAAAATAAATTAACTAGATCTGTCCCGAAAGTGATCTTCAAATTCCTTCATAATAATGGAAACAACCCAATCTGAATACAACAAAACATTTCGTAAAAACTTCTCCTAAATCCGTTCCAAAAATGATCTTCTAATTCCTTCGTAATAATCGAATCTACTCAAACTCAATGAAAAAATGCGTTTCGTAAAATAAACTCGCTGGATCAGATTCCAAATATGATCATTGAAATGAATTCGTAATAGTCGAAATTACTCGACGGAAAGCAGATGATTCGACGATAAAATTCCGGCAATACGTTGTCTGTGATCGCAGTCACGACTATAATAAAGCGGAAACGTTCGGTAAATGGTTCGACCAATTTCGTGTCGGCGCCGCCCGCCCGGCGGAATTACTGTGAATAAGGAAATCCGCGATAAGAGGCACGGTAATACATCATTGGATCCTGCCGCTTGTCTAATATTATGGGCACCAATCGTAAGGGCTTAATATTGGGGTGAAGGTAAGTGGCGGACCAGCTGACGTCCTGCTCCACCCCGCACGCACGCTGCGACTCGTCTTGAGGGTGTGCGGATGAGATTTAGGGACCGGCGACAGAAGTCTGCTGGCGACACTGATTTGTGGTGAGCTTTGTTTCAACACTCTAAACGCCGCCGGATGACTAAGATTCTTCTGACCCGCTCGTCGATTCACGACTTATTTCACTAACGTATTTCCAGTGGTTGTAATGACGCGAAATTAGCTATCATGAATTAAAATATGGAATCTTGGAAAAATGGACTTTGAACAGAAAGTTGTCAATGAATTACCATTGATAGAACTATTCTAGACTCATTCTGCTAGCAAATACAAGTGACACATTTTTGTTAAATTGAAAACATATTTATTAAATTTTTGTTTAACTTTGAACAAAAATTGTTCAATGAATTACGATTGACAGGGGCGCATTCTCAGCAGTTGTAATGAAACTAAATTATCTATCATGACGCAACTTCTATTTCTAAATTTCTTTTAATGTATTTTTGGAAAGGTCCAGAATTGCTTTGTTGTTAATCAATTCTCAGAAACAAAAGGAATTCTACACATGCTACAACTGTAAATTCACACTAAATGTTCCCTGTGGATACCAGGAAAAGAATATTTCACCTCGACGTAAAGAAAAGGATAATCTGACTCGTTATCATCAGTCAGGCAAAATGGATGTTTACATAAATATCGATTTTTGAAGATTTATTTACAGATACTAGAAACAAACAGAAATTTATTCTCTGTACCAGAGGATCTATCGGGTCCCACGTAAAAACCGTGTTAAAATTTATTAAACCTTTTAATATATACTAAATTTGTGCTATAAATGCATAAAATTTGAAATCCAGTTATAAGTAGACTACAAATATAATATTTATGCAAAGATAAGGTCGATATTTAGAGACTAACTGACGAAAACTGGAATCGAAGAAAAATGTTTTTAGACTGTAAGGTCTCCATTACATATCAAATAAAAGAAAAACCTCGTGAGACATTATTGAACGTCATGCTATATTGAGTTTCAAGTAATTCTGTAGGTACCCTGTAACTGTATAAAATTCGCAGTCTAGTTCCAAGGCAAGGGGTTCAATTCGTGCCTCAAAAAAACGTACTTTATATGTATGTTACAATTCCATAAAATCCGCAGTCAGTTCAATTTTCTATTATTCGACCAAAACGTCGACAAACTTGCATACATCTGGACAAAGTAGTCTATCACATCAGTCCTCTAACAAAAGGTCATTTAATAAGTTCTCGGATTAGAACATATAGTTGACGTCGGTAGTTAAAAAATCTTCAATTCATCAAAGATTTTCATTTGTTATATAAATAACTATTATTAAGTAAGTGTACTACATAAATATGAATAAATGGGATTTTTATGTGCCGCGTCTCCTAACAATCGAGCAAGAGCGAATTCGAATGGCAGTGTCCCAACAGTGTTTAAAACGATGATCTATTAACTTGAAATATTGTTGGTCAAACTGTTGGTCATACTCAATAAAAAAAAAATACATGAAACAAAAACAACCATACTTGAACAGTTGTCAAGTATCTGGAATAAAAGTTGCGGTAAACAAAATCAACGATACCAAAATTCAGGCCTTGAATGGTTAAAAAGGATTCAAAAAGTGGAGCAGATCACTTTGGCCCGTCAGAAAACGTCTGACTGGTAAAACAAAGAAAGCATAAACGTTTCAAAAACGTCTTTCCATTCCACTCGAAAAAACACCCAGAAGACACCGGCGGGTACATACGTGACACGTCTCGGTAGATCATCGCACACACGTGGGGAAGCATAGAACAATTACCAGAATGCGGTCGCCTGTCATGATTGCCGCCCAGTATAGCGTTTACGCTGAACTTGAGCTGCGGCTTCTCCTTCTCCTGCAGCGTCCTGCACCCAGGTCCTAAGCACTGCTCATCGCCGCAGGAACAGGCGGTCGTCCTCTCGGCTATCCTGTCCGCGACACGCTCGACCGCCACCGTCGTCGTCTCCCTCTCCTGAATCGTGATCTCGTCGACGGCCGTGTGAATGACGTTTCTGCAGCCAAGGTCGTACCGTCTGTCCTGATGCACAGTGACATGGTGTTCGCCACCATGGATCGACTCCTCTTTGTCCCCATGAAGACCACCGGCCTCGATCTCGACACCATTTGGATCCTCGTCCGCGTTCGAATTGCACGAATCCATCCCTGAGCTGGATCTGTTCTCGATCCTCTCGTTGCAGAGCCTCTCCATCGCGCACAGACGATCGACGATCCCGTGGCCCTCGACCCTCTCGTTCTCGACGTCCACGTACGCGATCTGACCCCTCTCCATTAAGCCCTCCTTCTCCCGTAGGATCTGCATACGTTCGTTCTGACGTTCGATCCTCGCTCTCTGATGATCCCGACAGTCGATCATCGGATTCCCTCGATCCGGCCCGCGTACACCGCGTTGATCCATGTGTTCCTGACTGGATAGCTTCTCCCTGGTGATCCTTAGATTCGCCTCGCACTCGCGTTCCCGTTGTCTAGCTACTAGACTCGCTGCCCAGTTCAAGGTCAGGCTGGTCAGATCGGCGGCACCCGGCGACGCCTTGCTCTGGAGCAGGTTCTCCATCAAGAAAGGCGAGGTCATTGCACTCTGTTGCAGATTCTTCAGCATCGCCGCTGACGAAGGGAACATATCACAGCCCCCCCTCCCTGACCACCAGTCCCCACACTTCGATCGGTTTTTTCCTTCCGAGGGCTGATCTTTCCTTGCCCCAGAGCACCGTTTGAACGCGCACACGCGTTTTCTTACTGTCACTTGCGATTAACTAGACGGAAACTCGGTCATGAATGTTCGCTGGGTCTTTCCATTCGCTGGAATGTCCACTTGTGTGATACACGTGACCTGGAAACACGTGTCACGTCGACTGACCCTGGAGGAATAGAAGTCACTGACACGATCCAAAAGATCGTAAAGTTCTCCACTACCCTTCGACCTGGAAACACGTGTTACGTCGACTATTTAGGACTATAAGTCACTGACACGATCCAAGAAGGTCCTCGAGTTCGCCACTACCCTCTGATCTAGCGCAACTCTCGTCTATCGGCATAACACGTTGCACAGCAAAGGGATCTAACAGTTTACACCCTCTTCCCCAGAACCCCCTGAAATCACAGCTAACCTTTCAGCCAGTCCCACAAAGACACAAAATACACGGGTCACAGAGTCAGCTTAACAAAATATCGTCGAATCTCTCGGGACATTTCATCTGCGACTGGACGCGAACGAAACGAAGAACAGCGTGTCGGAACTGACGTCGCGAAGGACGACACAGCGTCAAGGAACGCGCGTATTTCGGCAGCGGGATGTCAACTGGCGTGTGTCCACGAACGTGGCGGCAGGGAGAAGGACACAGGGAAGGATGGAAACCGAGAGAGAAGGATCGCGAATGGGGTGTTCTCGTCGTTGGCAGCGCAACGTGAGAGCCGTGCAGCCCTCGAATGAAAGGCCGACAAAGGCATACAGCTAACTCGCTCTGCCCCCCCCCCCTTCCCGTTTGGCTTCGTGGAGGTCCTCGAAACACAACCCCCCATTCGACGTGTACGTCAGCCGTCCGTGTGTACGGGAGGAGGGGGGAAGGAGTGTGTTACTCTGTACCCATCCCCCCACCCCTCCCACCGTTCCACCCCTTCGACGGGGGTCTGGCTCTCTCTCCCCCCACCCCCTCTTAGGTGAGATAATACAGACTATAAGCCGAGCAATTCGGGGTTTGGCTCGCTCGGTAATGCCGTAATAAAATCATACTCCCATCAAACGGCGCTGCGCGCACCACCACCACCACCCTTCGCCTCCGACCTCCCTCCCTTCTCGGTTCGTTTAAAGGTAACCGAGGGACGTAGCGACGAAAGGAGAAAGAGAAGAGTGTACCAGAGGGTCCGTGTAGAGACTCTGAGAGAGCGTTAGGGGATGAACGAAGAGAGAGAGAGCTAGAAAAAAGCCAGGAGGACTCGCATTCCTTTGCTCCTAACGATTGGATTTTATTTGACGGAGCGGACCAACGGACCGTCCAATCGTACGCTTCGAGGGTAGTCCGTGGCCACGCCCACTAGCGCCCCCCCTCTCCACACATCTGAGCCGCGTGTTTTCAGCTAGGTCTTCTCTTTCTGTCCTTCGTCTCGAGCAACCCCTCGGCTTCTCGGTTACTTTTGGCGCGCTCTGTCCTTTTTCATTGTTCGAGGAGGGGATTACACTCTCCTTGGATACCGCTTTCTCCGTCTTTTATTCGTTCCAACGTTGTTCGCGCGAGTAGGGGGTTCCCTCTACACCCTTATCAACATTATTATCTACCACCGGCCGCGGCGTCGTCGCGTGTGTTGTTTCTCCTTGTCGGTGTGCAGGTGTGTGTGTGTGTGTGTGTCGGTTCGGTGTTGCTCCGAGCGTCTATAGTACGGTGTGTGCGTTTTTTGCACGTGTCGTACGAGATCGTTTCCGGGCGACGCGATTTCCGGTGGACGGCCCGGGGAAGAGTCGTGAACCACCGGCCACTTTGCCAGAGATTAACCCTTTTAAGTAGTCGCATTCAGAGAATTACACGAATGGTCGCATAGGGTATCAGGATACCCTATCATTTAGTATCAAGCTTTTGTTCAACTATTGCTTTTAATCCTTTAGCTACCAGTGTTACACGGATGCAACACTCATTTTCAAAATCAAATTCTGTCGCCGGTTAATATCTAACTTTTGTCGGTAAGGATCTGTAGTTTCACTGATGTGATTTCGACCTCCACGTTGTCAGTTGAGATATTCAGGTATTCCCTCCAAACATAAATTTAAAAAACGAAATGGAAAAATATGTCTGTTTAATATCGGTATTTTCGACTTCGGAAGAACAAGATTGAACACATACAGGGTATCCCACCTAACGTGAGCGACTTCAATGTCTCCCTTATTTTTGAAGATACAAAAAAAAATATGTGAGGAAATTCAGTGTATGTATCAAGAAAATGAATACATTTTTGTATGATTTTCATTTTATCTGAGACCTAATAGAACCTTCGACGCAGTAAAGAAATTTCTGTTTGATTTTAGAGGTTCCCTAAATAAATCTTTAAAGAATGATACATACAGAGAGTGCCAAAAATATTCGTACCCTCGCAGTTTTTGAATTCAAATGACTAATAATTCTTTAACAGTATTATAGTCTAAAATGTTTATCAATAGGGATGTGTAGTGCAATGACTAAGCCTTCGAAGGCGGCGTTGTTTATTGAAAAATAACAATTTAAAGTAATGTAAACGAAAACTCATAATAATATAGTAATACCGTAATATATTATATAAATTCATAGTAACATAAATGAAGCTCACAAAAGTATTTGTACTTGTACCAGTATGATTTGCTTAAGTTTCCATTTATGTATGTTACTATTTCCAATTAATGATATATCATTCGAAAGCTCAGTTATTGCACAATATATCCTTATTGATAAACGTTTCAGAATGTATAATAATTAAAGAATATTAATAATTCGAATTCAAGAACTGCAAGGGTACGAATACTTCTATGACTATTTGCATAAACATCTACTAATAACCATCAGCATATTAAAGAAAACTACACCAAACAGTTAGAAGCTCAGTATTCTGAAGTACAAATGACCAATTAACCCGTCCACCTCAGTCATCGCACCACCACGTCTATTCCCCTACGATCTATCCCCGTAGCCCAACAGTCACGAACCGAACCATAGACCCGACTCAAAATCCTCGAATCGCCACAGTATGCGCGTTCGTCCGGCGGAAATGTCACTCGGGTTAATCAAACAACAATTAACAACCATCCCTCACGTTCTCAATACACCCAACTCATGTTCCCATTTCCGTATCAACCAGCCGTTCGTCCATCGTGTCTTAATTAGATTCAAAGACAGCTAACAATCGACGTAATAATCCACCCACCGGTCATCGAAACCTCACGGAGTTAAAGGAAAATAACAATAATCGCAGAGGGGTAGAGAAAACCGACAATAATCGCAGACAGAGTAGAAAGAAGACAACGATCATCGTTTAATCAGAGATGGGGGGTGGGGGGAGGATGAAGTGGTCGAGAACATATTCGTGGGGGCTTAAGTAGAATCGGTCTACCAAAGAATCGCGAAAAGGGTTGGAAGGGGGATTGGCGAGAGCCTCGATTCGACGGTGGTATCGCCGCGGCGTTTTTTCTTACACCGGTTTTTTCGAGCCTCGGTGGCCGTCCACCAGCCCCACGTGGCGTCGGAGGGTGGCGCAGCCAACGGGAGTTACGTACGCCGAGGCCACCCTTTCCTCTCCACTCGACCCCCTTCGCGCCCCCCACCCCTCCCGATGGGACGCGACCACGGCCACGCCTACTCTTCGGGAATCACCTCCACCTCGTCGACGTCACGACTTATCACCCTCTCAGCGATGGTGGTGGGCGCCCCCACCCCCTGGCTCTAAGGGGGTAGTAGTGGAGGGGGTGGGTGGTTTGAGGCAGAGGAAGAAGTGTTGGCGAACGGGGGAAGGAAAAGAAAGGGGAAGAAAAAACGAACACGAAATAATGAAATGAACATCGCGGCTTCTCGAGAGGGGAGGCACATTCGTGGAATTATTATAAGAGTTCCGGCGACGGGTGGAGGGGAGGTGGACTGCCATGGCTTGTATAAATTCGAGGCGCTGCCCTCCCCACCTTCATTTTAGCAGGATGATGGGGGGGGGGGAGGATTCGCTTTTGTACCGGAGGCGAATAATTATTCATTCATCGAACCGCCCCTAAATGGGATATCAAAGTTTCAAAACGGCCGAATAATAAGGTTTTCGAACGCGAACTGTTTTTCCGACGCCACTACGGAACGGGGGGTAATTAATCGCGGAACGAACGATTCTCTGTTGTTTCCTTGTCTTGGGCGTGATTGTAGGGGTGATTACGTAAATTACGGATTTTATGCATTTGTAGCATGCTGAAGTATGTGCAATACTGTAAAGGATAAAAGTTCGGTTAAGTTTGTGGAACTTTCTTGGGTTATTTTCATTTCACTTGCAGCTGCGAAAAAGAAGGAATTCTCTATTTTTAGTTTTATTTTACTATAAATGACTTCATGAAATAACATTTTCCATCAAAATCCACAGAATGAAATTGAATTTTTTTTCTTTGCGTCCAGTTCTGAGAAATTAATCGATAAATTTAATTTGTAAAGTGAAAAGTTTCAGCAAAGTGATGAATGTTTATTTTTAATTTAAAATTGTTTTCCTTTGATCACCTAAAATTCGGTATAGCAAAAATTTTCAAGAAGTGTATGAATTGTTGTTTTTTATTTTGAATTTTTTCATTACGCCCAATTTCGAGGAATTAATCCGTCAAATTTTATATTTGAATAAACATTCGGAATCTAGAGATTAGTGTACTTAGATTCAGAGAACATTAGGAAAAGATATTTTGGGGAATATTCTGAGAGTGTATTTGACATGTGCTGTTTATGTGACATTGCTTGGATTGGTTGGAAAACCAGTAGATTTAAAGTATGTACAAATGATGAAGTACTAAGACTTTATTTATAACAATGGACGTATAATGAAGCTTCGTATTTAAAATCCCTCGTATTTAAAACGTATTTCTACGTATTTTAAATTCCCAAAATTCGTAACACTAAATACCAAAAATCCATTCTGACCGAATGACAAATTTCCACCAGTTTCCAAACGATATGGCAACAAATCACCCAATAAATAATCCTTCAAACGTAATTTCATTTGAATACCTACTACCAATAAATACAATCTCTCATACCATCCACCGATTCATTTACAACACAATAAATTCCTTGCAATTGTTATTAACATTTTTTTTCAGGAGAAATTTCCTCAACTTGTAACCAACGCGTCTCAATTAACCTTTGCAATTAATATACCAGCGCGGGGGGAGGGGCGAGTGTCAACGGGACCGAAACTACGAGCCTCTCTACAGCCCCCTCCCCCCCCACCCCCCACGATATTGCCCTAATTTGCATCTTTGAACTTTCCTAGAGTCGTGCCATGGAACTTCTTTGCGCTCCTCGCCGGAATAATGCTAATAAGGGGGCTGGGCTCTTACAAATTGACATTTAAGCGGTAAGTTCTACAACCGATGAGCCGCTCGGGACCGCGAACAAACCCGCTCCGGGCAACATGTAAAAGGGGAGGCGATAATTCCGACGAATCGTACGACCACGGAGGATTCGATATTCTTCGCGACGCTAGAACGCAAAAGCCTTCGACTCGATTGCATTCTTCCCAGTCAAAAGTGAATTTTCGTAAAAGAACAAATTTTTAGAGTGTAGAAGAGACCGGGACTGGTTGCCTATAGGGGTAGATTGACTAATTTAACCTGTTCGCTACCAGCGTCACATATGTGTGACGCTCTAAGTTCCATGACAGCATATTTTCATAGATAAAAAGGGAATAGGTTTTGCAATATTCACCTATATTTCGGGTCAGTCATTGTCTCTTTTGTGTATTTTTAATTTCTGATCAAAAAGTTAAAGATATCCCATTGAATAGAATGCTAAAAATCTAGCACAGTTTATGACGAACATTTTCGAAATAATATGCTGGTAGCGAACAGGTTAATTTAATTTAATTTATTGCCATTTAAGGGAAAACCCATTTTATACGAAAGTTTAACAAGAAAAATCATCGCATAACACTATTTGTAGTACCTAGTTTAAGTATCCGGTAGATGGAAATTTTGATTTTATCTATTGTTATTGAGAAAAATTCAATTTGGTTATTAAATTTGTTGGCTACATTGCATATTCTGGCTATTGTATCGGCGTGATTGTACCTGGATGTGTAAGAAGTAGGGTAGAATAGATTGGAATATCTAGCTGCATGAGAGAGTACGTAGAAATTTATTTGATTTAAGAGGATAGGACAATCTAGTAAGCTGTTAATAATTTTATGTAAAAATGTAATGTCTGCAGTAATACGTCTATCTTTAAGGGAGTTGATTTTGAATTTGGTCATTATTCCATTGTAATTGTGATCATTGTATCTCATGAGTGTGTCCGTTTTAACAGAGAGGAAACGTAAATGTTGGATTCTTTCGAGAAGGACGCAGTGTTTAGTTGTATAAGGTGACCAAATTGTTAAGGCATATTCAAGGTGGTGTAGAACTAATGATTTATAAAGGTGTAGTAGAGTGTGGGGATTTTTTAATTGCTCACTGGCACGCTTTATGAATCCGAGTAATTGTTAATAACTAGACTAAGGACGTTATACAAATATAGAATTTCATCGATTAATTTCACGAAACTGGACACAAACAGATTGTACTTGGTCTGTTACAGGTTCTGGTAGGTTCGAAATAAAAATAAACCCTGAATAAGCTTTCTAAAACTTTTTCCTTTCTTGAATTTTAGATGATCGGATATTCTACAAATGCATGAAATCCGCAGTCTATTAATAACTTTGTCTATTTGTCTTTGTCTATTAATTTACTGTAGAAGCATGTCGCTTCTAATATGCCATTCATTAATTTGTAACAGTGCGATTAGGGGAGAGTGGGGTAAACACGAACACGGGGTAAAAAAACTTTGATTTTTCCACTTATTTATGAACATTTCATCCGATTTAAGTTTTTTAAAGTGGTTTAAAATATTCATTGAAATTAAATTGGTAAAATTGATAAAATGTATAAAGCGCCATATGGAACCCCAGCTAGATACGATACCAAACGCGAAAGCTACGTTAAAGGAGAAAAGGTTTAATATTCACAGAACAGAAGAATCCGACAATCCGTTTGGTTGGAGGGGAAGGACGAAAGGTCCCAAGGGGATAAAGTAGCTCAAGATTCGTCGCGTTTTTCACGTAACGCAACAATTTTCGAGGATATTGGTGGAAGGGACGGTAACGGAGGAGCAAACGGCTCTCGCGTCACAAGGGACAATCGTGGGGTGGCTAAGTAATAATATTATTCTGATAGGGGGCAGTTATAAGCATATGACGCCACGTACTTACGTCTCTTGTCCCATAACTGGCTCTCTATGGTGTACGTGTGTATCGGCCATCGTCGTTCACCAACACATTCGACGGGCAATCATACCGCCTCTGTGTCACGTTATTGTTGTACACATTCGACACGAAGTGTGTCGCGCCCGTGAAATCGGCTTTATTAGACGCGTCCACTCCCCCCAATAACGGGGCATTAAGTACACGTATCGACTTCTATACGTCGTTCTAATAACTTGTTATTGCTTTGATTTATCTGGATCGCGATTGAAAGGATATCTTCCAATGAGGAAGGGGGATTTTATGGTTAATTTCAGTGCAATTCGAGGAGTTTCGTGATATTGTTGACTGTTCTATAGTGTTGCCAGTACGTCATGCACTACCTGTGGCAGATAGTGTTCAATTTATAGGAATTAACGCGATCGTTGCAGGAATTTATGTAATCTACAGGAAGGTGGAAAATCTAACAAAACAAGAATTTTAATAACGTTTTCCTTTTACCATGAAAATGTTCATAGAGAAAAACCAAGTTCCTATTCGAATCTCATTTTCGCGAATCGATCCATCAAAATCCAACTCCGAACAAATCCAAAACCTATTGCAGTAATTCAGGTCATTCGAGGTACGTGAAAATATTTTATTTTTGCCTTGCAAATGTTCCCAGAAGAAGAATAAATTCCCATACACGCATTTTATTTTCGCGAGTTAATTGACAAAACCCTGACTTCGCATGGATCCAAAAACCATTCAAATATAACAATTTAGATCACTCAAGACAACAACAAAAATCTTACTCTTACCTTGAAAATGTTCCCCAAAAACTAAAATAATAAATTCCTCCATAAATTCCATTTTCGCAATTCTATCCATGAAAATCTGCCCTCGAATAGATCCAAAACCACTCAATTACAACAGCCCATATCGTCACAGACAGTAAAAAAAATTCCCCTTAATATCTTAAAAATGTTTCCAGAAATAATCTCATTTGTCATAA
Organism: Dufourea novaeangliae; assembly: GCF_001272555.1. Lineage (NCBI taxonomy): Eukaryota > Metazoa > Arthropoda > Insecta > Hymenoptera > Halictidae > Dufourea > Dufourea novaeangliae. The sequence goes on along the minus strand of NW_015374010.1, from coordinate 2,011,360 downwards.
CCTTTCACGAAAATCTGACCACGACTGGATTCAGAAAGCCATCCGAATGCATCAGTTCGGATCATTCGATGTAAGGGGAGGGGGGTGAGTTTTAATTACCCTCATACTTCCAGCCGCGACGCGGGGACCCGATAGATTTTTCGGGTAACAAACGACGAGGGCAGAGAACTGTGAAACCGAGCGCGCGCAGCCTCGCGCGAGAAAGACGTATCGAGTGAGTAAGTTGTTATAGAGGTGGGCGGGTATATAAATTGTCACCTAGCAGTCGCACGTAGGGGCTGTCGCAACGGGCTCGAGATTGCTTTGTTTGGGATAAAGAACGGTGGTAGAGGAAGTCGGCGTAGAAGGATAATAAAGAAGAAAGCGGCGCAGGGGAAGTAAAGGGGGGTGGTTTGTTGGGGGTTGAAATGGTGAGGGGGAGGTGCGGGAGGAATCCGATATCTCGGTGAAATGAGAAGTTCGCCGCTATATCGATGTACATATATCGGTACATACCCTCGTGTACACATCTTTCAAGAGAATTCACAACTTCTTCCGCTTCGCTCTCCTCTGTGAGGCCTGTATTTGTGGGATTATCTTGGCACGTAACCAAGGAAGATAGAAACCCCAATGACCGAGAAGATAAATAACGATACTAATTGGAGGGTTTTGTATGTATTACAGGTTATTCTTCCGGAAAGTACGAGAATATGAAGGGTAAAAGTGGTAATACACGAAATATTATTAAAATTGTTATTATAGTTGGTAAGATATATATTTGGCTATCTGATTAAATGATTAAAGTTGACTTTATGTGATGACAATTGAGGTATTTTAATGGTTTTCTAACACCGTCCATGCTGGTCAACCAGCCCTATGGTTGAGGTTGGTAGTGTTACAGTATGGGATAGGCTGACTATAGGTACAATCAGTTAAGAAAATGTTATTAACAGCTTATCTCAGTGGTAATAAAATAACACAATGTCAAGGGAATTGTATTACTGGAGAGTATTAATTAACTTCCTCTCATATTTTAGTATTAAACTACATCCTTAATTTAAACATTTTTTCATTTATGCAACAAATTGAATATAAATTATGATGTATTTACAAGATAACCGAATTTAAACAAGACATAAAAGTCACTATCCTGACAACAAAATAACAATTTAAACCTTCATAGTTGCAACAAAAACTTGTAGTATTACAGAAACATAAACAATCGATATAAGTACTCCTATTTGTATCGATTATACTTATTGTCAGTATGATCATTATGTGTTTGATAAATCATACATCATAACTGTAACGAGTATACCAAGTATACTAAGTACATCGGAATACAGACTCCTCTCGATTAACGTCCCGCACTCGGATCCGCACCGAGACAATAATCTTATAGGGAGAAATGCTACAGACCCTCGTAAATTTGTTTTTCGCCCGAAGCCCGATCGTCGACAACAAAAGCGAAGGGGCAACAAAGTATACGCTTAACAGATTCCCCGTCTCCCCCCCCCCAATGGTGGGGATAACGCCTGGACAATAATCGCGTAGAACAAACCAGACGATAATCGAGAGGAGTCTGTATGTTGATACAGATCAGTATCAATTCAAAGTTGAAGTTTTTAAGAATGTTCTGTTAAATTTTCAACTAAATTTATAATCACTAAAAATTTGCGGGAGTCTTAATCCGATCCCATTTACTAGAATCGATTACACCTCTGGGTTCATAGCGATGGTGTACCCAACATTTACACAGAAATCGCAAATGCCCCTCCCCTTCCTCACCATGTCGCCAGCATCCGTTAAACGGCCACCCGCGAAAACGACAGCGTCGTATTCAGCGGTCACGTGTGTGTCGTTCGCGAGAAAATATAACGTAGAAGGAGGTGGACGTGAAGGTGGAGGAGGAGGCGAAGGTGGAGAGCGGAAAAAACGACGGGAAAAGGGAAGAAAATGGCCGGCGTGTTCACCAGGGGTAGAGGGCTGTTTCCGCGCGCGCACGGACGGAAAAGGGTGAGAAAACAATTTCCAGCCGGCTCCGTGCCCGGAGTTCGAAACGGTGCGACGCTCATAGACACGTCCGCGACGTTTTTGCAGCGGGGTCCAGGGGGCTGCTTCGACGCCTTTAAAAAAGCTTCGCGATTCTACGGATCGACGTGTGGAAAGCTTTTTCCCCAGTCCCGACGTGTCTCCGCCGACCAACCAACCATCCCCCTCGCCGTCGATACCCACCCCCAAGTAGAAGGCGAAACGTGTTTGCACCTTACCGACTCTTTTATGAAACGCTCACGGTAGGGATTAAATTTTTCTTTCTTTTTTTTAAATTATTTACAACACGACCCACGGGTACCGACGACGCGACTTCGAAATGGACCGTGTTGGAGTATTCTTTCGGGGATGATTGAAATTTTCGATGCCCCGTGAATTCTAGGGTGTTTGTTGTTTTCGAGGTGGTCTGCGGATTTGGTGGGTGCTTTGCGTCTGCGGCTTTGGATTTTTAGATACTTCGGGGTTTGTGTAAATTTGGAGAATTTTGATAGATTGAATGTGATGGTTTAGGTTTTAGAACGAAGTACATTTATGTGAGGGCAATTGTTATTGAAAACATTCCTGGACGAAAATTTGGAAATTTTGCAGAAGGGTACAATTTTCATTAGTTTCCTTACCATTTCCTTTACAACTCTAACCGAAAGAAAAAACTATTTACAACTCTGAACATATTCATTCTTCGAGTCACGTGTCGTAGAACTTTTCCTCGTCGTTTGCCGAATACTACCTAACCCTAGAATTAACGAACCATTTTTCTTCACCCCTGTATATGATACCAACCTGGTGACTCCCACGATTAATCCAGCGAAACTCACCATAAATCGTGATCTCGTCCAGGATTATTAATTCGTATTAATCCGCGCATAGTCGCGTGGTGGACAGTTTGTACTCGTCCGCGGAGAACGAACGGGGCGAAATTAACAGGCTGTCCATCCTCACGAGTCCGAGGGGCCACCGAAAGCAGCACGTTGGAAATTGTTTCGCCAGGCGGGGGTGGTGGTGGAACCTTTCTGGTTTGTCGCGGGGCATGTGTGCGCCTTGCGTGACACTTGAACCTCGCCGAGAGGTGTGTGGACCGGGTGCGACCCGACAGAAAGAGAGAAAAGAGGATCGCGACGAGGGGTGATACGATGGGGACGATCATCGAGAGAGAACGAGAGAGGGAAACCGAGAGACGGAGGCTCTAGCTACCCCGACGTTCCTCCTCGCTTCACGAACCGTTCTGGCCCTTTCTGTCATCGCGTTCCTTCGCCGTTTTCCGCCCCCGGTTCCTCTAGTCGCTGCATCGTGTGTACGCTCGTGCTGTACACTAGCTTCCATAAGTATTTAAACATTTATAGGATGATGGAAATTTGGAGAATATTCTACAGAATATACCTGGATCTATTGATACTTATCGTTTTAATCCGTTAAGGCACCTTTCCCCTTTAGCGACCGGCGAAACTTTGGAATCTTTTTTTAAAGAGGTAAAAAAACTACCTCGGTTTTCTTTATTATACATTGGGGTGAATAAAAAAAAATGTTAGAAACATAAGATTTTACTAACTGACGAATGTTTTTTACATATTTCAATAATTTCTAGACGGGGGCCAGTCCGCATTCTGGGGGGGGGGCGCTTGGCCGCTACCTAGTTACGCCAATGGCAGTACCTAATTTTCGATTTAAAGTCCCAGTTTCTATAAACAAAAAGATAATACTTCCGGTAAGAAATCGTAAGACTGCCATAAGAGCTGTGTTAAAAACTGAATTTTTGACAAACTTTTTCGTATTTATTCCATCGACGACCTAGTCTCAAATTTTTTGTGCGTGTGTATTTGGTTCTAATAAACAATCTGTACGAATTTTATTCAGCTATCTAGTCTTTCGAATTCGGCACGAACCACCTTAATTGACTTAGGCCACTGTCATAATCACCGACACACATACTTATGAAGGGTAGTGTACTCCACGGTGGGAAGAAACCTTGGGGAGGGGGGGGGGGATAGATCCGTTTCCTACCCCCGGCGCTGTTCTTGCCATTTCGGCGCCGTTTGACACACGCGAAAGGATTATATGCGTACCCACTTCACGTGTTTCATTATGCAACTTTCCGCGCGCAGCGAAATTAATTACGCTGTCACCAGCCCCGTAGCCCGCGTTACCCCGTTACTTACGCCGTTACAAAGGGGGGAACAGCTCGTAAACGAGTCAGGAGGGAGTTTAATCGATGACGTGCCGTCGCGAAATGCCCCAACGCCACGGCCAGCACTCTCGTGATTGGACTTTTACGAACCCGTTCGGGTAAACGTAACGTTGGATTAACGGTGAAGAAATATGGGACGATGGACGAAGTACATAATAAACCAATTGAGTTGGTCGAGGAAAGGTGTGAAGGATTAAGGGTGCGTTATTTGGCCATTTCTATCTTTTTCTTGTCTCTTACGTCGCGATTACTATGTATATAGGTCATTAGAGAGGAAGTTCAATGTATACTAGGATGCTTTGTGGTACAATAAGTCCTCGATTATGCAAACTGATAAAAGCGAGAAGACGTTATTTATTATACAGGCGATCGCATCATCTGCAAAAAAATTACAAACGCCTACAATCGAGAACTTTGCCTCTATAAACTATCACACAACTTACACTAATATACAGACACACGAATACAAATAAATAAAATAAATAAAAAAAAAAAAAATCACATGAACGAATAATCACCCAACAAACCCGAAACTGCAATATTCCTGAATTACACGAAACAAAACATAATCTCGACGCCTCAATTCCTGTCCCCCTGATGAACAAGGTAAAACCACCACCGTCTGGTAACTAAATAAAAAACAAAAATTACAATCCCGGTGGGAATACTTTTATGCCGCGTTTTAATTAACATCGGCGGTTCACTCGTCCGCTTAATACTATATTTCACGTTTGAAAATCGCGAGACGGAAAAATGAGGGGGGGGGTGGGGGTGGAACCGGAATTAATTAAACGCGCTGAAGAATGAGCAACAACAACGTTCGGGACCGGGGTCAGTTTTCGCGGGACATTTAAAATGCGGTTTTTCTGCCAATTACACGCGATGTCAGGTGAAAAGGGGGTGGCGAGGGATGACCACGGTGGATACAGGACACGGGCCAAGTGCTAGAACGGCGATGCCGTGGTGATGGTCGATGCCTTTGTCCGAGCCAGGACACAAATAGGGGGGGGGAGGGATTCTGTGGTCCATTCACAGCATCCGTGTTGACGCTTTGATCATTTGTTTCATGGCACGGGGGCGATGAAAGCGTCGCGGATGAAGGCGATGACAGCTAATGCGCTGCGAGGGGCACGCCGCCGCGGTGTTTTCACGGCGGTCAAATTCGAATTCTCTGTCCTCGTCCCTCTATCACCTTCCTTCCGTGTCCCCATTTATATACTTCGTTCCACGACTTTAAATGACATTTCCATACCCCTTCCCTCTTCTCTGACCTACCCCCTCCCCTCTCTATCCCCCGAAGCGACAAAAACGCGCGCCGCCCCGTGACCACGATTGTCGTTGACACGTCCATTAGAGCGAAAATAATATCGGGGAGGTGCGAAAATAAAACCGCAAATGTGGAACGACCGCGTGTTTTTCGATTTCTTTACGCGACTGGCGATCTCTGTTTTTGTTAGTTACGGTTGGTAGGTTAAGCTTCGGATAACATTTTTGCTAAGGAGAAACTTGTTCCAAATCATCTAACGAGTAACCAATTTCAGGGACGTACAGCACTTTTGTTACACCCTGTATATTAGGTGTCATCATGAGAACAATGAAAAGAACTGTACAAAGAACTAATAGGAGTTGTCGAAAACCCTTTGTAATCAGGAAAAGAATAAATGGTAATGTAATCCATTGTTTCCAGGTATTATGTGTGTTAATAACGGAAATGTTATTTGCAGTTTCACATAACACGGTCCATAAATATCTGTTGGAATCCAGTTTCTGTCGATTACCTAATACAAATCTATATACATATACAGTTTACTTATAACTAGACTGCCGATTTTATGGATTTATAGCATAAAGCTCTGTGAAATACAATAAAAAACGAAACTTTCATCGGATCCAACGAGTTTTCTATTTCATCTTGAACCCAATAAGATACTTAAGGGCGAAAATAAATTTCTACGATCGCTCCTGCCTTTATAAATTACTTTAGAAAAATTTAATTTTGCATAAAAATCCGCAGTCTACTTATAACAATACAAATTCCACAACACTATACACGGCAAACCCACACGCAGACATTCAAAATCCAATCACCGTATCAAGAATTTACCCAACTACCTCTATACTCTATACATCACACTCGCCCCAGAAAACACCCAAAAAACCGTCAAAACCATTCATCTACAAAACTACGCATACACAAAAAAAATGGAAAAAAAAAAAACATCGTTACCAAATGACGAACAATATCCCCATAAATTCCCCCTCCGTCGCACCCCTCAGGAACCAATTCCCCGCAGAAGCTACGATGAAACCGGTATCCAAGAGAACCGCGCAAATCCCCGCGAGACGCCAAGAGAAATAGAGAAAGAGCGACAGAAAGCGAGGTCGCCACCGCGAAAATCGTAGAATCAAATATCCGGCGTGCTTTCACGGTACGCTTCCCTAATTTGTATTGCGTATGGCAGCGGTGCCGGGATATTAGGGGCAGTTATCGCAACGTATTGCTCCTAATCGTTCCACCGTGGAAAGAGAGAGAGAGGGAGCTACCAAGAGGGGTGGAAACGGAGAGAGGGATCGGAGGTGATAGGGTAGAGACAGAGACCGTAGGAGGGCCATGGAAAAAGGAAAGAAGGAGAAAGGAAGGGGGTGGTTTCGCGTCGAGAGGGAGGTGGACGAAGGAGAGAGAGACCGAAACGGATCGGGCAAGAAGGGCGAACGGGGGTGGAATGGGCGATTGAGGGGGGTGGAGGGAAGAGGAGGTGGAGAAGGAAAGGCAGAACGAGACAGAGAAAGGGAACGATCGGGGAACAGAGCGTGCACTGGTGCTTTTGACAGGCCGATGAATTGAATAATCGCAAGTCGAGCCGAGAGGGTCCGCCGAATCTCAGTCCCCCAATACGTCCGCGCGCGCGCGCGTGTTATAGATATACCCAGGGCCGCGTGGGTGTGCGCGCGAGCGCAACGATCGAGAGGTATGTATATCGACGTGCGTTACGAAAATTAGCACGTTTCATTTGTCGTACGAAGACTAGCAATTCGGACTTTCTGACCAAATTTTTGCTACTGCAGAACCACAATAGACATTTAAGAAATAATCATTGTATCGAATATTATTTTAGGTATCAATATTCGTTCGTTAAATATTCTTCGGTCTCACTTCGAACCACGTAACAAATCGACAAATTTCAATCATCCTGTATACCGTCGACAATACGCACAGGGAATAAATTGGATTTACATAATGCATTAATTCGTTCGAACGCGAAGATCCACGGATCACGCGGTCGAACAGTTCCTGAGCTCTCCCAGCGGCGTCTGGCTCGCACGTGGCCTCTTCACTTTTGCCGCTTCTGTTTTGAACGTGTACCCCGCGGGTGGTACCACGATCCGATAATGCGTGTGGGGATCTCGATTTCTTATTCTAAACGTATTGTTAACGGGTGGGGGCAGAGGGGATGATCGAGAGGAGGCGAATCTGCTTGCCTTTGAAGTCCATCGCACGCGAAAAAAAACCCTACGTCGGACGAGCTGAAGAGGGTTCGAAGCGTTCAACCCTCCACTGAATGTCTTTTACTTAATCGACTATTATTATAATTTCATATCCACTTAATGGATCGTTTGTATGACTTACAAGATCAGTATCGGATTGTTATTCTGTAGGAGAGTAATGAAGAGATGAGGGGATTTTGACGAAGATTTCCATGTAGAGGTCAGTGTATCTTAAGGAATATCGATCTCTGGGGCCGAAGACATCAGTTGGGTGAATTTATTTTAAAAATTGGTGTAAATCTAATTTCGAGAAGACTATAGTAGACACCAAATAAAGCGATAACTATTTGCGAATCTTAAATGAGTAGGAGAAGTTTCTTGGACCCTGATTCCACCAATTTGTTGCTATTTGTACCGTGGGTGATAGAATTCATTACACAGACTGTCCCACGTAACGTGAACGCCTCCAATATCTCACTTTATTTTTGAAGATACAAAAACATGTGAGGGGAAAGTATTATTTAGTTCGAAAGAGCAAATACTATGATAAGCAAAATTTTTTCTCAAGGTCATACTTTTCGAAATTTCAAGATCATCGATGTTTTTTTAAAATAGGACTACCATAGACAGCACTTCCATAAGACCTGGTAAAATGTTTCATTATCAAGGTTACATTTGCATTTGGGGTTATTTGTAATACCGATACGGGACGATCTAATTGTATTCACGTGTTGTCAGTATATCAACGATAAAAAACAAGCTTAATTACTAGATTCTGCCAGGAATGGATCGCCAGTCGGATTGCCCGTTTCCGATCCACACCGTGGAATATCTCCAGCCATCATCCCCTACCGTGAAGGTACAATTCCAACCCAACCTCCCCACTCCGGATAAAGGAGCAAATACCACGTCTGAAATATATATCAGCGTGTATCGGCACCGCATTACGTTATGCTTAGACGTGCGCAACAATACAGTCATATAGGTCGGATATAAGCTTCGAGGCTCTTTCATCTTATCGTGGTATCAACGTCAAACGCACCAGACGCTCGACTCTACTCTCTCTCTCTCTGTCTCTCTCTTTGACTGGGTTTCCAACCATTCTCATTCTCCGTACGTACGTATCCAGGCCGAAGCCAAGAGCCACCGGTATACACCTAAAGCTAAACCGTGGCCTGACTTCGCCTGTGTAACATATCGCCTTTCACGATATACGCACGCAAACACACTCACACACACTCACACCGAATCCCCCATTTCGGTCGGGATCGGATCGGGCTTGGAGGAAACTTCTCACTGGGATTCCATCTTTTACTGTGTTTTTCTTTTACTTTCTTTTTTCATTTGTTCGTATTCGACCGCCTCGTAATTTGTTTCAGTCCATTGTTCATTCGATGAAGAACGGAGGGAGAGATTTAGGCTAACGAAAGGAACTCTCGAAGTGTAACTCTTAATTTCTAATGAACTTTTGTCTGTCTGTAGTATTAGTGGAGATAAACGCAAGCGTACCACGTTTTAGGTGTTAATGGTTAGTAGTTTATGAGATACGAACGATTAAAAGTAATTCGTGTGCGGTATATCCTTTTTTAAAAACTTTATATTTAACATGTACTAAGACACAGAATTTACTGTACTATGGAATGCAGCCTATATAGAAACTCTTCTGCATACTCAGAAACTGAATATATGCATATTTATTAAAAACCATAAAATTCGATAGACTATCTTACAAAATTCAAAATGACTCTATTCTCACAAAATTAAAAACCATAAAATTCGATTGACAATTCTACAAAATTCAAAATCACTCTATTCTCACAAAATTAAAAACCATAAAATTCGATTGACAATCGTACAAAATTAAAAATGACAGTGCATCCTAGAAATGGTCGAAACTCCAACCAACAAAAAACCACCCCACCGAACACAATCTAAACAACACACTGATCGCGTTACATCGAGCGATTGCTCTTCAACGAAAGGGTTAACAGTAAAAGACAGAAACATCGGATGAAACAAAACAAGCCCCGCCAGTTTATCCACGGGCGTAACGTGTGTAACGCAGGTGGACGAAACGATACCGCGGAAACGCGTGTACGAAACACGCAAGCACGGCTCACGGGTAGTAGAAAATGTATTTGTAGAAATTGCACGTATACCCAACGTCCGATTCACCTGTTTTCAGGCGTTTCGCCGATTGGCTGCCGTGGTACGGTGTCGTTTCGTTCCTTCGTTTTTTCATTCGACCGGCAAAAGAGAGAGACTGCAATAGAGTGAGAGTGAGAGAAAGAGAAATAGATGAAGAGAGAAAAAGGGGGAGAAAGAGATCGACGGTATGGGCGGTTCGTTTATTTAAACTGCAGGTGCCAGTGGAAAAATGCGGCCTCTCCGGCCGTGCCACCCCCTTTCCCCTTCTCAATACATTCAAACGTTGATCCGTGTACATACATACACGTGTACGAGAGAATCGTAGAAAGAGGAACGTACACATCGGCGCGGCCTGCGGCTGACGAGCGACCGAACAACAAACGCCACCAGGAAAACGTGGAACCGCGGCTGATTGCGGCTTGAAAATCAAGCCGAACCTATTGTCGGGACGTTCTATTAGTTTTCCATTTACCCGTGACTCGGGCCAACCCCCTGCCTCTCGGTCCTCTGTCGATTCATTCCGTTTGCTTCTTTTTTTTTTGCCCCCACCAACCCCCCACCTTCTGTATCGTCTTAGGTACCGCCGTCTGAATCGTGAGGGGGTTATCTCGGGACAGTTAGAAATAGAAGTTTTTTCGGGGATTGGTGGGATTAGTAGGCTAAAAAGTGGACGACTTAAAGGACTCGTGGAGGTATAGGGATTGGACAGGTGAGATGTAAAGTGTATTTATTATTTATTTCGAGTATTGGTAATTTATATGTTCTTGTTACCAACAATTTGTCGCTATAGGTCTTAATTGTTTCTCAGTGAGAACACTGAGTTTAAGGTTGATGAAATTATTTAGAATTGGAATTTAAAGAATATTATAGAAGTGGGAATGTAATGAAATAATCATACACGCTATAATATCGTCTACTGAATAGCTGTTTCTTACAAGATTTAACCAAATTTTAGGTAAATATTTAGAATAGGAAAGGCAGTTTCCCTATAGTAAACTATTATTATTTAGGTGTGTTTGCAACACACGATAAAACTGAAATTCAATGTACTTTAGAGTTTCGTAAATTTTGAAGAGGTTTATGATTTATTTGAAACATATGGTTCTCTAGAATTCAGTATATTTAAGAATTTGATAACATTTGAAGAGGGTTTTATTTTGTTTCTAATTTCTTACCCTAATTTTGTACTTCTTTTCTCCCTTTTTCTCCTCTGGCCAAATTTTCTCAGCCATTCATGTACCTTCTCTTCCTTTCTTCCACTTACAACTTCCTCTATTCCGATCCCTCTCTCCGTTTCTTTGCAATCTCTAAAAAATATTTCACTTTAAAACCACATTACAAAAAAAACGGATAATTAACAAAATACCCTGTGAATATAATGTGCATCACTGTATATGAAAATATATCACTATTTGTACGAAATACAATAGAAAAAATAATAGAATTCTGTACCGAAGATATTTTACTTACCCGTACAAGATACCATAATTGGCCAATTTCCGATTGTTGTCCTCTCCACGTGATTTCGCTTCTTTATCCGGCACTCCATCGAACCCGCACACGCGATCAGAAGAATCGTCTGCGACGGATTACAAGTAACATACGGACGATAATGGGGGCCGATCGACGGTGACTGTCCCCCCTACGAGTATCTTGAAGGGGGCCCCGCCGACGGAGATGTTTCATGGGAAGGTCAAACGTACGGTATTATAGTTGCTATCTGTCTTCGCGTATGTATGTCGGCCGGCAGTCAGGAACACTCGTCGAGAAATGTCACCCGCACGCCCCGCTCTATAAAGGATTTCTATGGATCGGTCGCGTGCCACCAAGTGTATACGGTCCGACTAGCTGTATGCAAGGTACGGAACCGTTGTCTGCGTTTAATCTCCGAACGATTACATATCGAATCACGTTGTAAGTGGGCCCCCATTCCGTTTCACCATACTTTCCGTCGAATCGCTATCATCGACTGGTATACACGCGCGTGATTGAAATAGATTACAGTAGTACACAGTACAGTAGTAGAGGAAAGTGGGTTTAAGTTCATTTTCAATGTGAAAGAGATTGTCTTTCCAGGTATATTACTTTGTTAATAAATGTTGCTTAATAAAATATGTCTTCGTTAAAATCAGAGATGGACAAATTTGGGAGTGTGGGTAAGTTGGGGTTGGTTTTCAATTGATTTGTAGTAGTGATTAAAATGAAAGAAATACGCTTTAAATTTCAAGCATCAAAATATATAAAAATTGTATAACTAATTATTCGAATATACACGTAAAACTAGAACTGAATACTTTTACTGAAGCAACAATACAAGCATTACCCCGGTTCTTTATACCAGCAATAAAAAGTTTCCGCAACATTAGCTATCTGGGCTCGGTTATACCTGGCGCGCGGAAGCAGGTTATGCAAATCCCCAAGAGATCCGATACACTTTTGCCCCGGGACACGTCTACTCTTCCGGTTTTAATTATCGAATTATACCGACGGGGGCATTCACGAAAGTGGAGGACTGTTTATTGCGACCCAGGGCCCGAAGAACACCGGGGACCTTAATCGTTCAATCGAGCGGATCGTGGACAATGTGCTGTCCTATTCTTCCGATGGCGCCGACCGTTCTTTCATTGCGGATAATTAATGTAACGGGAAACGATGTAATTGCTTGTTAATAGGCGTCGCGCATCTGCGTCGGGAACATTTTGCACACCGTGCAACACCGATGCACACCCTTGTAAATTTTGTCGGCACGACTAAACGCGGAGTCGAACGAACGACCGATCCACACGTTGATGAAACGTGTGCTCCTAGATGCATTTCGTGTATTCACCCTTTTTCTTTGTGCGACTGTAACTAACCTGATATAACGAAAAAGACAGAAAGAAAAGAAAATGAAATAGATGTATACATATACAGGGTGTCCCACCCAACTCTGCCACCCTTAATTATTCTCTTATTTGTCACGGTACAAAAAAATGGTTCGAGAGAAAGTTAGTGTATTCTAGGGGGGAAATTAGGCTGAGATTGAAGGTCATCTTAAGGTCATATCTTCTGTTCCTATTCCCTATTTTTTTGTTTGCCATTACAAAGAGGAGATCGAAACGTATCCAACTGGGGGCGTATCAAACATTTGGGCTGAAAATTTCTATACTAAATAATAAATAATTCATTTCATTTCATACTAAAATAATAAATAATTGCGATTATAGCATTTATTTTGTTTCTGCAATTCATTTTCTGTGAGCTTCCACCTCAACCAGTTTCATGCGAAATTTTTACCCTCTCGTTACAGAATTATTCCAAACTTTCGACCAAATATGTATCGACAAATCAGTTCAGTAATTTAAATTCTCACGTAGCAATTGCCATAGAAACAGAGGTATGCGATATCGATCATTCGTGGGAAGATATCACTTTTAACGGTAAGGATGATCGTCTTGGGAGTTTGTTGAATTGCATCGTTGCGAACGAGCGTGGGCACACGCGTGCAGAGAAACGGGAACGGTACAAACACATCCGACAGGAAAGGTTACGGGGCACAGAATCGGTTCTCTGGACCTTCCACGGCAAAGCTATGCCCCGTGCAACGGGAGTTGGTTGGTTCCATTTGAGTCAGGGTATCGAGGTGTCAATAGCAGCTGCTACGCTACACACAAGACCCCTGACTACGGCACCCCCTTGTTGTATTCACTTCACTTCTTCACCCTTATCTACAGCTCGGACCTGGATACCGGAGGAAGCATATTCATGTCCAGACGGTAAACGAGCTTGAACACTGTACATCGAATTTTTCACTGACCGGACATGTATTTTCCTAAACTTCCATATTCCTCGTCTTACCTACCGACCGCGAAAATAATTATTTATTCATGCACAAGAGCTAGCAACGGATTCGTGAACACGAAAATTGTTGAATAAATCGAGGATTTTGTAGAGGGTGTTCGAGGTTAATATCGATATTTCTGTCTTCAAAATAATAAGATAAAATATATCGATGTATACCAGTCTCCTAATTTTTAAATAACAATTTAAGGGTCTGCGCGTAACACTAGCACTACCAAACCCGTCAAATAATAGTACTTTTTGCGGAATTTATGTTGATTTATGATGTACTATATATTCTATATTATACTATATTATGCTAAATTCTATTATACATTATATATATTACTGTATTATACAATTTAATTTACTGTACATTTAACGTAAGTAGTTCTAGTGTTAAAAGATTAAATAACTATATATCGAATAAAAATAAAATACTCATGGGCCTCCTCAGATTTCATCTGACAAGTTAGGGATTAAATCTCTCGATAATGGGGTCCAATTAGACCACACACCTGCAGTCGTCCACAGTCGAGTACCAGTGTCACGATAAAGGGGGGTATGATAGGTGCGTCGATGCAGTAGTATTTACAGGTAAGTCACTCCGTTCGGACGGTATAAAATGCAGCTCCTCGCGGTCTCGCGAGGTAGGTGGAGCGGCCCCGTTGTTTTTAAGCGTCGGTGACTAATTGGTGATGTCGCGGCCAGGCGTTGAGACACACCCGCTCCCTCATACCCTGCCCTCCACCTCGTACTATTCGATGCCCACCCTCTGTGCACCGACGCGACCCTCTTTCTCGTCGCCTCTTCGCCGAGCAGACTCCACCACCGCCGCGACGCGACGCCTTCCCTTTCTCCTGGCATCCCCCTGCGCTCCACATTGGATCGGATCGACATTCTAGGTGGAAATAAGTCATATCGTTTTATCTGTTTATCATGCTTCTCCTTCTATTCACCGATATTTTCAAGCTATATTTATAGAATATTATTTGACTTCAGCAAGAGGGTAAACAAATAGGGCAATACAAACAGTTCAAGACACGATAAAATTCAATTAATTGTATTTAGTTTAAATAATCATGTACAGGGGGAGGCACGTAAAACAAGCCACCTGAATATCTCGGTTGTTACTGGTGATAGAAACAATGTGTCAGACCAAACTTGCATGGTATTGGGCAGGACGTAATTTGACGTAAATAGTTCTTTTATAGGTGTACGCATAGAGGTCATATGAAGGTCAACTTCCCCAGAAAATTTCTTCTAGAAAACGTAAAATTCTTGTATTTCGTTTTAGTTCAAACCTAGCAACCGTGATCGACGGCTCCGCGGAAACAGTCGGCCGAAAAAATTGTTCTACAGAACTGGCACCAGCACCACCATTTCGTATGGAAAAATATATATTTCTCTATATTTAAACACATATATATTAAATTCACAAAAATGCATACGATCATCAAACGGTCAGGGTAGGCTAACCCCATAAAACAAAAAAAAAAACAAATCGACGAAGTAACTATCAAAAATTCATCTGTCCATTTGAACAACACATTAATTATACGTAACCCCACGTGTTTCAATCAATCGTGCATCGACTAAGCTCTGAATGCAGCCACCATTTGTAACAGAAGTCGGTTAGTCTGGCACGCATTTGCGGGATGCCGGACGGTTTCACGAAATAGAGCGACCTAATAATGGCGGCGGTCGCGTCAGTGTCGCGGGGACAATGAGCCTCGGCCTGGGTATGAACAGATTTTACCCCATTTCTCCCCCTCCCGAATATAGAAAAAATCGTAAGAAAAAAAAGTATCAACGTGAACGAAAAAAAAAACATCGATCGTGCCTCGTACAAGGTCTCCAACCCCCTACGAGTCTTTATATCTCTTTTTTTTTTCTTTTCATTTTTCCAACATTTCTGGAAACGATCGAATTATGCCGCCCACTTTCGATCTTCCCCCTTCATTTTCACACCGGTCGAAAACGATCCTTTTTACCGATTTGTTTTTTTTGTTCTCCAGCTCATTCTTGAATACGCAGAATCGTACGGCTGCCATACGTTCCATTTAGTTGGTTACCGTACCAAACGCCTCGTGTGTCATCAGTCATTTTTCTTTAAGGGGTGACCGACAATAATACGGTATAATAGAATCGGCATAATGCTCACGCTCAGGGCTGACACGGAATCGAGGATTTTATTATGACACATCGCTCGATGTTATGCGTACGACACGTAATATTCCGCTTCATGATGTATAAATTAACGAGATATCGGTGACACTTATGTGTGCAGAATACGAAAAAGGGCATTACATTATACATCGATTTCCCGCGGGGAGGGGGGAAGATCAAGGAACGTGGGAGGGGAAAGGTTTTGAATATAAGACACCCCGTGGAGTTACGAATCTTATTATGTTACGCGAGCACCGTGGTACGTCGATTGTCCGAATGTCGATTGTTTCGAAGATCGATTGTACTATCGGAAGGCAAAAATGAGTCTCACGAATATTTTACATAAGAATTTCTTTACGTCTCTACATTGTGACTTTTTCCCTACTGTTAGAAAATTGTATTTCTTCATGTGGGAGAACTAAATAACGAGCTGTCCCGATATAATTTTATGACTTTGCCTTTAAGAACCACCCTAATCTGCCGTATATATTTTATTAGTTAGAAGCAGTGTTTTATATTAAAAAAAAAGCATCGTCTACTGCAAAGAAATCTGTGATTACTTTTTAGCCAACCCAATAAAATGGCCCCTCTGAGATCATTTAACAGCCTCTTGAATTATAATTTTTTTTTTTATTGAAAATCACTGTAGATTACATATCATACTTTTAATTTTCCAGCGATCAGGAGAGTGTACGTACGAATCGCAATAAATCCCGTTCAACGGGCACGGTTAAATATAATCCCCATAACGCCCCGCGCCCTCTTTTTTTTTTCCGCCGGAGGCGTTCGGGGGTTACTTAAAAGGCACACTCCAATGTTTGACCAAGCTGTGCAAATATAAACGAACATCGTGTAGAGATCCGGGACAAGAGAGAAGGTTACCGCAATTCGAATCGTGGGCCCCCTCAGAAACCCCCCTCCCCTCTGCCCTGTTGGCAAACATTTTAACGGGATTAGGACACACTTACCGGGGCTAATCTGGCCAAATAGTTCCTACGGGAAACCGCGAAGGTTTAAGTAGCCTGTCATAGAGTTGTCGGTCCCGATCGGTGATCTACGGTCTCGACCTATAGACGCAGCTTTTTCCGCCGGTTGAAAAGAATTTTTTCGTGGGTAAACATCGGAAATTATCTTTTAGAAAAATACCAACGGTGGAAACGTGCTTTTCATCGGGCAAATCTACGAAGTTGATACGTTTGAATAACTTTTTATTATGGTCTTGAAAAAAGTTCTTGAAATACGGCCGAGTTATTGATTTATCATCTTGATATCGTGATTATTAAAGAAAGTCTGCCGACTATCTATTTGTCGTGATGATCAGAAGAAATAGGACACCCTGTATAAAATTACAATATTCTATTAGACAGAATTGCAAATTCTCCTTTGCTTCTATTAAGCGAGTATATAATTTCGAATATTAGATTTTATGAATAAGAGTCCGAAATGGTTAACAAGGGGTAATTTTTTTAACGGGTTGCCCTATTAAGAAGAAGGCAAAGGTGTCAAGGGATAAATGTCTTTCATAAATCCACCGTGCCGGGTTACAATGGTGTAACGCGTTACTGCGAATTACCCATTATTATATCTAATTTATATCGCAATATCTTTCGCCTCTTGCTGATTTTATGCTTCATTTTCGCAGTTATAGAATTAATTGCTATTCCACCGCGGAACATGGAAACACATGCGTGATTCCCCACGTCCGCGCGTGTTCGCTTGTCGACAAAAATGTCACGTGCAAAATTGAACGAATTGTTTGGTGCCCATTAGTTCGTACCTATTTAATATATACTTCAAGTTGAATTATTTATGGTTATTAGTTTATACTGATACAATTTCATTTTAAAATAGAGGAGGGCTGGTAATTACTCCATAATTAATATTATGTCTATTCTGATAAAAAACGGGCTATTCTCTAAATTAAATTAAATGCGAAAGTGTTCGATACTTGTTACCCTAGTTGAAAAATAAGTAAGTTGTAGTAATTTCAGAATAGTGCTTTGGAATTGGATTTAAATAACTCGTTGATTGGTTTAGAACTTTCATGGATATTAATAAATGACAGGGAAATTGTGAATTGAACGCTTAATACCAAAATTGAAGCACGTTTCAAAATCGTTTAAACGTTTCAACTGCTGATACACAGTATATTGGGTACGAATAATGTGGAGAATAATAAAAATTAGAAAAAAAAGTTGGAATTTACTACAAGTATACCTAATAATAATTACATATACATTTCATTTATTACATATATTACGGAGACATTTTATTTCTCTATAAAATATGAAATACAATGGGGATGAAATGTACCCAAATGTAATTCAATTCCTTTAAATTAATAAAACTATGACTGATACTAGAATAAAATTAACCAGAACAAAATATAGCTCGACGGAGATATTTTATTCCTCTATAAAATATGAAGTACAAAGGGAATGAAAATTATCCAAATTTAGTAAAATTCCTTTAAATTAAGAAAACCACAACAGGTAATAGAACAAAATATAAACGGAGATATTTTATTTCTCTATAAAATATGGAATACAAAGGGAATAAGAAACACCCGAATATATGTAGGAAGACCCACGATCGTCTCGCGACCCCGGGCTCGCCCGCCATTTTTTGTTTTCGCGTCGGGTCGCGTTGCACCGTTCATTATACATTCAAAATATTATCTTTACATGCGTGTCTGTTGTGCAAATGGCCCGACCCGACCGGGGAAAAAGGCGCTGCTTACAACGTGTTTGCTTAGAATAGCAATAGTGTCGGGCCTCCGTGACGTGTGTGCACCTCTTTGTGACGGTGACGTTCGGTTGCCGGGTTGGTTAGTTTAGTCGCCCTCGTGCATATGCATATCGTACGTGTTTGCCTTTCCAGTGATTCCAACTTGTCCCCGAACTTATACAACGAAATTACAAAAAGAAACGTCGGACACGCCGTATATGTAAATCATTATTGACCTTTTTGCACGCGCGCGCGTACAATCGATATGTACCAGGGAACGTTTCGTTTCGACGTTATAGAGCCTCTCGATGTGTAACATTTTTAAAATTCTATTCAGCTTATATTGCCGGGACTATTTAAATAAATTTCTATATTGGTAGGTCTACACAAAATTGGGCAATTTGGTATTTATAACTAATATACAAATCTGCATTATGGTATATTTTGATTGATTCAAAAGAGGGACTCAAAGCAGGTATATTTAAAACAAAGTATTACTAGAATATGGATGAAATTTCTTGTACATACTGAAACCGAAAAATTAGGGGTGTTCACAAACTTCTGTCACGCAGTGTATTACGTGTTACGTATATTACTAAAATTTACAAGTTAATTTAGTATACACTCCCTGTTGGTAGTTCTAGTGTTAAAGAAACAAATCAACGAAAAACGTATATCTGTGTGTGCAGCCCTCGCGCAGAAGAAAAAAAAACCTCACGCATTGTCCCGTCGATGAATATAATAGCGTCTAATGGAATATTATCACCACTCGCAACTTAACTCTCTCCCTTCCCTCCCTCCCCCCTTCAACCCCCTTTGCTCTTCTTCATCCGGTCGCTATTGGAACACGCCCGGTGCACTCGTAGATGTCCATTAATCACGGACATAAGCAGCCGACTAATTGTTGGGTTTCCAGTGAGATAGGAACGGGGGACAGAGTGGAATGGATAGAGAGGCATAAAATAACGCTCCTTGATCGGGGAATAGCCGTCGCCTGGTCTCGCACCCCTTAAAACACGCGACGGGCCCTTCGGATTCATCGAGGAGAGAAAAAGAGAGACGACGAGAGGATCGAGGCGGAGGATCACGCTGTGAAAGTGATCGTGACCGGGGACGTGACTTGTCGATTTCAACAATCGTTTATTATTTCTTCCCGATCAACCGACCGTCCGACAATCGCGCGCCACGGACCAGCGACGCTTCCGTCTCAGGAGCCACCCCCAGAAAACACATTCATACAGGGTGTCCCGTGAAGTGCACGCGTGATTTTTCTCGTCGTACGGTGAATCTATTCGGTGGATCTGTATTAGTGGTTTAGGGGTTACGTTCGAGAAGATCTTGTTATAAATTGAACAGAATTTCTTTTTATATTCATGGTATGTGTTTACGGTATATGTATTTGTATCTGGTCACAGGGGTAAATCGTGGATTTTGTTTTTTAACATTTTTCTTTGGTTTTCAGTTTCTTAACATTATACCTACTATGTTATAGAATTAATTATTACTGACAGTATTAATCCTTTAACGATAAGGTGCTGTATACCAACAAATCCTACGCCATCAACACGAAATAAAGTTCACACACGCTATTGTATTGTGCAACTCCTATTTCTTTACAAGGCTTTTCTTCAACACATCAGGTAATCCACCGGCTGGAATATTGATGATCTCTCATAACGATGTACACTTAGTAATGTATGCTATCTGCACATGTAACTTTATAAATATAAGTAGGCATTAATAAAAACAAAAAAAAGTTATAGTTCCTCTTGTCCCCGTTCTGGGGGTGCTTACCGTGAAGACATAACAGTATCTGATCAAATTTATTTCTGTTCGAAGAAAATATTTTTTAACCATTTATTTTGTAATTATTTTAAAGAAAATGTGTAAAAAGAAATTCAATAGTGTCGCCAGTGAAATTAATTTGTCTCGATGCTTTGAAATAATCATACACGGAAAAGATTAAAGGAGTCTATTATCCAATGATGCCACCAAAGAAGGGGGGAGGGAACTTCCCATAAAATTGGGCAATGATTTGCGAAGAGCGTTTCAAGGCACAGGAAAAACGGACGGTCCTGCACGGGGTACAATCGCCGGAATGTCAGGAAAAGGTGCGACGTGTCTCTATAGGCAGGAATCAACGGGCGTAGGTCGCCTCTCCATAATCCATCATCGCATGCCTATTCGCGGAACAGGGAGTCGATCTGTCATCCACTTTCGTCTCGTTGCGTCAGTCCATTCTACCCGAAACATTTCGGTTCCTTGCATTCGACCATTTAGCTAAACTATATACCCCTACCACCCCTTTTCGAGCACACTCCTTCCCAGTTCTGTTGCATTCACAATTTATTTATTCCGATTGTTTCGTATCGCCAGAAATATCTATTGCAAAAAGCTCAACTCGCTTGGAAAAAAATCTTGGTATCGTAACAAAATTAATTGCCGTAGGTTCAAACCGGTCACAAAAACGAAATCGTCTCCCCATTAGCAAGGACAATGAACGTTCCACAGTGATGAATAAAACAGCTTTCCAGGGTCGTTTCCCAAAAACCATCGTTCACCATATTGCAGTCGTATTTATTTAGCTATCGGGTGCCAACATTCCGGGCCTTGAATTCTTGAACGTACACCACCGGAAATTGATACGGTAACGGCGAACGGAACCGTGGTGGTGTTCACGGTAATGATGGCGATACATTTAAATAATATCGATACTTGGTATCGATACACATGTCTATCGGGAATAAAATATCGATATTATGATTAACGATACCTGCAATTAAATTAGAAGTATATAATAAAATCAAAAAGACAAAAGTAAATCAAATATTTAAGCAGATCTTTACTAAGACAGATTCTCAGGTAACAGTGTAGACAAGAAATCGAACAATCGCAAACTTTATGGGAAGCTCGCGATCGGTTCATTTTCCTTACGACCTGTTACGTTACGGCAAAAGCAGCGATTGTATCAAAATTTCGATATTTATGGGTTAAGTATCCATACTGGAGTATATCGTCACATTAAATATCAATACAAAATATCGATATTCGAAATATCAACATTTAAATTGACAAATATCGATACTGTATCAACCAACACTAGTTAACGGGCGAAAGGGGGATCGTTATGGTGAACAAGCGTGTGCGCCTGAGATTTTCTTGTTTCGACCTTTCGAGACTGATGATTTAAAAAAGTCGTCTGATACGAATTTAATAGCCGCGGGCTTTCTGTGCATGCAAAACGAGTTTGTGCGCTCCGAGTGTAGACACCTCGGACAGGGCCCTCGTAAAAGGCGGGATCTATTTGTCATTAGAGATGAATGCGCAATACTGGGCCCCCGGATCGTCGCGCCTCGATGCGCATCCGTCGCATTGAAATCGTCCCGGCGCTAATGACATTGATTCGTTCTACTTCGTCGTGAACCGACAGACAGTATCTACCATTCTTCCGTGATTACCTGACGCTTCTAAATTCAACCTCTCGATAAACGTCGTCGTCGAAGGTCATGAAAAACAATTAGTTGTAAATTTTCCTAACCTGTTAACCGACACGTAGGGGAGAACGGGGCAGAAGCAGGACGGTACGAATGAAATCTCATAACTTTGACATTATTAATGTAAAAAAGAAATTGTAAGTAGGATTCATTAAAATAAACTCTTTCTCAAATAACAACACGTATTCACTTCTTTTAATAGAAGAACAAATATAAAAAAAAGTAACGATTTAAGGGGGAGCCTGGTGTAAACGGGCTAAAAATGAATTTTTGGGATTTTTTTTCGAAGAAATTATTATACCGATTTCTTTGAAACTTTGAGAATACCTTGTTGTACAATTAAACTGAATATGTAAATTTTTATTTTCACGAAGAATACGTATAAAAACCACCAGAATATATCTTTGGTGTGCGGACAAAAGAGTATAAGTCAGAATTATTATTTTTGCAATGAAAAACTTATAATATTAAATATTATAAGTGCTTCTCTGCAAAACTAATAATTCTGACTTATACTCTTTTTCCCGTCCACCCAAGTTGTACTTTCTGAATTTTTTCAAATTTCAGCACCAAATCACTCGATGCGTGAAGTGCTTAAATTTATCAGGTTATTAATTTTCTCTACTTATTCTTTTTTAAATTCATTCAGATTGGCAAATGAACGGCTCCACATCTTGCCCCGGTGTTTCGGTTCCTTTACGTAACCAATAATACCTACCTTAAATCCGAAAATTTATCGTTTGTTGTTACTCGAGTCCCAGATTATCCTGCCCGAAACATCACCACGGAAGATAAACGGCGGTAATGGTCGATAATAAAAGAAAATAAAGGGAATAACAGACGCGTTTCACGGTGCATTATGAAGAGACCACCGTGCAGAGCGAGTGGAGAGGGTGTCATAGACCCCAGCCCACGATTTCATCCCCCTCCCCTTCGTTTCAAAAAGTTCGCGCTTAATATTATTAAATTAAAGGACAATGCCGGGATCCGTCCGTGGCACGCGACGTTTAAACGATTTTAATAACATTTCACGGGGTCGGATTTTTTTAATAATATGATAATAAAGGGAAACGAAAGAAACCGGCGAAGGGATTATTATCATTCTGTCACGGGGAGGGTCTCCGTCCGCGCTTCGCTGCCTTTTCCATCTGCACACCCTCCCCCGTCTGCTTTACCCCTCTTTTTTTTCTTTTTCCATCCATCGACCGATTCTCACCGTCGAACTTCTGTGTTTCACCTTTCGTTTTAATATTCGTCGAGGAAGAAATTCAGTATCTTCGCCTCGTTGGCTCTCGGCGCCCGTCTTCCACGTTTTAATTCCTCCGGGGCCGCCGCCCCGATCATTTTTATTGAGAGGCAGAAGTTAATATCGGCCACGTTCGATGTCACATCTGTGTTCTGGTATTCAATTAAGAGTGTTTCCAGTTTTCTCGACGGAAAGGCGCGAAGGATATTGTAGATAATTTCTTGGTAAATTTGATGTTCCTTACATGTTACGGACATTAGTGTACCGTAAATCCTCCATCAGTGTTCAACGTCTCCTCAGCACTGACAAGGAAAGGTCCCTAGATGTAACGCTGAGTTTTTAATGAGGTTTAACACGATGGTAGAGCCTGGAATTCAGAAGCCAATAATATTTGTTTCAGGCGTATGTGGCCATTAGTTTATGAAATATTTAATATTCAGTAACGAGGAACCTTCGAACACTCATCCAGGATTTATTGTATTAGTGCTTTTAAGGCTCCTTTTCTCTTTAGCGGCCCGACAAAATTTTTTGTACAGAATGCAAAGGAGATATGATAAAAACACTTCCTGGGCTTTATTTATTATACATTGAAGTAAATAAAAAAATTGTCGTTTCAATATTTGTGCAGCGTGGCAAATTATAGGTGGCGCTAATCATGTAGATCCAAAATTAAAACTTCATCCATTCGAGTTAACCTGGTGTACACATCTTTTTGGTACACTCTGTATACTCATTATTACGTAACATATGCTACAATTTCTCGAATAAGTATGATAAAATTCATAAAAATCGTGTCACCCCACGGAATATAAAATATATAAAGCACACACTTTGAACGCCGTCTTCGAGTTTAGATTCACGACATTGACTCCCCTCATTAGACCGGATTTTCTGGAGCACGAAGAAGGATCCTTCGTTTTTCACCTTCGAATCACCGTGGCTCTCACCTTTCACGGTCCCGTTGTACTTTGTACGGAATAAAAGGAGTGATGCTCGGCGGACGCGGCAAGTATTATGGGGCTAAAGAATGGGGATATTTTACGCTCGGTAAAGCACAGTCCATTGAGCAAACCCCCCACCCCTATCCGTTCACAATAGACGGGGTGGCTAGATGCCCTAGGTGTCAGGGTCCCCGGTCCTTGTTTCGTACGGGTGGTCTCTTTTTCGACACTCTTCACTCTACTTTTGTCGAGTAGGATTTCACCGGCCGACAACAAAAAAAAAACGAAAAAAGGGGTTGGCTTTCGGTGCGCGTATCGGTAGGAAATTTGTACGTAACGCATTTCCACGCGACGCAACACACGGATACATTTCTTAAACACTTAATCTATCAAATTCGACCATCGAGAACTTGTACAAAGTATCTGTCAAATTTGCGATTAATCACAGTTACCCGAGCAGATTTTCTTTCTTGTTTCGTTCGTAGGATAACTAATCAAATTTAAAGACAATTACTTCGAATCTCTGGTATGGCATGGATATTTCAAATTATTTTCGTAAATCTTTCGGTAATATATTCTGTAACTCTCGTACACTAATGGAAAATTAGGATCTGACGAAAAAGGGGTGCCATTTTTTAAAAAAATTCCATTCTAAAAAATACCAATTTCACAGACAACACGTGACCACATGTGCACGAAAAATTCAGATAAGGTTAATCAAACAGAAGAAACCATACGAATTAAAATTCTCCGCCCAGTTACCTACATTATCCGAGGCAATCTGGATCATTCGTTAGATGGGGCACAATTACCGTCGACTCCCGTCGTTTAATCAGTTGTTATATTTTTTTTCTTTTGCTCCACGGTGATAATTAGGTTGTTTCCCCGCGCCTCCCAGCCATCTACGTGAAAATTCTAGGAGCTTCAAGTGGGCGACCATCGGGCGCAGGAAAAACCGTTTGGATGAATGCCCATGGATCATTATCATTAACTGGGAATAGAGGAGAGGGCGACATGGCCGTAGACAGAGTTGAGCACATTTTATTTAAAAGAAGATAACAAACAATCATTTCAAATAATTAATTATATTTACTTCACAAATAACATAGGAAAGCTAATTTTATTTTGTGTTTTAATTCAAAGAAGTTACTTTCAAATCATTTTTTGTTTCAATCACTTCACTCAGATAAAATAACAAGTAATTGTACATGTACAAAGTCATCTAAGATGTTCACCTGAAATATCTTCCTTACTTTTATTGATACAAGAAAATATACGAGGGAAAAAATGTTTGCTTCAGTGGAACAATTATTGTGATACAGAAGATTTTTTTCTCAAGGTTATATTTTCTGATATTTCAAGGTCATTGTCGTTCTTTCAAATGGGACAACGTATTTCGATTAGTGTAAAGTATAATATGTTAACCTTCAAATGACTGAAGTATTAACTCATCAGAATTGATTAGAGACAGTCGAAAGAAAAAAGTAATTCAGAGTTGGTTAGAGGTAATTATTTCAATTTAGATAATAGATTAGAAAAAAACATAGGTACCTATATCCAGTAACAGAAAATGTAAATGAATATAATCAGAACTAAATAAACTGTTTCGCAGAAATGTTTCTGTCAATAACTTTTTAATAAACAACGACGCCCAATTAAAACCTTCACAACACTACTCAGGGTGATGACCTTAACAACATATTGAAAAATCATCGAATTCGAAGGTGCCTCTCTTATTGTAAATAATATTTACCGAATAATCTAAGGTGATCACGTTTCATGGTCCACCCTGTATATTATCTGCAACGATTATTTTTCAAATAGTTTATTTGGACAATGCCCGCCGGAAGCCTGGCCGCGGAGTTTCCGCAGGACCAGCCGAGCAGATAAACCTACGAAATATTAATCTCTTGTCCAGGAGTGGATGTATTTTTCAAAAAATTTCAACTCTGCCCCCAGATGGGGGGGGGGAGGGTGGTTCCTATAATGCTCCAATAGTTAATGCGGGGGGACCATTAGTCAAACGTCCGGGTGTTCTCGTGCACACGAAAAGAGAGATCTCGATTTTAAATCGCTACATTTATCATGCAAGCAGGCGCATATGACACCGTTCTGATTTTATTTTGTTTCCCTTTTTCACCCAATGGTCTCTCTTTCTCTCGTTCCGTTACCACGCGCATCGAACGACTCCACGAACCCCCCTCTCCCCCACCTTTGGCCCCACCCCCTTTTTTTCACTCGTGGCGTACAACGTATGGGCTACTGGTTGCGAGTTGTTCTCTGTTCTTTGTTTTTTCGTTTTTTTTTTTGTAAAACCGATCCACCGATGATTACCAGCGGACGCATTTTTCTCTCCACGCTCGTGGCCTTTCGTTCGTGGACCCTGGTAATCGAATGACGGACGTTTATGCCTTGGTGGCATTTGTTTATCATGGCAAGTACTACAGTGAAGATTTTAAGAAACGTTAACGGTCTTTGTAATAGCAGAACCGGGCAAAATTTTGTTCGAATGATACATAAGGAAGAGCTAATAATATCAGGTCTACGGACAGAACTTTCCGGTAGACCTAATATTAGGTTGTTGCAAATGAATTATGATCGTTTTATTATCAGTCCTTGGTATTACATTGAACATTGTACGAATTTTACGATTAAGTCGTCTGTACTATACTGAATTGGATGATGAACTGGATGACTCTTCGAAAACAGTTTTAGCTGCCATCGTTTCGCCGAACGTTGTCATCGTTAAATAATATTTTTTTAGCAGATACATCGATGCATTTTTATAAAGTTTATTTATAAATTTGATTTGAATGTCCATCATTCGATGCATCTGGAGAAAGTAACCAAATATGACTGAGATTAATTCTTTACTTTAATTAACTTCAATATTCAAATAATTGATTTTACTGCTCTGTTAGATAGTACTTTGTAATCCTCCAACCAGCAAAGGACAAAACATAAAATCCAACATTAAAATCTACAAATGCATAAAATCCAAGAAAAAGATTGAAGGCAAATAAATAGACCATAGATTCAATTACGTAGCTGCCATTGCGTACGTATTGGTCCCCCAGGGGGATGAAGCCGATCCGGCCGCAGAACGGGGGCAGTTAATGGTCACGAATGATCTGTTTCGGCCGTAAACAGTAACGTATATATATATATGTAACGAAAGAGTCAGCTATACCTAATCTAAAGCCCATACCTGTCCCATAAACTACGCTTCCATTCATCCTTCCCCGTAAACATCCTATCAGAAAATAATAAAAAAAAAAAATAACGACGAGGGAAAAATCGGCCTGATTCCCGCACCCAAAGCCGTAACACGGAGACCGGGGAAGTCGGCTCGTAAATTTTCAGGCCGCGTTTTACTCTCCTATTTATTACTCCTTTCCAGAAGATCGATCCGGGAGTGTAACCCAGGTATCAAAATCGAATCGTCCCTGGCCTAAACTACCGGTGTTGCGTCAGTATCCGTGAGAGAGTTTTATCGCGAATATAATGGGCTTGCTGTTCATGGAAGGGTACAATTGTTCTCCGTTACGCGGAAAGATTACTTCTGGACCCTATTTTTACGGCGTTCAGCTCATTTTAACCCTTCGCAATGCACTATCGCCGCTGCTTACATCATCGCAAAATACAAGGTGTATTTAATACACGAATAAAACGTGAATTTTGTAGATCTTATAAAAATCGTAATTACGAAAGCAACATTTACACGTTTCAGAACAGATACAACAAAGGTATTTTTAGGTTCGTGTTTATCAATACATACAAGGAATTCCAAAATAGTTGTACAGATACCTCTCGATTATCGTCTTGCTTTCTCTACACGATTATTGTCAGGCGTTGTTCCTACCACTAGAGGAGGGGGCGGTGTGGAACGAGAGGAGTCTGTATGTCCTTGAAAGAAGTGATTCCCAGGGTGATTTGAATCAATTTTTCCCTTAGCGAAAAACTTGTCCGAGGCTTTGTTACCGAGATATTAACGAAAAACCCCGACCAATCAGAGTGCAAGTCTGCTGGCACCACCTAGGAAGCTGAACCATGATTATTCAATAATCCTTTTGTCGAGCTTTGAAATGTAAGGATAAACAGATTGTTTCGTTTCCTTAAAGTTCTACCTTCCCCCTCCCCTTCCCCACCCCACCACCGCGATATTAATTATTATATTAATCACCGCGTATAATTCAACGGGGACGCGTGTGCACGAGCTTCTTTGCCGACTAATTTCCAGGCGTAAACTCGATTTTCCCCCCTTAAATGAAGATTAAACGTTCTCATGTGAGCGCGCGTGGCTCGCGAGACGCTCGCCTTTGATCGCTACTTCGCCGCAATTGCCTGTCAGCGGCGGGGGGGGAGGGGGGTACTCCTTCCTTCGTTTTTCCAACGCGAATCGACCCCTGGCATTTACGACTCCGAAATATTATGTGTTTTGTTACTGTTTGCATAGATCCGCGGTGCATAAATGTATGTAACCGTGTGTGAATATTCATGATTGACTCCGGCGATGGATGGACAATCATGAAACGGTAAGAGAGTGTTCCATCTACATTCTAACGTACACTCCTGTGACTCCTGCTCGTAGAGACCAGACGTCCAAAGTAACAGTTATTTTAAATATTTTGTGGAAAAAAATCATTGAGTAAAAAATTCATTTCAGTTGTCAATAAATCTCAAAGAAATTTCTTAAACGATGAAATGATTGAAAAGTATTAATTTTTTAGTGTTCTGATTAATGATAACCACTATGAATAATTAGAAATTTAATTTGGTTATCAGTAACCAATATGAATTACCGGAATTTTGTTTGGTTACCAGTAATTATTGTCGATGACCCGAATTCTATTTTCGTTAACGGTAACGAAAAAAATATAGTATAAGAATGAATATCATTTTGTTACAGCGAAAGGAGAATCCCAAACGTAGTATATAAATCGTTTTCGGGGATTCTATTAACAATAACAATAATAATAACTCAAAATTAAAAATATCAATATTCAAGAATACAGTATTAAAGCGATAAGACGTCATACAACGATTAGGAAGCGATTCCGTGGACGAAAATCGGTAATAAAATCGTTCATAACACTGATCGAGCATTCCCAAACATGGGAAGGGTTTTACATTGCTTTCCAAAGTTCCATCAGTAATAATAATAATAAATCAAACTAAAAAATTACTACAAACACATCTAACATTAAAGTAGCAAGACCTAACAGACCGGTTAGAAAGCGATTTTCCGTGGACGAAGATCGGTAATAAAAGGCATCGTTCATAACACCGACCATGGGATTCCCGATTCACCGTGCGGGATACGGGGTTTTTGCCCCGCGCGCGCGCGCCCGTAAAACGACAGCCCCCTGGACCCCGCCCGGCTGTGTACCATGCACATTTAATTTGCATCGTATAAATCGTGTTTCCGGTCGAGCACGATACGCAAACACGCGTCCTGTACGGTGTATACGCCCTCGGTCCTTCCGCCGCGCGTTTTCGATTCACTCTGGCCGCGAATCCATGAGTGAGAGAGACAGAGATAGAGAGAGAGAAGAAAGTATCGCGACGCTGCCGCACCGCTTTTCGCATGCCACGCCGTATTGTAGCCCTGGTAATTTATGATTCGATAAATAAATCAGCCACGTTTTATCCGCCCGAACCCCCTACCCCCTCCCCCAACGTTTTACGATCCCTCGTGCGCGCACACTTGTAAGATGATTTCGGGGGTTACGCCCAGTTTACCCGTTTCGCGGACATAGGGGTAGTCTCTCACCCCTTTTCTCCTACCGCACCTCCCCACCCTCCTTTTTTTCCCTTTTCATCTAGTCTTCCGCTTCGCGAACACCACTTTAGTCGAGTATCTCGCGAGTATGTATGTGGAGTCGAGGTCTTAGGTAGATGCTCGAGAAAAAGTTACGAAAAAGTATTCGATCGGACGAAATAAACATCCGTCGGTAAAAATGCAGTTATAGAGGGTGAGACACTTATAGTAGGATAGTTTTTCATAGATAATATTAAGCGTAGACGATGATTCTAAGGAAATCAAACGTTGTAAATAATAAGTTGTTTGAATGCAATGCCAAGAATAAAGGATAATCCGGTAGAGGTCAAACGTTTATGGCTGATTAGTACCGAGACTTTAAATACTTAGACGGGATGCAGACAACCCCTTCTGGATCAGTATACTGAATAAACGGGGGCTCCATTTGAAACGCGTGCGGGGGATTCTCCACGGTCGCGTCCACATGTCCGCCAATTAGACACGCTGGATGAAATCACTGTTACCCCTCTCCGTGGCCGCCACACGCAATTATTCATTTTTCGCGTCGACAGACCGCTTTATTCTGTGACGCCTTTTAGATAATTCTTTTTAAATGGGACCAACCGTACCGCGAAAACTCGTTTCTCCCTTATCGCTTCGAAATTGAACGAAAAAACTCTCGCTGTGTATACATCGGACGTTCACAAAGTGTCCTGTGAACCGAAATCCTGTAACCCCAGACGTTCTTATAAACTG
Organism: Dufourea novaeangliae; assembly: GCF_001272555.1. Classification (NCBI taxonomy): domain Eukaryota; kingdom Metazoa; phylum Arthropoda; class Insecta; order Hymenoptera; family Halictidae; genus Dufourea; species Dufourea novaeangliae. The sequence continues at coordinate 1,980,600 of NW_015374010.1, read as the reverse complement.
ATTCTGACAATGAACATTTATACCGGAACAACCAAAACCGTCAGAACGACGGATTTCAGATTTCTTATTTTACTATTACGGTAATCAATTTAGACTGCCGCTTTTATAGAAGATCCATTTATTAGTTAATCATTGATCAATTGTAATACAGTATTAACAACTGTAACTATCGACCCTGCAATCATTTCAATAGAATAAAATAACAGTAATTCTCTCGCGAACGTTGTTTTCCCGAAGACAGAAATTTTCAGCGCTGTAATTGATTATTATTTGGACGGATCTAACGGATTACGGGAGGTTCATGGGAGGGCGATAAACCCGTGGGGACGAGGGTAGTAGTGTCCCATGGCACGCGGTGCAACGTGAAATTTTGGGTACGTTAAAATTAATATCCTCCCATTTGTCAATTGCCGATGCGTTCCTTGTCGGCGCACAATGAGAACTGACTAAAAAGGGGGCCGTACACAAATGTTTAGTCCCCGAGAACGGTACCCTAAACATTGTCACAACACGGCCGGTTAAACGGGGCCATCATCCTGTCGAGATCATATTAAAGGTGATTTCGTACTTGTAAACGCGTTATAAATTGGCCTAGTTTTGTGGGCCGAGCAGGTAGAGCAATCTTCTTGATCGTGTTGTGATCAATGGGAAGACACGAGTTCTACACTTATTAACACTGGGAACTATCGACGATAAACGTAAAGATTATCTTATTTCTATCCAATATACATGACAAACTCTCGAGAAATATTCAAATCTATAAATCTCTTCGTCTTCATGTTGCAATGAAAGTGGTAAAAGAACGCCGAAATAGATGCATCGTTCTAACAATTAATCATTGCTAGAAGAATGTATACTAACCAGCTATTTTGACTGCTTTTGGTAGTTCTAGTGTTAATAATGTATTACAATTTACCAATGATTCGTAGGAAATAAATCGTATACCAAGAATAAAAGGAACATTATAATATATGTGCTGTTGTAACTTCGAAAATATAAATAAATTCAGTGACTAGGTCTTCTAATACGATTCTTTATAAAGTTATTTCTTTTATAAGTTACTCCATAAGAATGTTAATTTGTACAGGCATCCATAGTGTAATATGTGTAATTATATATCCTTCATGTGAAAAACAATTACACTAAAACGATTTTTCATTCAATTCACTGAATAAATTACAGGTAATTCCCTTATAACACGGTTGTTAGAACCTGAGGTATCCTTGGGTCTTACTTATTTGATTTTAACTCATCCCGTTTTTTTACCGAGGGGGCCCCCTAAGATTTGATAGCTCCGGGCCCCAAAAATTCTTAATTCAGGCCTGTAGTGGATAAACACGGTGGAACAGGTTAAACAAATTGAACGGAGACAGTAGTCGATATCGTTACGTTTATTCGAAGTGTGTATGTTGGTGCACACATAATTCCTCTCTTGACGCAAAAACGTTGTACGCGGCGGTCGAGATAAGGACGCAAAATGGCGGCCGGTTGAATCAGACGGAAATACGTTCGAAAAGGCGGGGCGACATTCGGAATTGAAAAATAGTGCCTTGGGGCCACTGTCGTTCACAGTGATGGCTCCGTGACAGCCAATGTAACGCACGAATTAACGAAATAATTGATTTTCATACCGTTCGGGGTAAGCGGCGCGCACAAAAGACCCGGGAATGCGGGGCGCCCCGATCGACGAACCGAGAAGATATTTTCTCGATTTCCTGAGCGCAGGTGCATCCACGTTTGCTGCAACCGTGTGTCGAAAAAATTCCCCGTGAAAGCGGCGCCCCCTCGCCTTGGGCGAGTTTACTTTGCATCGTGAAAATGCATACCCGTTCTTTTGACTCTTCGAAGCTTCCTTTGTAATCATGGACGTGGCATGTAACGAAGTGTAACCTCAATTTTTTTACTAACCATGGACCGTTTGGCTTCTTTGCAAAATAAGTATTGTGCATTAATCACTTGACTGTCATAAGATTACAATGGAGAAACATTTAATTTCAAAAATACTCAGTTAAAAGCTTGTGGATATAATTATTAGACGAATTTTATGCATTGTACACTACCGCTTGTAAGTATTAGGGCACCTGATCTCTATGGAGAAAATGTTATGTTTTGTAAATATTATACATTTTAGGCGAGTTTTATTAGTTTAGATAGTAACATAAGCGTTGCCCACCGAGCTTTTGTATATCCCCTAAAATATATGCAGTTCGAACTTTCAGGAATTTCGTAATGCTTTGTCACATTTGTTAAGTATCCTAATACTTATGAACGGAAGTGTACGTCCGATGGTCTGAAATCCAATACGATAATAAGCTTCAGAAAGTTTGAACCTGCTATTTAAAAAAGAAAACTGTTAAATAAACTGTTCTTTGCCTTCAAGTATTTGTAGAGGGTCCACTAGTTCTAAACCTAAACTTTGAAAAACAGTCTGATTTTTCGATTTCAGATGATTAAACGGGGTGCTATGTTGCACACCGCGAACAACCATGAATTTCACCAGTTTGCATAATCGAAATCTTACTGTACTTTTCGAACCATCCCTCGCCCCCTACCCTCGATACTATCTTCCCCAGAAGACACCAAAAGATAGATCCAGCAGCAGCAGCACGAGTTCCGATGATTCGTGAAACCGAAGAAAATGGGTGTCTCTCATACCGTTAATAGGCAGAGCCAAGAGAGGAGAGATTATTCGTAGCCGTCCGGATAATGTAAGCCGGCGAGAGGCACGCTGCTATATGGATGGCCGAGGGGAATGGAAACGAAGGCGGCGGAAGTGGGGCCGCGACGGGCGGGTGGGGGAGAGAGAAAACGGGGAGAAAACAGATTTATATTTGAAATTAGATTAAGCTCCTGCGCTTGAAAGCTATATAAACGCCCCCTTCTACTCGCCCAGCGCGCGCCGCGTACGTTCCACAATCCACTAAGAGGAGAGACTCAATAAACCAACCACTCACTCTTTCTTCCTCCGTCTTTCACCGCCGCCCCCGTGCGCACATCTTTGTCCCACACTCTCCCTCTCACTCCTTTCGTTCTCCGTATTTCACGGGATCACGGACTGTTCTTCCATTCTCCCTATCTTTATTCTCACCAATAAAACTACCCCGTTCGTCTCATTTCCTCTCTACTCTCCTACGTCTATCCCGTGAATCGTGTATAACCTCTACGCCACGCGAGTGTTCTTGTCTCGTTCGTCGAAGAATATTTGTGTCGTCGCTCGCCTAGCTTTTGTCATTTATTCGAGAACGACAACCCTTTTTCTGTTTCACGATTTGAAGATTTTTACCGTTCCCCAGGATTCACGTTTCCGTTGTTCGAACTTCCGACGTCCGCCATATCTGTCGACTAACAGGAAGCCCTCTTGCGGTGGTGGGGATGGTCATTTGCTTTCTTCTTCAAATTCAAGCGTGGAATTTCCTTGAGTCGGAGGCTCTGCCACTTGTTTCGATAGCTTTCGAATCTTTCGATCAGGGATTGAGAACAGTTATGATATCGGTTTCGGTTCTTTAAACTGTTATGAGAACCGAAATAATGTTATAACTGTTATGGATATAACGGTTCTGACCTATATCGATTTCGGTTCTTCAGAACCGATGTTGTATTGGTTCTATATCAGTTTTGTAATTATTTTTCGCAAAAATTAAAGAAAAATTATTTTATTACACTAGATAAGTACCTAATATATTTAACGATCAATATAATATAAGTATGAATTTATCAGTTATAGAATCGATATAGAACCAATAGAATATGGGTTCCTAAAAATCGAAACCAAAGCCGATATGAATAAGAACCGTTACATCTATAACAATTATAACATTATTTCGGTTCTCATAACTGTTTTAATCGAAACCAATATAACCAGTTCGAAATAGTTATTGTTGGAACCGTGTCAATCGCTGCTACCGATTTTTTTTAATGAGAAATTGTAGCGGAGAGAATAGAAGAGTGTGTGACCGAATTTTAGGGGACTATACGATAATGATTTTGAGTGAAACATTAAGTTAAAGAAATCAAGTATTTCGATTCTTAACCTTTTCGTTACTGGGACCAACTATGGTTGCTTGTAAACTACGTGTACAACAGTAAACTATAGTCGCGAAATGACGACTATGTACTGTTGAAACTTACGAAACTGTTGACATTGATCAGACATTTATAAACATGTACGTTTACTTTATGGTTTGCAGATTATTTGTAATTCAATACCTGAATGCATAGAAGTATTACCAGCTACTATGTCGCGGTAAAAATGGCCGTAACGAAAAGGTTAATATTACTCTGTACATTAGAAAAATGGCTGATCGATTAAGTTACGATATTCTGCTAATAAAATGTAATTGTAATTCACTTATAGTACACTGTTCGGCGGAGTGCCTTTTAATATACGATGTGCACGAGAAAAAGTTGTCTACAAAAACTGTCGAGCGAAAAATGCCACAAAACGGGGACGAAAAATTTCTGGGACAAGTCGAGGTCTGAGGATGCTACGTTTGATCGATTTCAGTTTTGTACAAGGCTCAAAACGTTGACTTCACATCGGAGTCTGTAACGCTCCTGGTCCTACGCCATACCCGTATCCTTGAGGTCCAAAATTTCGAACATAACATTCTAAATATCCAAAGAGAAACGGAAATAAAATTGACACAGGAATTCGTAATGTTGGAAACTGTCTTACTCGGCGGTAGTATATATCATTGCTCTACGATAAACAGGAGAATGTTCAAAGTCGAGAGAGTAACAAAAAATTATGGGTATACGGACTAACGTTTACAGTATATTTCTCCACAATTTTCCTGATACGTTAACGGTTCCAAGGGTTTTCGGCAGCAATAGCAGCTGAAGCATATATTGTGAAAGGGTATGCCAGACACCATCTTGAATAGACATAAACGTCAACGTTAACGTGAGGATTAATAATGACTTGCATCTACTTAACCAACACTGTCAATAATTGTCATTACAATTGAATGGCGTATCTATAAAGTGTATGGCAGTTAATGACAGATACATTTGAATTGTATTGATATCTGGTATCGATATGTATTGATACCTAAAGTATCGCTACACATGTATATCGGGAATAAAATATCAATATTATATCGGCACATTAAATATCATTACAAAATATCGATATTTGAAACATCGATACTGTATCGCCCATCACTAATGTCGGTATAAACCAAAGCTATAAGAACCAATTTAGTTCATTAAGCGCGTCGAAGTTTGTAAATAATTTTCATCGCCATTAAAATTCGCAACATTTAACATATACTTGATAAATGTACATATTTCTTTTTAAATGTCATTCTTATTCCTTGGGTACAGTTGTATGTTTAGATGGGGTTTGATAAAAGCTTATACATTTCGTTAATTATTTAAAACTTACCTGCATTTCGGCCTGGTACACTTTCCGTCCACAGCGCTGGCAATCAAGTCCACCTCCCAGACACTCGCAGGTGACTTTCGGTCGGCAACATCCGCCCTCGTTACAGTCTGCTCTGTCAGTACTGCATCTCCTTCGACTCACTCGGCATACTGGGCTTTTCGATCTGCATGCATAAAAAATCACTGTTCACTTGTACCTAATAATGGTGGTCGCACAAATGAAGTACAATATAAACCACACAATGTTATAAAAATTCCTGTCATATAGGTATTCTGAAGAACTGATCACGTGTAAACTTCAATTTATTATACTCTTTACAAATAGAAGCAAAACAAAAATTTGTTTAACTATTTATACGATATTCAAATATATTTGTATTACATTAAATATTCAAATTTGAAATCAAGTTTCATGGAAACTGTAAGCCCCATTTGAATGTTTTCAGTTATAATATATAAATTCTAAAACCGTGTAAGTTCAGGAGTTACAAATAACTTTCAATATATGTACTAAGTAACTAAATTTTCAGAGTTGTTAGATCTGTGTATATTTTTTGTAATGTTAAGAGGTTCTCTTTCCAATAACATTTAATGTCACCAGAATAAATCTAAAATCTACATCAAAATGTACACATAATAAATATCTACACTTATCCCCGGCCCTATATTTCAATCGTTTAAACATTCTTCTCACCGACAACAGCAGCTCGTGCCACCGCCGCTACTAGGACAACAGGGAGTGCATCTTCTGTTGCAAGAGCAAGATGGCGGCGGGGGGCAAGCTCGTGGTGGTGAACGCGGTGAACACGGTCGACACGGATTCGAGCAAGATTTTGCCGGTAAACACGTTTGCCCGGGTTTTCCGCAACCACCGCGGCATCCGCCACCGCAGCATCCACCGCCTCCGCAAGCGGGCGACTCGGTGCACGTTGGACGACATCTGATGATCGTTTTCTTGCAAATTGGCCGTTCGTTCGCTGGTGGACAGCAACCACGTCGATCGTTACACGGTGATAGACAACTCGAACATGAGGGGACGACGCGACATGGTTCTGGTTCTGCTGCGAAACAAGAATCGTATTTCTCCTCTATATCGAAATTCTTGCTTGGGAAATCACCTATACACCCACCCAGATAACACGTGACGCCTAATAACGCCTTGAAGACGGCTTAAAGGCGCCTTAGACATAAAATAGCCGTAAAATGGTGGTCTTCAAGGCGTCATGTGCTATCTGGGCAGTTGGTCACAAAAGTATTCGAACACCTTAGGTTACTAAGTCCCAAGTTTGGGAGGGAATTCCAGCATGGGGCATACGCCCCCATTTTAGGGGGCGATTAGCAAATCATTTACATTCGTCACATTATCGACGGCAGTTGTACCTATGTGCCTTTTTTATTTGAAACAGCTATTTATGTTAAACGTTTTTCAAAACTTGGTTTACGTACTATTATGCTAGGGGGCATCGAGATCTTTGGGGCGATGAGGTGGGGCGATGATCCAAAAAAGGTTAGGAAACACTGCCTTAGCATTAAGCAAATTTCACGGGAAATTGTAGTTTTTTTACAGTAGACTCTTGATATATTGCAGCTTGCTACATTGCTGCGTGAAGCACTTGCCCTCCACACGTACTTTCACGCACACAAATTCGCTCTCCCACAACATTGCGTACACCGTCACCGCTAGTATGATCCAGCTCTTGCGCAGGCGCTGGAGCCGGAGCTACGACGGCAGAACTTATCATAGATGGGGCTCTCGATATGTTATCGTTTCCGAGAATTTTACTCTCCTACAACCCCGTACGCAACAATATATCAAGAGTCCACTGTACTTGCAAACTTACAATTCCACGTAAAATTCACTTAATCCTCAAGGTAGCCGAATACTTTTATAACCCACCTATCGATCGTGAAATTGTTTTTATTACGTTTTCCGCAACAGCAGATAGGTTCTATCACTTTGACCACTCCGCAGGAAACTTTGGGCCGAGGACCGCACGGTGTACACGGTCCACCGCAACCGCCTCTCATACGTTCATTCTCGTCGAGCCCATTCGATGATCCCGGACCGTTTTGATACGCGATCGAGTCTTCTCTCGAGGAATCGTCGTCCTTTTCGTTCATGGTCCGACTCTGTCCCGTATTCTGCTCGATGTCATTGCATTTGTTGTTCAACGTCTCGTCCCCGTCGTTGCAACACTCCGAGGCGCTTTTTTCAAAATGCATTCGTCCATTCTCCTCGGTTTCACTTACGTTAAGATTTTCGTATCCGCCGTCATGTTTACCGACCGAATCGTCCGCTCGCCAGATGTCGTACGAACTACAATGACGTTCGCCGTTACTATCGTTATCACAGCAGGGCCTATGGCGAGCGTCCAGCAGTTTCGTCATACGATTCTGACTGTTCCCTCCGCGTGTATCCCCGATGACGACGTCGCAGAACGAGACTCGTCGTCGGGAAGGCAGCGGATTCCGAGGCGGTGGTACCGGCGGATACGCAAATTTTCGTCTTGACGGAATAGTGTCGTTATCGGCGCTAAATTCGCGTACGGGGTCGGATTCGTTAATTTTATTATTCCAGTCGGTGAACGGCACTCGAGTTTTGTCTGTGCTGGAAATATCTACACTTAAGACACTTTATATCGATGAGACGCGTGCCATTTACTTGGAGATTCAAATCGAAGTGAACTGTGTACACCGTCGAGCATGAGAAGGGCCTCCTACCACTTGGTATTTGGAATTACTGACATGTATGCCAAATTAACATTCGATTTAACATTTATTTCACTACCTGGAATAAATTTACCAAGACTTTTCTTCTACGCCGCTTTTTCCCCCAGCGGAAGCCGAGTTTGCTCGTCGGTGTACATGCTATCCTAAATAGGGACCTTCCAATTTCGATCACCGTCATATTTATTGCTAAACGTGTTTGAAGTGGACGTGACATAGGAACGTACAGTAAATCGTCGATAAGTCTTCAAACGCCCCTCTAAATTATCAAGGTGAGGTCCCTAGATGTAACGCTGACTTTTTAATGAGATTTAGCACAGTGATAGAGCTTAGAATTATGAAGCCAATGATATTTGTTTCAGCCGCATATGGCCATTAGTTTATGAAATATTTAATGTTCAGTGTCAAGGAACCTTCGAACAGTCATCGACGATTTACTGTATTCGGTATGCTTTGTTAGACGACTTCAACAAAACAGTTAACGTAATTACGACAATGAATAGTCTACCTCATGTCGAGGGGGGCTATAGAACTGAGGACATTTTAGAGATTATACTACCGAACCAAATTCATCGGTGACTCAAAATTGAAAATACATACACCTAAGACATACCGATAAAACTGCATCACTTATGAGATGATCTAATAAAATACAAAAAATACAAACTTTGTACTAAACGTTTGTTCATAAACAACAACGCGGAACCACTGAATACGAATGGTATCTTCCAATCTTTTTCAAACGTAAACTTAAAGATTTTCCCGAAAGTAGTTTGTATTAGCAATGTAGCAATAGTTTCTACTCTAAACGTTATAAAGGATTCGAGAAACGTAACATACCTTAGCTGGGCCTCTGTGATGTCGATATCATTATTACTGTATGGTAAGTTTAGGTCAGATATATCGGTGTCTTGTTGTGCATCAAATCGACAATCCTTCGCGATAACGATGTTCTTCTGCGGCTCAAAAGTCGAGCTATTCAAATGAAAATGCCATTATCATCGATCAGACTTTCATAACAATCGCAAAACTATACTCTCTGGAGTAGGGCCGCTAACTTAACCCAAAATATTCGAATGTTTGTGTATTCATAGGGTATAGAGATATACATAATTCATAAGGATTAGAGTGTCGAAAGTATCTCCAGAATTAATAGATATCTTTGTATAAGAAAGCATATACAACATTACCAACATATGTAAAAATAAATATGTAAAACTTAAAGCGGTAATGCAAAAACCCTCATCCGTTGACAGCACTATACAAGTTAGACCAACAATGTGTTCGAACCTGCGAAATTTAGAATGTTGCCGATTGTACCATGTAGTTACTGCAGTAGGACTAGGAGGAGGATCGCAAAGCGTTGACATCGAATTTGTAGTACCCAGATTTACACAGTCGTTTTCTAAAAGATGCTTTTTCTCTTCGTCAAAATAAACATTCGTTTCTCCGATCTCGCTACCTCCCCCACGAAGTCTGCACGCGTCAGATTGGTAATATCGTTTTCTATTTTGCAATGTATTACCGACTGAGCTCTCCAATCCGCAAGAATAACAGTTCAATAAATTTTGAGCTAGGTTTGCAGGGGGACGAGCTTTCGATTTAATTTCATGGTTATTGGTCGAATAAGACTGGCGAATATAACAATTCTTGCAAAATAATTCACCAAGATACGTCACCACGTTGCAGCTATTCAGTAGTTTCCGACAATTACCTGTAGGGTTTTTAAAAATTGTCCTACCGTAAGTATGAATAAAAAAAAGAGAAAAATATTGTAAAAAATGTAAATAAATTATATAAATTTTTGAAGAAAATTTTACGATACTAACGGCAAGAAAAACAAAAAGTATGCCAAACTTTTTCAAGGGCTAATTTTTCTTCTGCGAAGTAAACCTCGCGATTACAGCGCGGACAAACTCCAGGCATTTATCATTCGACCCTGTTCACTTCTTAATGTAGTTGACAATACATACCGCAGAGATTTCAATTTTAATTAATTAGCGTGATGTACATGATGATTAAAACACTTTCGTAAACGAGGTTTGCTCCATTGGTTGTTTTAAATGCGCGTCAGGGTTTATAAATAATCAGCATAATTATGCAGAATGCAATAAATTTCACGTGTCGTTAAAAGATCCAGTACGTAGCCGTTTCGATATTTTTCACTTCAAGAAAAACATTAATTAATGCCTCTCTACCAATTTTAATCAATTCGCCAAAAAGTGTTTCAAAATGTCAAACGTTAATAACTGATCGACGAATAACAAAACACGATTGTCAACACATGTGACGAGATAGGTTCGGGAGTTCAAATGCAATAATGATCATTTTTGGAAAGTGGAAATCAATGCTGATTATTTTTCGTTACATATATTTAATCATACGAATTATTATAAACAAGTATCAAAGAATTGAGAATCGATAGTGCTTGCGGAACAAAGTTAAAAATTGCAAACTCACATCCCGTATACAAGTGTTACAAAATTTGAAAATTGCGATGAAAACTAAAATATTTCAATATTAATTTTTTCTAATGTTATACAGCGTGCTTACAAAATGACTCTTATAACCACGTTATTAAAAAAATCAAAATTATTTTCTAGTTACAAAGTTAAATATTATAAACATAAAAGTAAAATCGTAATTCGCACCATATTTGTGAGCACATGAGAGGGGAGTCAAATGTGAGTTTGATGAACCTGTAGCGACGTCAAGTCGCATCACAAGTGGCTCTCTGATTCAAAGAGGTTAAGGGGCTCGCTGCTCGGTAGAAATGGCAGCGATAAAGGGCCTGGGTAGAAATATCCCCTATCTGAGACAACAGTTCGCTGCTCTTTTAGGAAACACTAGCACCAGTGTAAAATTCATATGCATCGTAGTCCTGTTTTCCTATTGTCTTTCTTTTTCGTCGGAAGCGGTACGTCTTCTGAGCGTGACACCAGGTTACTTGCTGCCTCCAGCTTTCTGGATCTGGACAGCGTTTACCTTCTGTTTCCTCGAGATACATTTCTGGGAAGTATGCGTGGACATTGTCACCGTCGGACTCTGTGGCAAATTAATCGAGCCCCTTTGGGGGGCGATGGAAATGATGACTTTCTTCGCTATCGTTAATTTTGGCGTCGCTGTGCTGTCAGCCTTATTTTATTTATTTCTCTATATGTGCACCAATGATCCAGATTTACTGTTTGGCATACACATCCATGGATTAACTGGATACATTGCAGGTATGGTCCTTACGAGTGATTACTTTTGTTGAAAATTCTCTGTTATCATTCTATGTATGTCATACATACTTAAATATATGTAGCACTCTAAACACTTAATTAAAGCTGAGGTAGTTAATTTGTTTAATTCATTAAAATTGTTAAGTATAATAGCAGTGTTATTTATGCCTTATTTTAGGTGTCGCGGTAGCTGTAAAACAAATAATGCCAGATCATATTCTAGTAAAAACACCAATTGGAAAAATTACCAATAGAAACATACCATTAATGGTGTGGATTATGGGAGTGTTATTGTGGCTTTTTGGATTATTAGAAGGCACTCATCCAACCATGTTTCTTAGTGGATTATTAATATCATGGATATACCTTAGATTTTATCAGAAACATAACAATGGTACACGTGGTGATATGGCAGATAATTTTACGTTTGCAAGGTAAATTACACTTTAATGTGTTTTAGATCCTTTTCGAATTTGTATTTACTCTCATGATAATAAAATTGTCTACAGTTTCTTCCCTAATGTTTTGCAACCGCCAATAGCAGTTGTAAGTAACACAATACATGGGTTCTTTGTACGTGTTGGATTGTGTAGAAAAGTAGTCAGAAGATTTGATATGTCTAATGCACCTCCTGGTCTGATTATAAACCTTCCTGGTATTGACCCACATGACAGTGATAGAAGAAGGTTTGCTTCTTTTTTTCAATCATTTATGATAGTTACAAAATTTTTATTTAATAACATCGTTTCTATATTTTCTATTATGTTAATCATTTCAGGCAAATAGCATTAAAAGCCTTAAGTGAAAGGTTAAGTAAGGATCATGCAAAACCATGGCAACAAGATCGAGCTAAAAAACATTCTCCAGTTCCTCCTGCAATTTCGATTCCAATTCCTGAATCTACTACACCTAAACCCCTTGCATCCCCCCTTATTCCACAAGTTAATGTAAACATACATAGTCACGCTTCTACCAGCACGTGATTACATCAAATAGACTGAGTGCAGTACTCATATGCATAAATATGTTATGAACTTCTAAAGAAACCATACTTTGAACCATACTACTAATATGGCTATATTCAATGGAACGAAAGAAAGACGCGAAAAAGTATTTATAATAACATTTTTATACTACTGAAAATTCAATTGACACGTTAGAATTATCAAGTTACACCGACAAAGCATTCACGTGATAATTGTCTCTTGATAAATCCAATGAATAAAATATAATACTCAAGTGGTGCCTTGGTATTCATAGCTTTTAATTAGTTCGTGTATCCATCCTTGAGAATCGGTCCTTAAAAATGTAAACATCGAGTCGATTTGTTCTTTGGTATTATCAAAGAATAAATTAATAGAATGCTCGTTCGATGTAATTTTATGTTATATCAAGATACATTTTGTAAAATTATAAATTTCGATAAATATGTACATAATACTCGCTTAATGATTACATAAACTCGTTTAGTTGAATTTATTATATCTATGTACATGTAGTATGCTTTTATTACACACTATTATTTCTTAAAACCTAAAATAGGTGACCAAATTTGATTGAAATAGCCTCTTTAGTCTATCTCTATTGATTATAGTATCATATTAATAATGGTACAACAATGCAGTCTTTAGAAGATTCTTATGCATAACAAATATGACAAAATCAATCCTTCTATCTTGTGATTCTATTTCCCAACAAAATCGTGTTCTTTATTACTAAGAACTATGAACTCTATGTAATTGAGTACTGTCCGTGCGTGATAATTTAAACGCTTTTAACGAAAACCTCAGAGGTTCTGCAATATCTGCACAATTGCAGCATTGTTCCGTCTTTAATGCTGTTCAATGGTAACTGGAAGGTAAAAAGAATGCATTACTAATAACAATAATTAAAAAATAGACTGGCTTCCAGTACAATACTATGCAGTAATTTCACTAGGAACAAGTGTAAATTTTAACAAAATCTTTTGCTTTTCCGATATGCTATTATAGGAAATATTTTATACCACCGGGATTGTGATTAAACATTCTATACAACGTAAAAAGGTTAATACGTAATACATATTATATAAACATGTTAAAATCAAAGGATTGTAAATCACAAATATTTGCAGCTCATTTCGAAATCATAATGTTACTGTCGCCATTCTTGGGATAATGTATATTGTATCTTTCATACTGTTACAGGTCATTTTTCAAAAAGAAAGAAAGAACAGAAGTTATTTCATTCTGAAAATATTTATATTTATACAATTATTTTTTCAATATCATCAATTTTTTCCACAAATACGAAAATTTAAATTTTATACAACTAATTTCTTCCTCTCTGGTTTTAGCAATGGTACTGTTTATATTTGTATCTAAACATACGTCACAAAGAAATTGAGATTCATTCTCCAGAAAATTAATTTAAGTTTTCTTTGAATTTACAAATACGTTTTACTTATATACATATATTTAAATTAAATTACCTTTTTTTAGCACAAAAAAGAACAGCTACTTTTTAATTACAGGTATTTAAAATTTGCAATTGATTGTTGAATTGTGCCACAAATACGTATTGCAACTCTTTTTTTTTCTTGCCATTTACTAATACTTTGAATCAACCGAAGAATTGAGCACCAGAATTTCAATGCAACCATATAAAAAGGTGAATGGAAAGTAGTTCATATAAATGTATAGCATTGTGGTTAATATTTGATATATCAATAGGCTGTAAATACAAATAAGGAGCGTTGTAAAATGTGAAGGGAACAAGACAGTATAGAGAGTGATTATAGGCATATTATTACTTGTGTGAGGATGAAGTAAGATTGAAAAAAAAAACTATTTTTATGTATGACACAGAAATGTCTCTTGGGAATGTATGTTATTCATATTTTGGCCTTCCACTTAAATAAAACTATATACAAATTTTCAAGTACTTTCAGTATAAGATTTTTAGTCAATTAATATTTATTATTATAAATATGACTCGAGCTAAAAAAAGCGAAAGGCCAGAATTAAGTGTGTGAATAAATGAATTTGTTGATTTCACTAAGTACATTTTAAGAAACTAATGTACATGTTATATACATAAAGCTTTGTACATAAGTTAAAATCGTTACATTCTGTACAATATTAAATTCTACTGAAGAAATATTAATCTCCTATTTTCGTATACCGCATATGAAATAAAGTTATGAATACTAACACCACATATGCAGTATATAGTAGAAACACTTTTTTGGACTATTGATATTCTATTAACTGTTTAATTTATAAACTTATAATTCGGAATCTGTTAATTGTACATAAATAATAAGTATAAAACATTTTCATATTAAACAAATTATTCCTTCTTTCCGCAAATCTTAAATACTATTAGAAATCCTTACCTTTCCTACTTAGAATCCTTCTTTCCGCAAATCTTAAATATTATTAGAAATTTCCAAACAGGAAGTAAATGAACCCTTCACCGTTCAATTAAAACAACTTTATTGCTATAGTATTGTATAAGTTTAGCCATTTAATTCTGCGTATATAGTTCTTGAAAAGTATAAAATATTTTAAAGTTAATTTCTCCTAATAGTAAGCAGCACATTCACAGAAATGGTATTCATAACCCCATTCGTAGTTACTGCATATCATCCATAACAGTTGTATATCACAATGTATACAATAGAAGTCTGTTTACAGTAAAGGGTAAATTTCCTTTACCTATAAAACTGTTGTTGATGTTGCGACCATTGACTTTGAGGTGGTGGAGCTTGCTGCTGAGGCGGTGGCGGACCATACGATTGATCTTGTATATACCCTGTCGGAGATGGCCTTATCGAAGTAGGCGTGGAAGATACGTATTGTTGTTGCTGCGATTGAGGTGGTGGAACATAAGATACTTGAGCAGGATGCTGTGGCTGCGAATAGTACTGTTGTGTCTGTGAAACTGGAGGTGGCACATTATATCCTCCATAATTAACTTGCGGCGGAGGAGGATAGTAATGATGACTTTGCTGCGAATGTATGTCGTGTGTTGTTATAGACGTATCTTGAATGGGTACAGTTATCAGATTTGTTCTCAATGGAGCGTTATTTGGGGGGGGTGGCGCTGAACCTTGAGAATAATTCTGCATCGATATTAATGACTGTGACCTATGCTGTTGTCTGTGTTCCACTGGCGCCTGGTTCACCATAGAATTCACTCTAGGATCGTTCCCCATTATTGGTTGAACCATGTGTGACTGCACTGACTTTATACGAGTATTTTGCATCGCAACCGACGAAACTTTTGTTAACTGAGACTCGATTTCTGACTTAGTATGCACATATTGAGACGCATCAACTTGTATTTCTTGAACTTGTTGCGGTGGAGCTGAGATATGCCGGTGATTTATGTGAGCCTGTACAAAAAACCGTATATAATGTATTCCCATAATCAAAACAATTCGTAAGACCTGGAATGAATTCTTTAAAATTACCTGCAGATCTCTTTGACTAAGATATGTTCTTCTGCAACCTGCATTTCCATATCTAGTTCCTCCGTGCGTACACATAAAGACAGTACCCAAACCTGTTTGTTCCACTCTAGAAACTTTTTCCATACAACGAGGACAAACTTTGTCTTCTCTCTTAGCACAAGACAAGCAAAACACATGTTTGCAAGGTATCTGAAATAATAAGTTTCAATATATCTGGACATTAAGCGGTACACAAATTTATTTCATTTATTTGAAGACTCGATATATAAGTATTATTTACCATGCGTCCATAGATGAGAATCGGCTTCAAGCACTTGTCGCAACAGTGTATCATGGGATTTAAAACTTTTTCCCCGATAAGATTAACTCTATGGTCCCATCTTAAACGGAGCATTGGTTCAGGAGGACCTCTGTTAATAGTTGTGAACGTCGGAGCTTCCAGTTGCGATATATCAGCCTCCAGATCGAACTGTTGTTCCAATGGAGGCTGTTGCGTCGGTGGTGCCTCATGTTCTTCCAATTCTGCTCCACCTGCTTCTACTGGAGTTTCTTCGACTTGTTGAGAAGTATCTTCTTCGTCGCTTTCGATAACCTGTTATTGT
The DNA here is from genome assembly GCF_001272555.1 of Dufourea novaeangliae. Taxonomy (NCBI): domain Eukaryota; kingdom Metazoa; phylum Arthropoda; class Insecta; order Hymenoptera; family Halictidae; genus Dufourea; species Dufourea novaeangliae. The sequence continues at coordinate 1,964,206 of NW_015374010.1, read as the reverse complement.
CAAAGACAATAACTATTACTTCTAATCCGATATTATAAACATTGTTAGTAGAAGTCTGTATTTCACGTGTATTAACATATCTGTACTATAATGCGTATAATTTTGAATACACTAGTACCCGTGTATACATATACACACATACACATGTTCCTTGGGGAACAAAACACATATTCACGATACTGAAATCGATTGTTGACACAGAAATCTTGCCACCATCGGCAAAAGTTATCGTTCTGCAATTATTTTTTTAAATGTTTTCTGGTAACAGTTGACGACGTTATTAAAAATTATGAATATGTTAATACCCATATATTAAGAACATAGATTTTTAATTCTCTAATAGACGTTACACATGTCTCTTTAATACATGTTCAAAACCATGACCTCTTAGTATTATTAGTTTCTAACACAAAGTACAAAAACTTTACCTTCACTTGTTTTTTAGATCTGCCTCTGGCACGACGTGCTCTACCACGTGCCCTACCACGAGTTCTGCCTCTCATTCTTTTACCACCATCTTCCTCCATCACTAAAATGAATTTTTATTACTTGTGAAATAAAAAATTAATGCTGGGCATCTGCTACAAGTGGCATCTTTAGATTTCTGAACATAAAACTAAAGAGATAGAAAAAGTAATAGAAAAAATCATAATTCATTATGCAAAGGAAAATAAGCAATAAAAAATATCAAAAAGATTACAAATAATATGTAACAATTTAATGCTATTAAATTTAGTAGCTCAACATGTTACAAACATGTACAAACTATTTAATTTCATTTAACTTCTCTATTTAACAATACAATACATTATATACAAAACAATTATATATAAAAAGAAATACATACAGACTACCAAGACAGTCACAATAATATGGAAAAGAATAAAGTCAAACAAATAAACAAAAGGTTGAAAATTAAACGAGAAGATACATACAGATAAAATATAAGTTCACCTAAGATATTTGGACAAAGTAAGGTTGCTAGAAAGTCTATGACTTGATAAGCTCTGCAAGTTTAAATGAATTCATACATTATCCAACTCACTTGTCACAAGAATTATGCATAATCTATAAGTATTCGCAAAAGATACAATATGAACTTCAAGGAGGTGTTTTGTACCTTTCCCAATTGTGAGATATGACATTTACAGGATGGGTTCTGAATCATGCTTCCAAACTCAATGTGTTAGAGGACCAAAAAGGAATATATACAGTAATTTTAAAACATGAATATTCATAACATAACGAGACTTCTTAACAACATTCCAGGAGACACATTTGCTTTGTTAACCATTTTTCTATAATGGTTATTAAAGGTCACATCACAAGAAAAATGGACACCTAAATCCTAATTAATACAAATAGTTGAAATGAATTGAATTTTAAATATTTTGTGGTTGAAGCATCACTTACGAATGTATAGGTTATACTTCTAATTCTAAGGAGTGCAATTTCAACTTTAAAGTCATACTTGCATTGGAAATATTTACTGAAACGAGTTACGCGGATGAGCCAAATTACTCACACTTAAACGCTAATTAAAACAGAAACTGTTTCACAAGTATAACGTCCAATACTTCGCACCAAGCCTCGACATTTCACATAAATGAATGAAGAAATAATCTGTTGCTACAACCTTCATTGTAGTAATCGTGTGACGTATACGTCGTTACCTTGGAAACGAGGTATGTCATGCAGATCACAGGAGCGTCTGTACGAAACCATGTACCCATATCATTTTTGTACATCGCTACATTTTATAAGAAACATTCTAAATATCTGTCATGGGTACTACTTTTCATACATTGCAAATGAAAATTCTCCTTTTTTGTAAACATAAATGTAGACAACCTAAACTGATGAAAATAGAAAAAATTCGAATGTGTCTAAATTAGCGCTGAACAGGGTAGTGACTATTTGTTCATGGTAGAAACAAAGAGGCTCAGACTTTTGTCTCTGTTACTCCATGGTAACGGCTGTCGGTAGTGGGGACATGTTTTAGCTCCCGGAAGCGGGGTCCCCAGCTTTGCCCACTGCTGGTGTAAATACTACTCCCGTATGGTGTATACATAAATTGTAGATAACTTCACGGTGAATAGACGGAGGGAGTAGCTCCGAAATCGATGAGGGCTCTTGGTTTTTTACTTAAGTACCTTGTTGTGATTCCAATTAAAGTTTTAAGAAATGTGTTGTTGTTCAGGCGACGAAGATGAAGAACAACGACCGGATCCAACGAACGTGCGAGAATGCACGGATATTTTCTGGCTGTGTAGTTTCATAGCATTTTGGTTTCTTATGGTACATAAAGTTTGATATATTGGTTTTAGAATCATAACAAGCTGATACTGTAAAAAATATTTAAGAATTTACTTTAGCAAGTTTACTTTTTTAGTACTCTTGCACCAAAAGAGTTGTATTCATTCTTAAATATTCAGTATTAAACACTATTCTGTCAAGTTTCACCTTGACATTGTGTACAGTATTAAAACTGATATTAAATACATATTATTATTTAGATAAATAAATCTATCGGATGTAATGTAAATGTGTTTAACAATTGTGTGTTTTTTACATAGATATTAGTTGCAGCTTTTGCTCTTGTTTATGGTAATCCTTTAAGACTTATAAATGGATATGATAGCTTTGGAAATACCTGTGGTATGAAAAATAATCCAAAGTTTGGCAGTATGGAGCTTTCTGGGCAAGATACTAGTGACAAACCGTATGTATTCATACTTAAATTTTGTTTTTTATGAATTGAATTATTAATTAAGTTAAAATTTCATTCATAATGCTGATCAACTTTTATTATTTCAGATACCTGTTCTTTTTAGACATAAGCAATGTGACACAGTCTTTGAAGATTTGTGTGAAAAAGTGTCCAGACAGAACTATGAGAACAATGAATGATATATGCAGATTTTATGAGGAAACAGGATCACAGCTTTGTCATGATAAACCAGGAAACGATTTGAGTGCCTGTAGTAATGGGAATAGAAAAAATAAAACAGGATCTTGTCCTGAATTACCAGTACATAATAGCATACCAGTTCTTAATCGTTGTATTCCAAAAGCTATTAAGGATGTGGGAGAAACTATAGTTGCAAATTTATATGGCCTGATTAATTCATGGGATGTTATCGAACAGGTTTTAGGAGATTTATACAAAACATGGAGGGAGATTTTGGCTTTATCATTTTTGGCTTTTGGTATAATCTATTAGTTCGTTGTTATTTAAAATCTGTTTTTTACTATAAAGTCTAAAACAATTGTATATAATTCTTTTTCAGTTTTGTCTCTCTTTATGATTGCCATATTCCATTTACTGGCAAGTATTGTAACATGGATTGTAATGATTCTTGTCAGTGTCGCAACTATAGGTAAGTTACTTGAACAGAAAAAATATTTCAGGCAAAAAGAACATTGTTTTTTATATGCAGTTCATATACTGTGTAAAAATTTGTACTTTAAGTTATCTTACTTATTCAGGCAAAATTGAAAGAAGAAATTATAATGACTGCCCCACAATTTTTCAAGAAAGAGAGTTCCTTTTGACATATAAATAATCCAAACAAAGTCTTCAACATTTATATTCCATTAACAAGTTATTGAAGTATAAAATAGAAACACTTTTTCCTGTATATAATATAATTCATGGGATTGGTTGAGAAACTGACTTAGGTTTATGATTTAAAGTTACAACGTTATTATAAATATTTTATTTAATATTATATCTTACATTATATTTAAGTGTTAATTCACTTACAATTTTCTTATTGAATTTTTACAGCTGGTACAGTATTATTATGGTGGACATACATACAAATTAAAAGAACTTTGGACAAAACCGATCAAAATCAACTTCTCGAGGAATCTGCCAGAAATGAAAGAGCATTTTTAGCTTTTTCTGTTGTCGCCACGATAATAACTGTATGTCACTGTCAATGAGTAAAAAAAAAATTTAATACCATATTTTCACTTTTATCGCTCATTCAAATTATTTGACAGACGTTTGTACATTTTAGGTCATTCTGTTACTTCTTCTGGGTATATTGCGCAAACGTATTGGATTCATGACAACATTGTTTAGAGAAAGTGCGAAGTGTTTAGCAGAATTGCCAGGTTTATTTTTTCAGCCGCTACTTACATTTGCTGCTCTAATATTATTTTTTGCTTTCTGGGTAACTGTAATTCTTTGTCTCGCAACTGCTAGTAAGTATTTTTGATCGTCTAATTAAACTCTAAACTAAACATATTCATTATGTTCATATGTATAATAATTACAGATTATCCTGGAACAAAATCTGTACAAATGTATAAAAACCATATATTCGACCCCTTGAATTTGAGTTCAGTCGGAGAGAAGAGTGCATTCATTGAAGAAAAGAAATTTGACTTTTCGCTGGATTCCTTTAAAAGTAATGTATCTAAGTGGGGATTCTTGTGTGACAGCTCTGAAAGTAACTAATATTCCTTTTTATTTTTTATGATCTTACAAAATAGGCTCCGTTATTTTTACGAATTTTACCTTCAAATTTTGGTAATATGTTTTTGAAATGTTATCCTTTCAATTTGTAAAAAAATTTATCGATTTTTTCGACCCGTCACACAAAAATCCTCCCTTAAGTGTTTTTCAATTTTTGAACCATCACTACTTTTAGCATATTTCAGCTTTCACTCTTGTGGAGTATGTTGATCCAACTTGGGTGAAGTACATGTGGTGGGTATACATCATAGGATTAATATGGACATCTGAATTTATTATTTCATGTCAACATATGGTAATATCAGGAGCTGTAGCACACTGGTATTTTAGGTAATACAATAACAGTAATTTTTTGAGCATCTAGATAATAAAGTATATTTTTGTGTATACGTACAATATATACTTATTACTTCAGAGGAAAAAATGCCAGCGTGTCGCCGGTATGCTCTGCTATGGGAAACTTGGTTTATTACCACCTAGGTTCTGTAGCTTGCGGCTCATTCCTGATAACGCTTTTCAAATTACCTCGTTTAATACTGACGTATCTACACGCTAAGTATGTTTACCACTGTTGCACAGAACGAGAAATTATATTTCCGTAAGATAATTTACAATTTACATTATCTCACAGATTCGAGAAAACTAAAGAAACTTCTCCATGTTCTCAGTGCGGTTTGAAATGTTGCATATGTTGCTTCTATTGTTTAGAGAAATTTATTCGATACATGAACCACAATGCGTATACTGTTATCGCCATAGAGGGAACGCATTTCTGTAACGCAGCTAGAATTGTATGTTATAGTCGAAACCATTTTATTTTATCCATCATAATTATTCAAATACTTGAATAGATGGTAGTTGGACGGAAGTGTAATATGCTTCGATTCGTTGTATTTTTAGGCATTTGCAGCGCTCGTTTGTAATGCATTACAAATAGCAGTAATTAATGGAGTGGGCGATTTTATTCTGTTCTTGGGCAAATGTTTTGTCACAGCTGCGACTGGAAGTGTTGGACTATTATTCATGAAAGAGGATCCCAGGTTGCATTTTTATGCAGCACCGATTTTTGTTATTTGTGTCTTTTCATTCTTCATTGCTCACTGCATAATTTCTCTTTATGAGGTAGACTAAACATATTTCTTTATATAAATACAGCATACATATTCTTCATATAAATATATTGTATTTATTGCAGGCTGTAATAGATACACTGTTTCTCTGTATTTGCGAAGACAAAAATTTGAATGGCGAGAATGGGAAATGGCGTCAGTCGGCACTCGCACAGATCGGATCTAATAACAATGCAAATGGGCAACAGTCTCAAGAATTAACACCGATGAATACATAAGTACAATCATTATACGGCCTTTCCAGGCGCGTTACACTTTTTATACATTTTTTAAACATATTTTATAACAACATTTCATAATGTTTTTACATTTTATGGCTATAACTTTTTTTTTATCACTTTTACACAATTTTAAATTGTATATATATATATAGTCATAATGAACATACGCTTAGCTGCTTTTTCAGAACTGTATTACAGATTAATATTGCAGGATACTTATCTATTTCATCTAAAAGTTACTGCCAGCCATTAGTACGAAGTGTTTTTAACCATTCCAAAGAACAAGTTTCATATTTCATAATCAAAAATGAAATAGCATGTTTGATCATATTTACAATCCTAATCAATTAACCTTTATTTGTTAGATATATATACAAATTTTATTGAGTTTTTGATAGAACACTTACGATCTAATATTTTTGCAAAACAATTTTCCAACACAAAAAAGTATAAAATCAACAAAGCAAATCATAATTTAGTTTGTGCTATATTCCAACATTCCAAAATTTGGTATTAATGAAAAATAGTTCTATGTTACGATGTTCCTTTATATAAGAACTGTTGCTTAAAAGTAATATGACCTTACTAAAGGAACACTACTCGATGCCGTCACAATATACAATGTACGTACAAAGAACAAATAATCATGTAAGTTTTATTGTTCTTAAATGTATATGTTGCATATAGTTTTGTAATACAATGTTAATGAAAAGAGTACTTTAGTTTATCGACCAAGAAAAGAGCACATATGTTTTTATCAGTATTTATATTCGTAATATAAGGATACAATAACATAATTTTATATACAGTTAAATATATTGCAATGTAGCTTCTGTGTTACACGTTGTGTTATTAGGTGTACAAAATATTTATCTAAACTTACTTTTGAGTCAAGAGAAAAATTTAAGAAATTATCTGATATGGCCTTAGTATTCATATATAGTTGAAATATAAGCATTAAAATTGCATAATAGTATCATAATTCATAACACACAGGCTTTTTCATTGTAATGTACAAATTATATTAAAGGACTTTTTTAAATGTGCTTTTAAAATCAAGTACAAGTATGTGCCAGGATAATTAATAATACTTCAAATAATTGATGTTTGTGTTTCATATACATCTGAAAGTATATAGGATATAAAATTACAATAATGAATTTCTTTTCGAGTTGTGAAAACGGATAACATGATATATTATGCCTTTATTCGTTTAATATGGTATTTGACATATATTTGATTTGATGTATTAATGTTTTCTTAAAAGCGGAATAATATACATAACACAATTATGTTGGTACTGTGTAATTTTATAAGAATAATTTTAGAATGAAGCATTTTTATATTTCTTGTAAAAAGTATGATGTATCACAACACAAACAAATCTTTATATTAAATGATTATGTCTCCAATTACAACTTGTATATTTATAAATACTACGTATATACATTTTCAATTAATCATAATGATACATGCTTTGGCTTAACGAAAGTTGTATATTATAGTAGTAATAAAAAAATAAAAACATACTGTTTATGATATATTCACTAAAAACTTTATTAATAGTACAGCATAAGAAAAAAATCTTGTACATCCAACCATATGTTAATTTTTTATTTTCTTCTTTATACTTATTTTCTGTATCTTCTTCCCTAATTGTTTTTTCACACGTTTTTTCACTTTATTTTTATCATTTTTATTAGTTTCTATCATTTTTACTTCTTTTTCTTCTATCTCTTTTGCTTTTTCCAATGGATCACCTTTGAATATTTCATCCATAGGATTCAAGGAATAAGATTCTTTTGGCTTATTAACTTCTTGGGCTATCTTTTGTTCTACTTTGTTTACATATTTACCAGCAGCTTTTTTATTTATAGATTGACGAAACTGCAATTATAATTATAATACAAACTTGTTAAAATGTGTATATTGATAATATTGAAGTAAAGGTTACTTTGTCATATACCTTGGTAGGTGAAATGTAGGTTGGATTTTCCCAAAGTACTTCCCCTCCAAAACTTCCACCGAATATTTTAATTGGATTTAATACAAATCTTGGACCAATTTCAGCCAAACCACCATCTTCAGTCAAAATTTGAAAATTCCTAAACCATATTCTATTATCCAAAACACTAAAAGTATACACATGGTCAAAAAATGGTTGACTTTTGGGATGATGATTTGGGACACCAAATATTTGAATAAGTAATTCTTTTAAAAGACTATAATGTGGTTTTGTGTTAAAATTTTCATCAAATGACAGCAGAGGACGGGAACCTTTTAGACAATTTCCTGTCATTTTTAACTCTCCCATTGTATAAACTACAACAAACAAAGTAGTGTCAATTGTAATCAAACAGGAAATATCCTAGTTCATGAAATTTAAAAATTCTAAATATTTTTTTGACTCGTTTCACTGATTCTGAATCTATTATATATCCTCTAAATAACACATTAATTAATTATTATGATAAGGCATTCTACATACTGTTTTCTATAAGAAATTTTGCACTTGGTCCATCAGAAACATTAGAAAACCACAAGTAGAGATCCCTTTTCCTTCTCCCTTCAAATAATATTGTTTTATTACAATTTTTCATTTGACACATTTCATTTACAACTTGTAAATTTGTAGTGCGTTCCATTTTTGATTCAGGACGATGATGAGGCATGAGAGTCTTTATGTCATCCATCAGATGACGATGTCTATAGCTAATTCCTCTAGTAGCAAAAACCAGCACACGTTGCTTGTTAATCCATTTTACCTGGGTAGTTTAAAAGAATTAAATTCAGAATGCTATTCAGAAAACCGTACCAAATTCGAACCTTTTTTGGAGACGGTTCATCCGACATTCTCTTTGGTGGCAAAGTTTCTATTTCCGGTACGTTTGCTTTATCTGCACATTCCGTCCTTTTACGTTTCAAATTTTTCTTCGTCATTGTTAAATCAATGAAAATGAGAAAAATTTCGCGAAAATAAGGTTATCCGTAAAGAAGCATCACAACGTGCAACTATCTGAACTGATCTGAACCACGTGCAACGCAGCAATGCGTGTTGTACAACATAGACCATAGACGATAAATGAGAAAATTTGAACAGTGTTTTTGGCGCCGCCACAGTTAATCTGCAGAAGTAGATCTGCGGAAGGTCACGGAAGGTGCGAGCAGTGTATACGGTTGATACGGTGTATACCAGTGTATAGTGTATACCGCAGTATTGGTATATTGGCATCAATTGGTATCACGGATGATGATTAGAGATGGCGTGAACTGTTACTTGTGAATCACTCGTGATTCGATCACGTTTGTTCCCAATCACGGCGATTTTTCACAGTGATCGTTTCTGATTGGTGGAGAAACCTAACAGTTCCTTACACGCGACACATAATCTGTATATTTTATATTAACGACATCAAAACAAAAATTCGTGTTATATCGTATAAAGTGAAGGAATAATTAGAAACAATGAAGAATAATGAATAAATTAATGATGATAAATTATAATCTACATGTTACCTAGTAAATCATTCTTTTTTATAAACACGAATAGTAATGTAATTCATCGTAAAATCATATTGAATACGTTTTTCTGTTTAAAAATCAAAGACTCACGATCGCAGTGAGCAAATTCACTCAAGATAAAAAAATCGCAATCACGGTCGTGAATGAAGTTAAATCACGACCGTGATCGTGATTCTGCGATCACTGTGATAAATCACCGTTAGTGATTTTGCATGCCATCTTTAATGATGATAATCCGATGATCCGTGATTGGTATACCGTGTGATACCGTGGTATACTTGAGTACATATTAGTACATATACGACCAGCCGCCGGCAGTTGGTAGCCACAATGAGCCACAACCAGCCTACCTAAGTAGGCTTAAATTAAAAAATTTTGGTTTCCGTAAAAAAAGTAACAAAAACTTGTTATTTTCAGAATTTGTTTTATGTTTTTCACTCTGATATCATTGAAATGATAATAAGATATTTTTGTTAACAAGTACTTACATACGAATATATTAAACAGATTTCGGGAGGAAAGTCACTTGAGATAAATGCAAATTATGGATCCCCGAATAATTTTTTTATTTACACTAATCCTTCAAAGCGGAAGTTGTTTTCAAAATTGTAAACCAAATATAGGTGAGTAAGAATTCCTTTCTTCAAATTATACTGTTTTTTTTTATACTAAGAGACTATGTAAAGTAATTGCAATGATTTACTGCGGTCGTTAAACAATACAGTGTCATAGCTAATTAAAATATAGTGAATGGCAAAAGTAATGTTTACGATATCCTTGAGTTTTTTTGAGGCAATGCATCTTTTTTTTGTTAATACCATCATGTTATAGACTGCTGAATTCGTCTTTCCATCAACAATAACGTGGTATTAAAAAAGATGCACTGACCTTGAAAAAGTTCAAGGTCACTTAGATATCTAAAAAGAAAACAAAAAAATCAAATTGTATCCATCCAATGGATCCCTTAAAATGCTACATAATTCGTCAAAACGTTATATACAATCAATGGGTAACACGTTATTTTAGTAGTTCTTGTTGACTCACCCTCTACGTTTAAACTTTTTTAGCAATTATTGGTGGCGGTATTGGAGGAGCATCGAGTTCCCATTTTCTTACAGAATTATTTAAGGGGAATCTTAATATTGATTTGTATGAAGCAAAAACCATTGGTGGTCGTCTAGCTACAATACAGATTGATGGGAATGAGTTTGAAACTGGTGGCTCGATCATACATTCCCAAAATAAATATATGCAAGAATTTGTTAAACTGCTCGGTACCCTATTTTACATATTTTTCTATTATGTTCGTTTAACTACCATGTTTTTTAATACAAATAAATTATGGATGTAGGTTTAGAACAGAAACCACCTGACAATCAAAAAACAGGTATTTGGAACGGTAATGAATTTGTGTTTGAAGAAAGTAACTGGGAAATGATGTCCTTTGCTAAATTACTTTATAGATATGGTATTCAGCCATTCAGCCTTAATAGGTATTCCATATATGTTTACCAACATTAAACACATGATACTAATTGATATTACAATAATATCTAATTCTGTTTATTTCAAACAGATATGTACAAACTATATTGAATGATTTTGCAAAGATATACGATTTACTGGATGCTGGAAAATCTTTTGAGAATGTTACTAGTCTTTTATCAGCAATGAATAATAGGTTTCCGAAGTTGTTACAAGTATCTATTAAAACTCATCTTTTAGATTTGGGTTATTCAGAGAAAATAATAGATGAACTTGTTAAGGCAGCATTAGTTGTAAATTATGGACAAGATACAAATATTCAGAGTTTTGTAGGCTGTGTAGCTTTAGCCGGAGCAGGTTTCAACTTGTGGTCTGTTAAGGGAGGAAATAAAAAGGTTCTTTTTATTGAACAACAGAATTATGCTCTTCTGTGTATTTTCGTGTAGTTAATAATGATGTAATTGTTCAGGTACCTGAACATTTAATATATAGAAACAAGAATGTAAATATTATACCTTCGTATGTTGTAAAAATTATCAATGTACCAAACGAAGATGGGAAAAATCAATACGAATTACATTCTCATAATAAAGGTACACTGTGACACTAATTATTTAATACTATTTTTATTCTGACTCATTGAGTAAATATTACTATTTCAGATAGTACAGTTATAATGAAATCAGCATACGACATTGTAATTGTTGCAACTTCACTTACAAGTGATCAACAGTTACCCATAATTTTCGAAGGATTTCCAAACAACGACTTTCACGGTGCAGAGAAATATCATAAAACTGTAGCGACCTTTATTGAAGCTGATTTAAAACCGTATTATTTCGGTTCGGTCGAAGAAATCGACGGTATTCTCAGTTGCGACCCAAACAAAACGATAATCAGTTCTGTAGGAAGATTAAATTCTGTAGAGGGTACAATTAAGAACAGTAGAATTTGGAAAATTTTTAGTAATGCACCTTTAAAAACAGGAATTCTAAATGAAATGTTTTCAAATGTATGATACGTATACTATTTATAGAAATCTAACATAAGAATTTATAACAGTATGGAAATATTTTGATATTCTTTTTTTTAGATCAAAGAAGTGAAAGAAATTACTTGGAAAGCTTATCCTGAATATTTAACGCACGTGCATGACGCGAACTTCAAATTGCACAATGCCCTTTATCATGTGAATGCTATTGAATGGGCTGCCAGTGCAATGGAAATGAGTGCAATAAGTAGTAGAAACATAGCAATTTTAACACATAAAGATTTTGTCGAAAAATATCACTGTCAAGATATTAACAAAATGCTAGATGATATACCTCAAACTACACTGTCTGCTGACTTGTAACAGAACAAAATAACATTATGTGTAATCTTATAATTATTATATATTAATTTTAATAAGACTGTAACAAGAAATCTGTAAAAAGCAGAATGAGAAGGATAAGATTAAATATAAACAATTTATGTCTAATTTAATATATTTTTCTATTAAAAATGTAAGAATTTTATATTGATTAAAAGTTTCTGAATAAACATAGTATATACTAGATTTTAATGTTTATGCAAATATAGATTTATATCCACTAATTTACGGAAATAAAAAAAGAACATACAAATCTTCTATATTAAAATAAATCTTTTATTAAATCTTCTACTATGCTAAGTTTGAGGTATTTGCATATGCTTTAAATACAGTACACTTTATTGCTTTACAATAATACTTCCACTTTACTGTTTTGTGTGTCATGAATATAATTATAAAAGGACTAATTAACAATTTTATTATAATTACAGGACAACAGTGTAGCAGGCTTGAGGTGAACATGCATATATGTATATATATACACGCGCGGGCTACCACCACATTCGCCTAAGTGTAAGGCTAGTGGTGGTATTCTATTGAATACATATAACATAGTTCACAAAAATGTGATAGGCGTGATAGGTAACATTGAAAGTATCATGGTTAACCAAGTTGAAAATGGCGCACCAGTCTTATCGGTAGATTGTTACAAGGTCATCTCTACTATTTGTCGAACTAATGCTAAAATTTCCATTATAAGTCTGAAAGTCTCTTAAACCGTAACCTATATTCAATTTTTCGGAAGAAATTACACGTCAACATCGTGTTACCGGGACGCACCAAAAATGTGACCTCACCGGCAAATTAAAGCATTTGTCAAACAGAGTCAGTGCGTTAATGTGTATTTAGTAGCATTTTACTTGAAAGTAAGGTGTAATGCACCCTGCATTTATGGTGTAATGGAAAATCATTCTGTTCGTATAAATTACACGCTGACACCCCACGATAGCGAACAACCATTAATACATGACAACCAGGCTATACAATTTAGGGAGAACAATACAAAATCGGAGGAAATAATTATCCATCAAAATAAGGCGAAAAGTGGTTTGTTCAACCCGAGGGCTATGCTATTTGTAGCATTATGGTTCCTCTTCAGTGGTTGTACATTATTCTTGAACAAATACATATTGTCTTACATGGAAGGCAACCCCACAATTTTGGGTAAACAAATATAACAATAATATTTAATATGTCTAGTACCATTGTTTACTTACGGAGCACCGTGGAAAGTCCTTAGGACATTCAGTAGTTCAGTTGTTTACAGTTGTCATATGGGAATGATATTTCTTTAAATGATCTTAAATTCATAAAAAAATTAATATCAATTTATTTGTGCAGGTGCCTGTCAAATGTTAATGACAGCAGTTTGTGGATTTATACAAATGTATTTTCCATGTGGAATGTATAGAGCTAGATCAAGATTGACAAGACCAGCAGGTTTTTATAAACACATGATACTAGTAGGATGTACAAGATTTACGACAGTAGTACTAGGATTAGTATCACTCAATTATGTAGCAGTGAGTTTCACAGAAACTATTAAAAGTAGTGCACCAATTTTTACCGTCCTTATTAGCAGATATTTATTAGGTAAGCATCATTATTAATACATGGAGTATTTTATAAACCTATTTTTCTTCTATATTTTATATTTAAGGAAATATTCAATTAAATGAAACATTTGATATAACTAATATTTCAAGAAACAAATTTATCTATAAGACGGTCATTAATAATTTCGATACTTTCATTATAGGAGAACATACAGGGTTATATGTAAATTTATCTTTAATTCCTGTAATGGGCGGTTTGGCCCTGTGTTCAGTAAATGAAATCAGTTTCGATTTCAGAGGGTTTGTAGCTGTTATGGCCACAAATGTAACAGAATGTTTGCAAAATGTTTATTCCAAAATGTTAATCAGTGGCAATAATTTTAGGTACACGTAAGTATTACATTTGTTATTCACGTCTTAATCTTCGAACGATCGGCTGAAAACGCGTCAAGCTGATACCGCGTCTCTATGTACCAGAATTTTTATTATACATTCTATAGACCTAGCGTCTTGATACAAAGTATTATCTAATAATGCTTACAATATAGAGGAAAGGAATATGTTAAAAAAATTAAATATATTATAAATACACTATTTATTCTATTAATATCTCCGTCCGATGATATTTCATCGTTATAATTTTATTCATGTTGTAAAAACTCACTAAATCAAGACATAGCTCGTATACTGAATACTGCCTGCTAGAGATATTGAAACTCCTCCAGGCAGTCATTGTTTATGTCACAACGATAAGATTGAGCCGTACGGATGAATGCACATGCTTTCTCCCAATTACACGCAAAACGTAAATATTGGTTGAAGTATTCGGTATCGGCTGGGCGAAGGTTAAATTGTATTATTTTTAATTTAGACTGAACTTCGCTCGTTTAAATTACAGACCTGCAGAGTTGCAATTTTATACCAGTCTAGCATCGATTGTGGTGCAAGTACCAGTGTCAATTTTACTGGTCGACTTACCGACCCTTGAGCATTCCTTAAGTTTTAAATTGTTCACAGCATATCTTCTTAATGGAGTGTTCTTCCATTTTCAAAGTATCACCGCGTACGCATTGATGGACTATGTCAGTCCCGTGACGCACAGGTATGTTTCCAAATTTCATAGTGCACCCAATTCTGTTTTTACACGAACTGGGTGTAATCAATCCGTAAAGGAATATCGAAGTTTCACAATTAAAAATGCAATCTCATTTTTTATAGCGTGGTCAATACAGCAAAGAGAGCTTCATTAATTTGGGTGTCTGTATTGTTATTTAACAATCCGGTAACTGGTTTATCGGCTATGGGAACATGTTTGGTAATAGCGGGAGTATTACTATACAGTCGGGCACAAGAATACGATAGACTAAACAAAGCAAAATTACGACATAGTTAAAAAAAATTGATCTACAGTAATATAAGTCTTATGTTCGTAAGAATTTATATTCGATTAAAATAAGTGTTCGGTATAAAGCACATTGCTTCGCATAAAGAATGTAAACGACGAATTTAGTATTAATTTTTATAACATAGTATTTTATTCATTGCAGAGATACGAAAACAAAAATACATCCTGCATTCTAAATGCATTTTATAATAATGTAGCTTTAATTGAAAATACACGGTAGTACAAATTAAGAAGGTCATAAAAAGTTATGTTAAACATCGAGTACACCATAAAAAGGTGTCAACACATTCTTAGGGACGTATTAGGGACACTGACAGTATATTCGGTTATACCGCTTTTATGCAGAGGACCTCCGACTGATTTTACAACTATATAGGCACTTTGCGGGTGACCAAAGGCCCATTGATGAAACCATAGTCAGGTATACGTACGGCTCTGACTGCGGTTTCACCAATGGGCCTTCGGTCACCCGCAAAATGCCTAATTGTAAAATCAGTCAGGGGTCCGCGGTCCGCTCCACGAAAGCTGTATAACCATCATACACGTCATAATTGGTCATAACCGACTTACTATTTTCCCCCACTACCATCAGACTTGCCCTACTACCATCTGACTTTCCTCCACTACAATCTGCCTTTTCCCGTTAATTCCTTTGATCTGGTAACGCTGAACGTGACAATCAGTTATCAGTCACCACCAACGTTCACTGCCGCGTCAAACGTTGACGCCGCTGTGTTATCGGCGAGATGGCGTGTATGTGTGCGTGAGTGGCTCATATCAGATTACGAATCAGTGAAGCACAACGTGTTGCTTACGATTTTCTGGGAGGTAGAGGACGTGTTAAAAGATACATAGTGTAGAGTGAATTTTTAATTTATAAACATTCACATATCTATTTAAAATTTCTTTCGTCATATTAAGAAATTTAGTGATTAACGAACTACACTTTTGGTTTAATAAAAATACTTTAATAGTTTTAATTTGTAAAATAAGTAATTGATTTTTTACTAGGTCTATTGTAAGATTCTTTGTGATACAAGAATTACTTTAACAACTTTGACATACCGTGTACAATTTTTTACAATTTGTTACAAGACATGAAAAACATATAAAAATAATCTGTATTCATGTGTGTACAAAAGAACAATGCAGTGCGATCTATTTATTTCCTATGTAATATCATCAATAGCATTGTTTAGGAATGGTAAAATTTCAATAACAATAAGTCTTTGCTAAAGATCAAATGCTTTGATGTTTTAAGAAGTAAGAATTAGAAACTCAACGCGTTTTATAATTTTGTACGCTCTTCGTCTCTAGTGAATTTACTGAGAAGCTTTAAGTGCTTGATCAAGGTCAGCCAAAATATCTCGTTCTGTTTCGAGGCCAATAGACAAACGGATTAATTGATCATTAATACCTAAGGCTGTTCTAGTTTCTTCAGGAACTGATGCATGCGTCATAACGGATCTGTGCAAAGAAATTTTAAAGGTCAAACGTTTTCTCTTTTGAAGGCACGATGTGTGTAAACACAATTATCGTTCACTTACGGTAATTCAGCAAGCGATTCATAACCACCTAGCGATTCTGCTAATGTAAACAATTTTAACGCCTTTAAAAATTTCCTAGAATCACCTTTGAGGTAAAATGAAACCATTCCGCTATGACCAGACGTTTGCCTAAGGGCAAGCTTATGCTGTGGATGTGACGAAAAATCTAAAATTAAATCAAGCTGGTGTATTACCACAAAATATAACATGTATTAATAAAGGAATTCAATTGCGCTGTAAATTAAAAAATTTGGATACTTGAATATATTAAGCATGGTAAGATTCTTCAGAGGTTACAACGTTAATGCTTCATATAAATACATACATGGGTGAATCACTTTTTCTACGTAAGGATGAGACTCCAAAAATTCTGCAACAACTAATCCATTTTTCATATGTTGCTGCATTCTGAGCTCTAATGTTTTTAGACTGCGATTAACCATAAAACAATCAAAAGGTGATGGTACAATGCCCAGGGCTAAAATAATATAAACATAAATATTAATTCAAAACAAATAGAAATAGTTAACTGTATAAATAAAAGAAATACACTTAATTCTGTTTTTACATTTTTTTCTTTACACAGATTTTTCGGGAACACATCTATCGTGTAAAAATAAAATTAAAGATAGTATAAAATTATATTAAAATTAAATAAAAGACATTAGATTGTATTAAAATTAATTTAAAGAAATAATATGAAATTACCATTTTGTAAAAACCGAAGCCTCTCTGCAATATCATCTCTACTGGTTATTGCTGCACCCATAATTATATCAGAGTGCCCATTCATGTATTTTGTTAGAGAATATATTACAATATCTGCACCTAGTTCTAACGGCTTCTACAATGAAAAAATTACATGTAAAACTATTTACTTAGTTCAATTACAGTATCGAATGAAGAATATTACTCGCCTGGAAGTAACATGTTAGGAAAGTATTATCTACCACTACAATAACTTGAGGATACTTAGTCTTGAGTATTTTAGTTACGGCTGTAATATTAACTAACTTAAGTAATGGGTTTGTAGGAGTCTCCAACCAAACCATCTAAAAGAAAATACGTATAAAAGTATTTAAAAATTTGTAGTAAAACATTAGTTATTAACACATTACAGTCCGTTATTGTTTTATAAAAAACTCTTCCAGGTTGGTTGAAATTCAGAAATTTTTTCTGTTTAAAAAATTATACTTAAACACATTATTTGATTTATTTCTTTAATATGCACTTAGAAAGAAAAAGATTTTTTATTTGTTGCAATTTGTACGAATTTTAAATATAAAATTTGATTTATTGTAAGACGAATACGTGCACATAGATTTGGACATAAGTTAAATGAAATGCTCAAATCTGTATACAAACTGTAATGTGTTAAGATTGAAAATTTGTCCATACCTTTGTGTTTGGCTTAATGGCAGCTGTAATATTATTTTTATTGGTTGCATCTACAAATGTTACTTGAATATCATGTGTGGACAAACATTTTTGGAAAAAGCGGTTCGTTCCACCATAAATATCATCCCCAGATATAATATGATCTCCTGCTTTTAATAATGAAGTTATTGCTGTTGTAGCACCTAAACCAGATGCAAATACAAAACCGTGCTTTCCATTCTCTATAGCAGCTAAACATGTTTCCAAAACATTTCGTGAAGGATTGCCACTTCTGCCATACTCAAAGCCCTAAAACATTAAATAATGATAAAAATAGCTTCTTTGAACAGAAGTAGATCAGTCTTATCAATTACAATTGCTTACAATCATTTCTTATTGGTGTAAAAATGTATCTATAATTTTTTATGATACAATTTTAATACACAAGAATTGAAGATATTCTATTAATTTCGAACAGTATTATTTAAATTTAGTATATTTTAAAATTTAACTTTCAGATGAAATAATAAGTAACATATTTCATAGATTATTCTAGAACTATCAAATTTGATAAATTGATGAACATTATTAAATTTCATGGTAAAATGCTTACTCTATGTTGTGCAGGTCCATCTTGACGGAAAGTAGTAGACATAACAATAGGAGGTACCACTGCACAATGATTCCATTGTAATGGATCCTGTCCAGCATGTATAGCTTTTGTTGCAAAACCTTCCTCCACTGACATGCTATCAAATATATTATTTAAAATACGAATTACAACACTTAAGTGGAATTAAATATCAATTGCTATTTAACAATTAAAATATCATTATTACAACATATCTATATTAGATTTACGCAGACTAATTTTCTATTGAATACAAAAATTAATTTTTCCTCAAAATGAGGTACTTGTCTGTGAACCTTCGCATCGTTTAAAATTAGCAAACTTGAACAGATGTGATATGAAACGTGCTATAAATTCCATCGTAGCTTACACGTGTATATAGACGAATAATGTTAACATATTTTTGCGGAAAATATATTCGAAGAAAATAATTATTATAATACGATTTGTGAGATAGCAAAATAATTTAAGAACCAAATAAAAATTAAAGAGTAAATAATTGCTGCGAGACTCCATAGATATTTGTTTCGTAAAAAGTATAAACTGTTACTTACGTGTATTATAAATTTTCAACTATAAATAAGTTATAAAATTCTTAATAAATTACAGATACAAAATAGCGTTAAACAGTTATACGGTAGAAAATTTAAATAGACTTCTAAATATATCGGCAACACCTTGCACGGCCGACGTCCACTTTTACAATGATAGTTACACACACGACACCGTCTACTTATTATATCAGGTTCCTCACATTCTTGCACGTGATAGCATACATGGTATACTTAGATTATTGCAGATTACTGCAAGAAAATTGCTTCTACTAAAGTTTGTACATGGAAATAGTTCTCTGGATAGTTACGACATCGTTTCATAATAGGACATTACTCTGTGCTTCGCGATACGACCGCAATAATTGATACCATTGACATTTCAGACGATTGAAAAACATACATATTTACATTTGAAAGCAATTACTAAAAAACAAGGTAACACTATTATAGACTACCGATTTCGTATTTTTCTGGTAGATACAACTGATTAAATCATAATAAAATAGAAAATTTACTAAAAACAGAATACAGACTTTATGTTCTCATCATTTAATACCGAAAAGACCTGATGTACACATTTACTAGAGATTTGCTAGAGAATCTGCTAGATACATCAGTTCTGTCAATAATGTAGTAGCAGAAATACAACGGGCCTAGTGACATGATCTGACGTCAGAAATCGAACAGACTTGCTAATATCCTGACGGCAGATTCACGTCCGAAATGCAGTAGATCTGCGCAACTTTATTACAGATTAAATCGATTATACTTTATCTAAATGCATCTGCAATCGGTATTCAAGCATTTGAATGATCATTTAATATTAAATCACAAAATTGACTGTATATGTTAATAAATATTAATAATATACGTTAGTTTATATTAACTTTCCTGTATCAGCAGACCTGACGTTATATTTTATACCTGTTACTGTGACAGGTGTCTATGGCTCTGGCATCAGGTCTGCTCGTCGTTGCTGTTAGTCTGACGTTATTCTGCCGTCAGTTTTATTCCAAATACTATTATAGGCTTCCTGATGTAAATACTTATTGATAAAGAGCCTATGAATTTTCCTTTAAATAAGAGTTAAAAAAGAAATCGTTACATTATTGTGCTGTAACAATTGTTTATTTATAATGTTATAAAGTATAAAAGCAGTGGAAATATAAGGCTTAGCAGACGACAAGCTTGGTAATTTAAAAACAGAGTATTGGTCTGTTCTGATAGGCGACGAACGGGTCGACCAATCCGACGCGTTCCCACCATAATTAAATCGATATTTACTCGATTATTCCGGCGAGCTATCAACGCTATCAACCTCCTGCGAGTGAAGTTTTCCTGTGTAACGAATTATTTTGATTGACACGTCGGACACCATTTCCGCGATAAGTAACGTTCCGAAATGAAAGAGGAAAAGGAAATTGCTGCCTTCCTATTGTTATTCCTTGTGAATGTTGCACGATGCGATGCATTTTATAGCACCGTAAGCGGAGAGGATCCATGCATTAATCTGTGCGAAAAAACACCACTGTCTTTTACGAATGTACGACTCACTTTAATAAATCAATCTTATTTCACATTATACGCGAGTGCGGTAACATTAATGTGACATTTCAATTTCAGAGTAAATACTTTAAATCCTGTTGTCAACGAGGATGTAGGTTCTATAATCTGGTAGACTTACATTATGGATTTAAACCATACAGCTTAAACGGTACCAGAGATGCCTGCGAAGCTTGTACGTCAAACGTTTTATTATGCTTATCATAGTTCTTAAAACATTATTATTAGATCGATTCAAATTGTAATATAAGTACTAGATTATATAAGCCTTAGTAGATAAGAGATAGAATTATTATTCTTCAGTTCACAAGAATTTTCATAGTCAAAGAAGTTTTGGGATATCATCTAGTGGGCATACATGACATAAGAAGTCATATAAGCTACACAACTATTGAGCAGATTTAACTAATAGCCAATCATTTATCGTAAAAAATAAATAAGAAAGTGTCTTCTTTATCTGATGATACCATTCAAATGCCTTGCAAATCAATATTACAAATGCTACACATCGTGCATGAATTGATAATGAATAATTTGTATAAATCAAGGCTTAATTTTCCTTTAATTAACCCTTTGCAATCGGAATTTCTAATTTTCCATACTTTTTGTCCCTTCAGAGGGGACAGTCGAGTGCAAAGGGTAAATATGTGATGAATAACTGTGATTGAGCAAAATTCAAAAATTCAGGTGTAGCTTATCCGGAAAATTTGTGCTGTTTAAGATGCAATGCATATGTCCTTTTATTGGTAGATATGTATTTTGACATTCTAGTAGCTTAGTTTGGCCATCACTAATGTAGATTTTTTGATAATTTGTCTGTGCTGTAGAAATTAATTAAGTTTCATCAAATAATTGTATAACATGCACCGTGGTCACTAACTATTGTATTATTAAATTAATATTTGATCAAACAATTGCTATGGTATGTAGCCTAATGAACTTTTCAAGACATGATAACCATATAGAGGTATAATGAACAATGTTCTTAAAGTACCTAAAGAATCAGAAGAATTTATAAAAAGCATGAAGATTATTAAGGATGTGCAAGATTTCAAAAAAGTCAGGTTTCGCCGACACTGTTTGGTTCTGAATTCTGTAAGTTTGTAAACATATAAATAGGAAAAATAGACAACTTTTAATTTAGATTCTGGTTTATCTGGATTTTTTATTTTTATATTTATCTTATATTTTCTTCAATCCAACTAATTTATTTAAAATAAAACTATATTATTTCGCATATTGTACTGTATAGTATTTTCCTTGCTTTCAACTTTTACAAGTGTTTATACTACAGAATACAAAAACACTTCTAAACTTGAAAATTCAAGTATAAGGCCCAACAAAAAAATCATGTTTAGAATGGAATTTCAGATATCTGAATATTACATGTTTACGAACTTTACGAATGTTACGGATCCTGACCCAACTCGAAATTTTCGGGTATCTAACCGTACAGCTCAAGAAATTACACATGCTTACAAAATACACAAAATATTGAAGTTGCAGGTTTTTACGATGCCACAGATTTTCCAGATAAGTTATAGTACTACATATAAGTCTTTTTTATCTGTTTAATTTTGTTAATATGATTGAGTAATAATAATATTACTTTATTTTGTTGTAGCATGTGCGGAAGCATATACATTGCCAGAGGGTCACTATGCATGCAGTACTGGCTGCAATTTTATGGCCAGGCAGCGTGTTTCAGATCTATTATCGCTCTTTTCTGTTGCCATTTATGTAGAGGAAGGAGTAGATTCTAATATACTTTTAATGTCACCTGATATACCCGAAAATGACATTCTAAGTGATCCAGGTTTACGAAAAGAACTTCTTCCAGGATGGTGGGATTCAAATGGATTTAAATTGCCGCAAACATATATCAAAACTGTTCCTTTGGATGCTGGGGTAAGTTGTACATTATAACAGGAACAGAAACATATGAGGTACGACAATAAAGTTTCGAGTATAATTTATTTAAAAATTTAACAGATGTGAGGCCATGGAGTCTTTAAAGTATGTACTCTTCTTGAGACTGTACACACGCATTCCAGCGTCGGATCCACCGTCGTCACATTTCTGGTATCTGTTTTAATATCCTTGTTATATCACGCGATGAGACAATGATGTTTCGAGAATTTGTTTCCATTAAAATGGTAACACCGTAAACAATTACGTTCACTTTGATGGAAACAAAATTATTCTCGTATCGTTATTGTTACACCTCATAATGTAACGTGGGTATTAAAACAGATGCCAGAAATGTTACGTACAATGGATCTGCCGGTGGAATGGGTATGTACATACAGTTTCAAGGAGACTGTTTGCGATCACCTCATATCTGTTGAATTTTCAAAATAAATTAATTATTCTCGAAACTCTATTGTCACACCTCGTATATATTTTGAAATAAAAAATGTAGGTACACTGCAACTGCACGAAGGACATTAGGGTCTTTCTGATTATCGACTGATAGTACACATGTTATTATTGTATTGGATCAATTGCTAACGTGACTTACTTTCATATCAGTCGGAAAATGCGTAATTTATATATTTAATACATTTCTTACAGTGTTAGTTTGTTTTCTTTTATTAAGTTTTGCTGACTTACTTGATTAATTAATTCACTGTTTTGTTCAAAGTATGATAGTAAATAATATGAATTTTTCAATTTAATAAAACTGTAGACCATGGATTATGGTGTACCATCGGACTACTCCGGCGAAAATGAGCAATCAGCTTCAGTACCTGGGTCTGATTGGATTCAGTGTGTCTCAAGACATATTGGGCTACCACATTGGCTTTTTGCTTTTGCTATTGCTGCTGCAGCTCTATCTGCATTTTGGCTATGTTTATATTCAGGAAAATCTAATGATTCTTATAAAGAGATGCTTATCAAAAAGTCTGAGACTTCTCCTACATTGACATTATACTTACCAGAAGTACCGCTGCATAAACAACCACCTCCAAAATACTCAGAGGTTGTTGATGTACCAGAAATTAATATGAAAGTTTAACTAGTTATTCTGATGCTAAAACTTTTAAGCGATTTTGAGAACTATTTAAATTTGCGTATATTAATACAGTTTTGAATAAACTATGTTTGTATTACATATGGTAGTGCTTTATGAATATTGCGAGATTATAAAAAAAAAAGTAATTTCACTTTCTGTTATAAAACGATTTATAGTTTAAAGATAAGCTTTTACGAATATGTACGTAAAGATAAAGCCTTAAGGAGTTAATTCAAATTTCGAATGGGGGAATAATAATTCTTACTATTAACTTTTTTTCCTTATGAAAATAGTGACAAAAACTATCATCGAATGGTAATGAAAATGCACAGATGTAAGACTGCAAATTATGTACTCTGTTAGCCACTTAATAAGGAACAAGAGCTTTTGTATTTACAACTACATATTATTTTTCTAAATATAATTTGTAAGTAGGAAAGAAAAATGTTCTAACTTTAATGTTAGGATGTATATTAGAATATTTTACCATGTATCATTTTGTATACACGGAATTTGTGTTTACTTTACCTGCTCATTTAATGTTTCATAATTTTAATCTTTATTACAAATTTTATATTGAAAGGCATATTCTACTTTATATATTACACATTATAGTCTTTCTGTTGTCATTTTAAAATCTATATGTATGCTTGACACATATACATACTTCTTTTGTATTCTTCACCGTTTAATATTATAGTACAATGAAAATTCTAATTTCTTGTAGAAGTTAATGTTTAAATCTCAATTTGATATATTATGTATGAACATAAATTAATTATCGTTTTCATGTTACATGCAAAAAAAAGTAAAAATATTCCAAGTATGGAAACAAACATAGTACAATGTGTGGTTGAAAATAGTTTTGAAATATATTATGTGGTCTATTTTACTTCTGTGGAATTCTGAAATGTGATATATGATATATCACATAATATATAAATACCAAATATACTATAAATATTGAGATACGATTTAAGATTTTTGCATAACATACTTTAGTCATATTATATTGAGATATATAAACTCGATATTTTCTCCCAAAGTGTAAATTGATGTGTAATTATATAACCAATGTGAGATATTACTTACACATTAACAAAAGTAGCAATGTCTGTACTTTTATAATAGCATTTTATGAAATATTAAATGTGCAATTCCTCAGAATTTAATGTGATTAACGTAGCAAAGACGATAAAGTAATTATAAAACTACCAAAAATTATTAAAACTTTAAACTCAAATTACTTTGATATTATTATAATGCTGTTATTTCCTAGATTTACGAAAAAAATATAAAATGTAGCATGTTTTTGATTGAGTGAAATACTCATGAATACACTACATTTGTATAAATGTAAATGTTATGAATGCAATATTGCATTGATATATAAGTTGTTATAAATCTTGGTTGTTATGATCACTTTGACAAACCATTATACATGTATGTTTCTAAAGAATGAGTTTCTGTAAACAAAACTTAGTTACTTCATGTATCATTATAGGAACTGGTTTATTCAATTTTACTTATCAACTATCTGATTAGTCTTTCTATTCGGTATTAATAAAATTAAGTGGCTATGAAATTTTATTCTTTTAAAAAGAATCTACGATAGTATTTGAAGTATTATTCTTATGTGTGTTACGAAAGTAATAATGGAATTTTTAATTGAAAGCAGAGTTAAGTGTATAATTATTTCATATGGCATATATTGTAAATATTAATACGTTTAATGTATAAGAAAGTATATTTCAAACCAAAGTATCATGTTCCTTACATAGGATATTGACAAGTTTACTGTACTATTAATAAATATTTGTTATCTTGCTATACATTGTAAAAAATAAAAAAATAATACAAAGGCGTACAGTTGTGTTATTGTTTACTTCGTATTTAAATTGTTTATTTAAACAGAACAATTTCAGAATTTTCATTATGGAACAAAAAATTAACTTAATACATAACATTTAAAGAAATCAGCACCTTTCGGAAATATTGGTTACAGTCCATGAACAAAACAAAAGTACATTTTATTGTATTAATACGGAGTCTTACACGAACGGTAAGCTATACAAACTATCCAATACAAAAGTACCTGGATAGCAAACAAACAACATTCTTCACTTTCCAATTATTTTATCTTATTCTTTTCATAATAAAGAATTATTTTTTTAATTCAAGATAACCCACAATATGTACAATATGAAAATGTATCTCGAATCAAAAAAATATTCACTATCCTTAAATGTAAAAAGAATTTATCTGTACAGCACAATAAGAGTTCAACCTTCTTTAAACGTCATCCTAACTACATAAGTATTTAAAGCATGTTACAGCCAGTAAAGTTTCGGATCATCCCTCCGCACTTGTAGTTTTAACACGTGCCTATATATTTTCAATGCTGGACCTAAAAGTAAATCAAGTCCGCTTAAAACATCAGACCGTTTCATCAATAATAAAGAGTGACCATCAATGTCCTGCAACAAACATCGAACCAAGAACAGAGGGTTAATATAGAAATGTTTACAAAACATTAAGGAATTAACAAGAAAACAAAATGGACCAAAAACAATTACCTGCTGCCTGAACACTTCAGCTTCCTTTGGAAAAAGTCTTGCAAAATACTGGTACACTTGTTCAGATGTCCAATCTGAAGCATCGGGTATATTTGGATCAATTCCATCTCTTGGGCCATCATCCTCCATTTGATCAGAGGAACCTCTAGCAGGAGATACTTGAGGACTTAAAACTGGAGGTAAAACAGGAGGATTCGATGGTGTGTCGGGTCTACTAGTAACCAGACTAATATTCTGGCTTATATTTGGTTTATACTGCTTTTGTACACAGTCGTTACATTGCCATTTTGAATTTGATTTAGGTATTATTATCCGTGGTGTATGACAATAATAATGATAAGCTTCATCGCATGTGAAACATGTTGCAAGTGGACCCTAAGAAAATAAAACAAATTATGGTATACAAAATAAGAAATGTAATAGTGTATTCATTAATATCAACTTACTGCATCAGAAGTTTCACAACATATTGTACAACTCTTGCAACGTTCACACTGCCAGTTACTACCTGCCTTCTGGATCATTTCTTCTGGACTATAAATACAACTCGGATGTGCTGCAAAGAAATTTGAATTTATTAAAATATGTTAATAATGAATACCCACAATAATCTGTTAATAATATACATACCTCTTACGGTACAATCACGGCAAGCTACCAAAGTTTCTTGCTTTTCTTTGGCACAAAGACTACATTGTCTACAGGGTCCATCCTTGATAGAGGATTTGGAAGTGTCTTGAGACTCTTGAGACAAAGAAGACTTATTCTGAGAACCTGGCTGTCTTCCACGCTTCCGCTTTACAAGATTATTGTCAGAAGGATCAAATACTTTTTTTGCTCTCTGCAACACATTGCTCAGTCATATCAGTATTGTGAATCAATACACGTGATATGTATTAACCAATGTTAATTACATTTAAATTCGTTGAAACAAACAATATGTACCTTTCTGCGAGCACTACGAAATCCACCAACGTTAACGTTTGATGGTGTAGGCGAAGGATTAGTGGAACTTCTTCCCGCGTCGTCGTCCTCCCGTTCTTCACTGAGATGTCCAGCCTCGTCTCTCTTTTCCTTTTGCGAATTCGTTTCCTCTTTATTTTCTTTTCGATAATCCTCAAACTTGATCTCTATGTCCATAGGATCATCTGTTCGAACAAGCAGACGCTGTTTACGCTCAGCCTTCGAAGATCTTTTGAGGTTATGTGATTGACTGTCTGTACTTTTTGATTCTTCTTTCACATCCTCGATAGATGTTTGCGAAGGTTCATGTGATTCCGATTCCTTCAGGGAATCGTGTTCCACCGGCGAGGCAGTGTTTTCATTTCTACCGACGATTATTTCGAAACATTCTTCCTTTCTGATTTGTGGATCATGTTTCGGGCTAGCTTGACGCGAGGATCTCGGCGTGTTCGACCGAGAGTCCGTTATTGTCAGGTTCTCGGTCTCGTCGAAGTCGTACAGACCACCCGTAGTCGAGGATACGGTCTGTAATTCCTTGCGTCGCGCGTTCCCATTCTCAAGAGTGAACGATTCTCGATGCGTTGGTTCGGCGGTGGTTGTCATATCAGACGTCGCCACCAGCGAGTAATTGCCGTTAGAGAGACGCGTCAAATTACCGCTGGCTACTTCTTTGCCAAGAAAATCCTCGACCATACGCCTGGAGGTAGGATTCGAAACACCATCGAGTAGCTGCTCGACCAATCTATATGCGGGTACACCTTGATCAAGGTAATCCGGCTCTTCGACAACAAGTTCGGCCACGGCACCCGCCACCATCCCAGAGTTTAACTTCTCCTTTACAAAACCCTCCGGTCGATTTTTGTAGAGTTGTAACCGCGACCATTTCGAAGCATTTCGATAACTGGTGTTACCCTTGTAGTCCACCTGAATCACCTTCTCCGCTTCGATCAACCTATGAAGATCGGCAATAGTATCCCGTGCATCAACGGAGAACTTCCGTAGCAAATAGTTGCATATACGGTCGGCGTCTGGTCGCGCCTTCCGTCTACGCAACTGATCTATTGCTTCCAGGATCTGCTCCTCGTGGAGTATTTGCGTTTCCACCCGGTGTTGCTGCATTATTATATGTCGATAAATCGTTGCGCGTTATAATACGATATCGCTCGATATACACCAGTGTAATGTTCAATAATATCGTAGGAATGATTCTTACGGTGCTTTCTGCGCGTTTTTATGGTGTTTCTACCATTCGCGCGCGATGTCATAACGATCGGCAGATTTCTGTATATTCTTTCCGTGCGTATTCGCTTCGGATATATATGTATATATATCACTTCGTTGCGCTTCACACGATCCTCGTTCCCTTTGTCGAATCTCAGTTCGAGAATCTATGTTGAATTTATTATTGTATCACTGGAATATCAATAGCTCTTCAGCTATATGCGAAACGATGCGCAGATTATACAGTCGATCATTCTTGTGGCAGGAAGCAACCCTGAGACAGTTTCCTGTATCGAGCGCAGAATCGTGCCCCCATATAAACAAATTCGAGCAGCGACTTATAATAAGAGCGTGTATACACCGCGATTTACGTTCTGTATGCGCACGGTTTGTTTCGCTCTTAATTCCTACATGCAAACGTATTCGCTTGATAACGAAAACGCGAAAACACAACCGCAGAAACTCGTCAACGTAATGCAATATTATCGATTGCACGGATCGACGAAGTCAATAACATGCGAAATCTATGGCGCATTCGGAACGCGCGAAATGTCCGTTCAACGTTTAACGTTAATCACTGAGCGTGAAGCGATTAAACGGCGGGCTTGGTACCCGGAGCCAACGAATGGATCCACTTTCTATCCGTTTAGTCTGCTACCGGCAGAGGATTTTGAATCGTATATCGTAGTTGTGCTGATCCATTGTTGGACTGAAGCGACTGAAGTCGAGAGGTGTACGGCTACGACATCAACGACGACGGCGGCAGCAGTGACGACGACGACGTCGAGAGGCAATCTGACAAAGTCAGGTCGTCCGCCGCTGCTGGATCGAACATCGAACTGCAGTGCGACGCATTTCACACCCTTTACACACGCACTTTCGATGTCGGGATACTTTACTAGCCCGCGTACGTAACTTCCTTCCGCTGATCGTCGTGCACGATTTAAAATTCGAACAAATCGTTATCGAGATATCGCCGAGCCGAACAAAGGGAACCGTGTTCGCACTGGTTGCCTATTGGTTGCGTTCCCACGTCTTTTGTTTCACCCGTGAAAACGCACCGATCCATGCACTCATAAATAATGCCTGTTTCACGGGGACGAAACGGGATAACCGGGGAATAATTACGCTAGATACGTGCCAAGTGACCGTCGAATGTCTACGCCACGCGCCAATCGTCGAACGACGGATACCTCTCTTTCACCGATCTCGCTCTCTCTCTCTCTCTCTCTCTCTTTAGCCATCCGCCGCCGACAGACAAGTTTTCCACGGTGTTGGATCTCTCTGTTAGCGCGCTTCGCGACAGTCCGCTTGGACACACGCGACCATACGACGATTCTACGAGTCCAACTGTCTTTTGCGAATGTGCATGCCACACGTATGTATCACGTTACGTGTGCATGTGTACGTGCGGTATACGTACCACGCGGGATATATCGCCGCCGGTTGCGTTTCCCCATATACGTTCGCAGGTACGCGTTGACACTCTGTACAAACTGTTCCGTAAATCCTTGGTCAAATTTATCGTTCACTGTACAACGCGGTAACAGAGACAACGCTTTCACGAATGTCGATAAGCTTCAACGATCGTATCGCACAATAGCCACCGCAGCACACCACGAACCCGCAAGACGCGGTCTTTTCCCGAGGTGGCCTCGCCGCGCGCCAGCCTCCTCTTTTCTCTCTCTCTTTCTCTCTCACTCTCAACCCGACCGGCTGTAATTTCTCACCGATCCGCAACTTGAAAAAACTTTGACGCGCGTTCGTTCCATCGTTTTCGTTCAGCGAACGAACGCGTTTCTCTTTCGAATTCGTTACGTCGCTTTTCCGAGCATCGTGTACACCAATCTAGTGCAACACGCGAGACGCGCTCTTTTTCTAGAGGCGGCCTCTCGTGCGCGCCGCGCCAGCTCTCCTTCTACAGAACGCCCAAAAAGATCGAACTCCGTGCAAACCGTGGCGCACTTCACCTCACTGATACTGTCGTCTCTAACAATTCGCAAAGAATCGTTTGCACCGACGACCAGCCTTCTTCGCGGCCGTTGCTACGAGTTATTTCGACAAAACCGAAGAGCGCCGGGCCGGGTGCGGCTACACGCGAGTGTCGACGGACCGCCGCTGGAGTACGGAACACGCGGAGCGCACTTTTTGCGGGGACGGGTCCGTGCAGGCTCGGCGATACCTTCGTCAGCACCCCTGAAGGAACCGGCTTCTGCGCATTGCTTTCACCAGTTTATCCGTTGTCCCCTTATAACAGTTTCCTATTCTTTTTAACGAACGATACTCGTAGAATTTCGTTTCTACAGCATTTTAACGCTCGACTATATGAAACAACAAAAATATTACATTTGAACGCAAAGTATTGATTTCAGTTTTGTATGGAGCATTTGGTAATCTTCCGTTTAAAGGCCTGAATTTTTATTACGAATTTTCTGTGCTTATCGTAAGACGTTGAGACCAGAGTATCGAACCACAATTTGATTTATTGGTATTTGAAGTTAGATGAGTTTGGTTGTGGATTTAAATTAATAGGAAATGTGTAACCAAAGTTTTGTGATGATTTACGCGTGATACGTTACTGCGTTTGTGATTTTAGAAACGACCGTGACGTATCGGCCATTCCCGAGCGCTGCTGTCCTCGTTCCCGGCCGAGTAGCTCCCTTTTGAGCCTGTTTCAGATAGACGGATCTGACGCAACAGATCGTAATGAAATCTTAAGTTACGTGCCGCACGTGGCACGGTTCAAACATTCTACTTGTTAAATGGTCCACTTTAATAATGATAATCTTTTTATTTGTAAAGTCCGAAGACTTTTCTACGCGCGTATCAGGTACATACGTTAATTAGAGAACAGTGAAATGAATATAATATTATACTTATGTTGTAGGGTAATAGAAATGAAGGAATATAACACTGTACAGTTCATATTAAAAGATATCGATTTCACAGGTGTTGCTTATGAAACCAAATACAAGTTCGGCTTCGTATTTTAAACAAACACTTTATTGCAAAATACATAAGTACAAAACTTGTAAAAGTAAAAAAATACTCACGCTATAATAACACAACCATCATCATAATTCTTTTTTTCGTGCGTACATTACATATAGTTATTTTCTTTTTCCGTTACATTAGTTCCAATACTATGTCGTCGGAGTTTCGAGATCTGTCGAGAAATAAATTTCAATTACTTAAATATATCCATCTTAATTACTTTCTGATTTGAGACACAACGTTATATGTACCAAATTGACTGGTTTTACTTTATGCATGATTTTATTACTGTCTCTTAGAGGACTTTGTTGTATTTTACCACCATTCTTTTTCAAAGAAATTGGCGAATTATTTTGTGAACTTGACATTTTGTACAAGGAACGTTGCGGTGATTCAGCCGTTCGCTCATATTGATTAATGTCGCACGACGAATTTAATCTTTTATTGACAGGAGGAGTCCGACATCTTGGAATGCTAGAATCCACTGGACGGAGCTTAGGCGTTTTCTTGGGAGATAGCAACTTACTGAATCTTAAAGACAAAGACAAGTTATCGTAAAAGTATTTTTTTTTTGCTTAAAAATTTAATTACATTAAACTCACCGTTTTGAACTATTATTTACTCCGTTACTGTTATTATCGTTGACGCGTGTAGTTACTGGCGAAATGTCGCATCCAAAGTTGCGCTTCTTAGAACTTTTACTTTTTTGCGACTGTACTTTGCGTGCTTTAGAATTCTCAGCATCTGGAGTGGATGAAGCCACTGGTTTTGAGGGCCGTGAAGATTTCTTTAATGGACATCTATTATCCGTAGAATTAGGTGTACTACTAATTATTTTATGTACCTTAGGCGGCGTTATGGTTTCAGTGGACGGAATTACTTTTCTACTAATAGACTCTGTAACATGATTATTTACGAATACTATGACATACACTGGGTCAAAAACACTACAGTATCAAACGGGAAAAAATTAAGAAAAGAATTTTTCTAGAAAATACTAAGAAATAAAATTTTGTAAAACAATATTTCATCGCATTTTTCTATCAGTCTATCACTAATACGTATTACATTTATGTAACCATACCCCTCTTTCGCATACTTCCTACAGGAAGAATAGCTTTCATTGGTCCTTTTTTGTTTATGGCATTGATATCAATTTTGTTCTTCAATTTACTTTTAACCGTACCTATCATTGTAGTCTTTTCTTTCTGTATATCTAATGTTGGGATTGTTTTTGTTCCTATGTCTAACAGTATACATAATTAATTACGTTTGTACTTTGATTTGTTTATACTAAGCATATAAAATTTTACCTTTTTGCAAATCATTTTTATTACTATTCGTAATACTTTTTTTGTTCACTGTCGTACTAGCTAAGCCGGGATCGCTAGAAAAACGTTTCGTAACTTCCCTAAGTTGCGATGTACTTTTTCCCTTGGACATTAATGGGCTTGGTGCAGTCCTAATTGGCGGAGTTTGAGATACCGATATGCTCCTTCTCATAAAAGGTTTAGCGACAGGCTGTTTCTATGAAATTATAGAAGTGGTTACATTGGTTACATTATATTTGATACATTTGTACCTTTTCTACAACAATATACGTACTTTTGATTCCAACTCCAAACTGTATCTGTTTACGGATTTTGATAGAACTGAGGAATGTGATTTATTTTCGTACTTCAAATTGGCTTTCTTTGGAGTCTGATGGATATCTACATCGCTTTTATTAGTTTTTTCTTTTTCGTTTATATTACAATTATTAGAATGAAAATTCAATACTCTTCCTAAATTTCTAAGTAAATTTATTGTTGAATGTTCTTCAGTCTGGCCACTTAATAATTTTGATAAGTTCGTAAGAAGTTCTATTGCAACTTTTTCATTTACAGAATCATTACTTTCTGTTGTGCACGAAGTATTTACGTTGCACGTAGTTTGAACATTAAAATCTCTTCCTTTGTTTTCGTTCCCTGTTCTTCCATTACGAATTTTTAATTCTTCATCCATCTCCTTTGATTCCCTATTTATTTCTTTCAAACATTTCTGATTATTAGTAGAACATTTACCCAAGTTTGAATCATTAATATTCATATTTGTACCATGCGCTGATTCTTCAATATTTTCAATCAAATCGTCTGTTACATTATTTTCTTGGCTAAATTCCATATTATTTTCTGCTACATTTTTTATTTCTAAATTACTATTAGATTTTTGCGGACTTTTTGCTAAATTATTAGTGACGTTAAGATAAGTAGTTAATAACTCAGTATTGTTATCCCAATTAATACCTAAAACCTTTTCCAAATTTTCCAATAACTTATTTGCTTCGGTATCAATTTCTGTATTAATTAGCTTCTTCAGATCCAACAAAAGTGTTGCCGCCGTGACACGTTTTTCTGTAGGTATTGGTGCAATCAGTTCCATTTCCAAATCTTTTATATTTTCTTTTGATATGTTGGCAACAAATTTCCTGTTTCTGTTTATGTGTGGAACATTATCTGTACGCTCCATAACTTTTTTATTGTTTGGATTCGCGTTACTTGTATCAGGAGATATGGGTAATTCAATTAAATTATCGATCTCATCATCAAACGCTGGTAGTAACTCGGACGTCCATAATGGATTGTTAGTAATCAAGTCATCAATGCTTGCTGAATAGAAAATAAATATTATAGATGTTTTGATTATTATTTCCATCTTTTATCAGCTAAGTGCAAAACAAACTTACATCCTGAACTTGTCCTCAAAGCCAACTCCTCAAAAGTTCTAGCAAGAAGTTTTGCTTCATGAAGTATTGATTTATTGACTTTACTTTCATCCTAAAAATTGAATACATTAACATATTTAAACATTGTATATATTATTTATTCACTGTTTACATATAAACGAACATTAATTAAATAATTCGTCATAGTAAAGATGAAAACTTACAAGAAATACTGAATCTGATGAAGTGTCTGAAATGGAACTCTTATATTGATCCTTACCATAATTCATTTGCGGTGAAAATATATCAATATCTATTAACCTGTTATCTGTATCAGATTCTTCCTTTTCCTTCATTACAGTCACACATTCTTTAATATCATTAGAAAAGCTGGAGGTGGTCTGATTCTTCTCGTTTATAGTATTTTCAGAAACATGAAGTTCCGAAGCTCTTGCTTTCAGTTTATTAAATCGGTCTGTTAAATCAGACATTGAAGATCGAGTTTTGGTTGAGGTATTTGCTACTGATGTTACTAAATTTTTTGAAGGCAATGACGCAGAATTGATTCCTTCAATGGGACTCGCTTTTTCATTTAATTTCGTACTACTATCCGACTTTTCGGACGAACAGCTTTCTAAAAATGTTCTGTTGAACGTGTCACTCGATAACATCATCGACAAATTAGTTGTGGAAGAAATGGAATTTAATTTAGTTATCGACGAAATATTTGATAAACTTGAAAATACAGAACTTCCGCTACAACGGCTCTTCAGAAAACCGTCGTTTAAAATATCGAGTGTAGACGATACGCTACATCTACTTTCAGAATTAGTTCGTAATTTTTCTACCATTGATATGTGATCTAAATGTTGTGTTTTTTTCGGCGATACATTATCTCCTTGCGAAAAAGAACGCCGAAGATTTGGCACTTGTAATAATGTAGCGATTGTTGGAATATGCTCAATATTATCTTTACCTGTCTCCAAACCTGTCAAAAATTTATTTTGGTTTCTACTACTTACATCTTTATCTGCTTCAAATAACGTATCGTTCATTATGGACTGATTTAAAATCGACAGATTAATGTCTTGTACTTCTATGCTAGGTAGTACATTGTGTTTATCGTCTGAGAATGAGAGTTTAACAGATATATCAACAGATTTCAAATTATCACTCAATGTGTCAAATTTATCCAACTCAGCTGCTACATTTTCATTCTGTATTTTGTCATCAGCTACATTTCTCTGATTCAATTCCTCATTAATTAAAGATTCATCCAACGTCTTATTAATTTTTAGATTTTGAGAACTTTTCCTTCGTTTTAATGTATAGTCATCAGTAAACTCAACAGAATATGTCCTCAGCTTAGTATCCTTTTTACGTTTTATCCTAAGAGCCTTCTCTAAAGCCACCTCAAAGGGATCATCCTTTTTTTGAATGTATTCTGTAGTTTTATGCAACACCATATCAAAAGGATTGTTCTCTAAACTATCGCGTTTTCCACTGACTAGAGAACTTGTATCGGTGATACGATTATTATAATTACTGCCCGTTGTGTCTGTAGGAACTGGTATTAAAGGCGATGCAAGTCTACAGGTTAACAAGCCCTTTTTATCAGGACTATTTAAATCTATAAGATCGCACATGGTTATCTTTTTATGCATCGGTGTTTCGTATCTTTAATCTCAATAATAATAATCAAACCTCCTCATATAAATTAAATATTATTTCATAAAACGTAATGGAGTATCATAATATTATTTTGTATTATTTGCAAAACAATGTTATGGCAGATCTTAAATACACTAGTGTCCACTTAAGAAGAGACATAAATGAATTTCTTCCTGATTATCAATCTGTAAGAAAGCATTTCTATAAATAACCACTTTAAACACAAATTACTTGTTCCCTATGATATTTACGTACTCACGAACATCAACCAACATCAACGATCAACGTCTAGAGAGTCTACAGTTATCTCACACATTTTGAAAATCTCTACTCCACTGCCCTCTAATGGTCATTTCGGAACTTTAAATATTAAACGAAATTTATTTTGCAACGGATTTTTAATTATTTTAAAACAGATAATATGAATAAATAATTAGATACATATAATATATACGTATCTCATCACTTTTTAAACTATAGTTAAATAATATTATTAAATATATTAATATATTATATAAGTTATTTTAATATATTAATATACCATTGTATTTATAAATATGCAGATATGTCTACACATACAGTTTTTAATTATTAGGTGTTTTGACAACGTTTATAAAGATTGCATTTACATTATTACGACGAAATATAAACAATGTTTTAGATAATTCCAATTGCGATAATAAATAAGTATATATAGAATTGTAGATAATATAGAGGATGATGAGGAAATTGTAAATAATTATAACTGCATAAATATTGTACAATCCTATACTAATTATAGTTGTCTGGTTCAACAGGTTACTACAGAAACTAACTACTGCCTACGTCTTTTAAACTTGGGCTGTAGTAATATCTGCAGAAACTGCGATGGTTGCTGGGGTTACTATATAATTTGCTCACGGGAATATGCACAAGCGTCAGGCGTCAGTCCCAATTCGACAGTTGTACGAACAACATTCGACTGAGCTCAAGAGTTGTACGAGCAACAGCGATAAAGGATCACGTTTCAAACGTGTACTGACGCAAGCCATTTCACTACCGTTCATTGTCCCGTAATCCACATCTAGTAACAACTGATTGAATCCGGCAGAGGACTACTGCAAATTATTACACATGTCTATCGTATGCCACCGGTAATCAAAATTTCGGCGACAAACTTATGAAACCTTTATCAAGCTTTGAAGACGGTACGGAAGATTTGCAAGTTACAGAGGAGGGAATTATTTGCAGCATATAAGTTACAATATTTTATAAGCCTGAATAATATCTAAGCCTACTTTTTCTGAATTTATATAAATATCATTACAAGTATATTGTAAAATCATATAGATAAGTAGGATTTAAATAAAATAAATATCTAAGGGCACTTTTATTGAATCTATACAAATATTATTATAAATTGTATATTTTCGTACAATTTTTTCAATAAAAAACAGTCAAATCATACATATGCGTTATTCATTAATCCCGGCACTATCTCCACTCGTATTCCTAATATCAATTAACCAAAAAAGTAATATTAAATAATAAATAATAACAAAATAATTAATTCTAAAACTTCTAAGTTTGGAAGTTCTGGAATTAGCTCCAATTTTCGCCACCAAAGTGGTGGGAGCGCCACTAAATGTTACATAAATTCCCAAATTTTTCCGGCACTTTTACCATCGATTTTATAGTAAATAAATACGAGTATATGGTTAATTAGAGATTTTTATTATTGGTATAAATGGTATAAATTCAAATACAAATAACAAAATCATATTCCGGATGATGGAGTAGATACATTTCGATTGAACATAGTTTCTTTCTCTTTTTATATCAATTAATGAAAAACTCAAATGCAACATCCGTGGAAGTATCAGACGATATTCCCCTGTGAAATGAATATGCTTGAATATTACAGGCACCACACTCCTATTACATCCGGGTTTTGTACTTAAAAATAAATACTATTACCTACTGAGAAAAAAAAATCATATTTCTTTTCTTCTTCTTTTTTGTTTATACATTTAAATGTCACGATAACGACTAGGTAGAAATAAATTGTAAGCCAAAAAATATTTCGGTCTCCATAAAGAGATTGCTCGTACTCCTCATTTGATAAAGTAGTACACAGTTAACTTTGATATTAACGGACAAATAAAGTTTTGTACGATGTGCAAATATATAAATGCAATAAATCGTTTCAATCTCCCTGAAACTCTTCGTTAAGTTTGATTTAGACGTTATATATTACAGAATAGTTTCCTTGTTCTCTTGTACCCTCGCGAGCAAACTTGGTTTCCACTAGGGGAAAAAGTGGCGTAAGAGAAATGCCTCCTACCACTTGGTAAATGTATTTCAAGTACTGAAATATATGTTAAATCGAACATGAATGTAACATAAAGTTCAGTAATTCCCGATACCAAGTGGTAGGAGGCCCTTACACCTACATTCCTTTTTCCCATAGGGGAAGCCGAGTTTGCGCGTCTTTGTACATATCTCTACAAGTACAGTAATACCCCCGAACTTGTACACAAATATTCTTCGTCAATTCTAAGAATTCTTACAGCAGAGAACAACAAACTGATAGCACATAAAAAATGTGACGAAATACGAAGCGAATTGGGCGACTTTATAATAATATACATATCATTGATTTGAAAGATGTTCAAACGTACCATTTAAAGAATTTAATTAGTTTTCTATAAAACCCATTTACTAATATTGTTAGTTTCCACTGTCGTCGAAAGACATTATTCGGCTAAATTCAAAACAATCTAAGTTACAACATGTTGAGTATCGTTTTTGTTGGGAAACAGTCACCAATAAATTAGTGACATTAAAAAAAAAAAAAAACAGGCAAACAAATATAGAAAATTTTTCAGTTTCATCTGTGATTGTGCCATTTTGCGAGTTTACTTTGTTAGATTTAGTTCCTTGGTGGCGATAACAAGCGATGTACTTTTTTTTCTCTCTTCCCCTTTGAACGGTTGTGACAACCCCAGTAAACGTATACTGCTGCCCTGAAATCGTGTACAAGTTTGGAGGTATTATTGCATAAAGTACTAATAGTGTTGTGGAGTTCTCTTTTTTAATCTCTTCTTTATTATTTTCTTAAGCAAAATATATATCATTCAAGACATTATTTTTCATACGAATTCCTTTGCGTGTATCGATGAGACTGGGAACCCGATTCTCTCGACGTCGAGATTCTCATAAAGTGTCTTCCTGTACCTTTCAAGCATTTTTAAAACGTGCTGTTAGAACTCTTAAGATTACTTTGTGGACTTGTAGTTTTTTTTTTGTTTTTACATAAGACGGCACATTTCACCTCCCTGGGGATCGCCCTAGAACAGAAAAAAGGATCACACTTCTGTAGAACGAATCGAGTGTATTGTATGTCGATTAACCCAAATAGCATGACACGACTAGAATAATTATTACATGATCATTAGTTACATCTTCTAGCGAACATTAATGGATGTTAATGGTTCATGTAGGGACTGGTGAACAGAAGCAATATTGCGTGTTTATTCGTGCATGCATATAAAGATGTATACAGGGTGGTTCACCCAATTGTAAACAAGTCATATCTTTTTTGTCGTCAAAGTCAGAAAAGAATGCTAGAAGAACAAGATGAATGGTTTATTAAGGTGGACTACATATTCACGATCATTTTTTTTTGTAAGTGCAAGAATGTATGTGCATTTTACAGTCGCACTATTTTTTCAAATGAAAATTTTCTTTGTCCATACAGCGAATTCTTATCATTCTACGTAAAAAAAGTAGTATATTAAGGCAACATAAAAGGAAAGTGTCCATTAAAAAAAACAGTGCAATTGCAAAATGCATATACTGGGTGTAACAAAAATGTTGCAGATCCTTGGAATGGGACACTCGTGAGGCGATTTAAAACAAGTTTTTCTGAAGCAAAAATGTTATCTGAGACTATTTTAACGAGATATTAACGAAAAACCAATTAGAGCGCGAGTCCGCCGGCCTGATAACATGTTGACTAAGGAAAAACTTGTTCTAAATCACCTCACGAGTGACTCATTTCAGGGACCTAAAACATTTTTGTTACACCGTGTATATTATTGCACTTGCGAAAAAAAATATGATCGTAAATATATAGTCCACCTTGAACCATTCATCCTTTTCCTCTAACATTTTTTTTTAACTTCAACCAAAGAAGATATGATTTGTTAAAGTTGTGCGAATCACAATGTATATACATACACCGATATAAAATATTCACGCATGTATATGACTTGTATGCACCACTGATTTTATGCAACAAAGTAAGTTCAGTAACTGTTACTTTAGCGTTCAAACCTGTCCTTTGTACGATTGGTTAGAAATGTGTGATAGTAATACCAATGGTATCACCTTACATGTAATACCAACGATAATATATCTCAACACCGGAACTGTTATTTATTGAATATATATACATATATATCCAAAAGACAATGTGGTTAACTAACGAAACGTTCACATTTTACAATTTCATTATTTTGATACACTCCTGATGTTTTAGTTAAGCGTGAGCATGAAAATAAAATGCTGTGAAGAAACAAAAACAAAGCCAAATAATTTGTTGTACTTGAAGCGCGAATATCATTAATAATCGCCGCCTATTTTAACGATTGATAAGTTGAAACAACTTACATAAATCGACCCATCAGTACCATTCGGTCGCTCACTTAATAGGGGTAGAGATATCTTCTCTATGGAATAAGAAGATGGCGTTGATAACACACACCCCGAATCTACTTATTGTACACATATATTTTTTATATTACATCTAACAATATCAAGGAAAAAATCGACAATTTCGAAAAGCTTTGATATATGAAATTCTAATGTCTCTGAAAAATTAAAATACTTTATAGCCACATTGTCTTTAATTATACTCGTAAGAAAATCGCTAGAAGGTTCCTAATCATTTTCAAATCTATGTGTGTGTGACCAGCTATTATATTCATGAAACAAATACTATCATACTAAAGATTGTAGTATTTAAACATTTCTTTCAGCTGCGATTATAAGGTATACAAAGAACTAACTAAAAACCAGTTAATAGCTCTTTAGTGTTATAATTATACATTGTTTACATACCTGTTGATGGTGCAGTTCCTCAGAAGTTCTGAAACCTAAGTTTTCCCTATGTCGAGACACACTTGTGGACAGCTGTTGTCTTTTACACTCCGAAGTGGCCATTTCCTATGTACAGATATAGGAATCAACCATTATTATTAAGATTACTATTAAAATAAAAGTAAACACTCGGTAAAACTTACGTCGCCTTCGTTGTTAAGAAGTGTAGTAGTCATAGTATCTGCTGTGAACCACTTCTGACCCTTCATAACAATATTTGACGGTGGTTCGTGTGTAGCACCAATATCTGATGACCATACCATTACAGTTGCACCTGAATCTATCTTTGCAGTACGATGGAATTTAAATACTGTTTCTAAAGAACCAGCTTTGCGAATAACTTGCCATCCACTGAGCGCTATTTCCTGTAAAAAGGACAGAAATAGTTTTTCACTTACTCTTACTGCTTATGCAGGATGAAGCTATAATCATTACTATCCTTACATCTTCTGAAGCATAAGAATCAAAAAGATATACACTGTAGAAAAAAATACTCGGAGGAACCATTATTTGTCCTTCACAAAATTCTTCTCCTATTCTCGCAGTTTTAAAGATATTAATATAGTAATCATTATTGTCTCTCTTTATAGAAAATAACTTTGAGCGATATATTTTCGGTTTGTCTTACCTTATTGCCTTTATTGGTAAGTTTCACAAATCGTCCTTGAGGATCAGCTTCTGTAATTTCTACATCTCCTCTGGCTGTTCCAGTTATACTGTAATCAGTACTACTGCGTTCTTCACTTTCTTCTAACAAAGTGCGTTTTCGTTTACCACCTCTTAACGGAGTATGTCTTGAAGGAGTACTTCTACCACTGGATACAGCTGTACTAGATTGTACAGGATTGATGTTTAATCTACAAATAAACGAAGTCTTATTACTTATGTGAGCTTATAACTATTTAAAATATTAATTATCATGTACATATTATTGTACTAATATATTAATATATTACTATGTAATTATATATAATTAACATAATACATTATTATATATAAAGTTATATGTATTACCTGGCTTCCTCAGACTCCAAAAGTTTACGATATGCGGCAATTTCCAAATCGAGAGCTACTTTAATATCCATGAGATCTTGATATTCTTGTAGTTGTTGAGCCATCTCGTTACGCAGACGTGATAACTCTGCTTCCAAGGATGCCAAAGTTTCTGCATAACGTGTCTTCTCATTTTCACGTAGCTTTTCTAAATCCCTGTATAAACAATTATATGAGACTATGAAGTTATACAATGATTTAATGAGACGACATTATATGTTTTCTATAAATAATACCTGATTCGTGCATTGAGAGCATTATTGGATCCTTCAAGCTCATTAATCTGTTGACTAAGGCCTTCGACCCTTCTTTTCGTTTGACTCAACTCCTCAACAGCTCGACTAGCAGCTCCGCTGTTACGCTGAGCATGAGCTGTCAAGTTTTTA
The DNA here is from genome assembly GCF_001272555.1 of Dufourea novaeangliae. Classification (NCBI taxonomy): domain Eukaryota; kingdom Metazoa; phylum Arthropoda; class Insecta; order Hymenoptera; family Halictidae; genus Dufourea; species Dufourea novaeangliae. The sequence goes on along the minus strand of NW_015374010.1, from coordinate 1,921,631 downwards.
ATTTTATTTTCGTATAACATCTCGATCTCATCTCTGTTTACTCTCATCTGTGCCTCATACTGATCGCGTAATTCTTGCAAAGATTGCTGTAACTTAGCTTCATACTGTTCAGCAAGGCGACCGTCTATCTCAGAGATGTCAATCTGAAATATATTAGAAACGAAATAAATCTTTATGCATATAGTGGAAACAGATACAATTTAAATAAAATTTATATATGTAGTCATAAAAATATAATATTAACTTATATTTTTGAACTTCAAAATACCAACCTGTCGTTTTGACCTTGTCTCTGTTAACTCTTGTTGGTAAATTTGATCTTTGAAACTAATATCTTCTTTCAAACTTTGAATATTATTTTCAAGAACAATACGCTGTAAAGTTTCTTCGCTAAGATGTTTACGAGCATCTTCTAATAATTCTTTTAACTTTTCTACCTCCTCCTCCAATTCTTTTTCTCTATCAGTAAGCCTTTTACGTTCTGCTTGGGACTGATTATATTGAGACTGCAAATCATTGTAACGTGTTTCATACAGCATTAAATTTTTTTCTGCAATTTGCAAGTCCACTAGTTTTTTATCTAATCTGAAACAAATCAAATAATTACAAGATTTAATATAATGTAATATATTTAATATTATTATGTGCTAATTTTTTAACCATTAATAAAATGAATGTGAAACAAAACTGTTGAAGTATTAGACCTATCAATCTGTTGGAATAATTTTTTCCCGTAATTTTGTTTACATATACTAAATAATAATGAATGACTAATATAAATCATTAAGCACATTTTACATTGATTTCGAGCGAAACAAAATTCTATAAGTGTCTTAAATCGTACACAAAAGGAATACTTTCACAGAATTTCGATCGTTTACTACATTCCGGCAGTCGTGAAGAAGAGGTAAGCTCGCGTGTTTCTATTTCAGGCAGCGACCCACATCGAGAATTTTATTTTCTGCCGTACTGTCCCGAGTCGTCTTAATATTTCGTTATCCTAAAACCTAAAACCTATCAATATTATCTATCAATACTGCTTAAAGAAAAAGAAGAAAAAAACTGACTATAATGTTTCAGTGTTGCGTGAAACATTTACGTAATACAAAAATAATGATAAATGTAAGAATGAGTAAGGTAAACATTAAACGCAAACGCTTAACACAGAATTGGAACTTGCGTAACAATAACAAAAATTCAGGAGTTGAACATAAATTTTACGTGCGACGAAATTGTTCCTTGAGAAATACCAAGTTTGTTCCTTCATACGAGGACGTGCGCGCGTCCTGTCACTAACGTCATTCCTTTTACGAGAACGTCCCTTTTTTTTTACTGTTACAGACGCAAGGTTGCCATCGCATATTCATTTCATACAACGCTATTGGCGTGATAACAGAACTATTTTTTTTAAATCGTTATGTATTATCGTAAATTTAAAAGAAAGAGTTAACAAGGTTGTAAACAAAAGAAGTAAGAATGTTTTGTTTAAAACTGAAAAGTTTGAATCTTTTGGGTAGATCTAGAGATTTTAATGAAGAGTCGACTTCGTGAAACAAAAAAGTGAATAAGGCAGGGGGTATTCGTTGGCAGAACCCCCAGCGGCGTCAACCAAGATGGCCCCTCCCACGCCTTCAACCTGGAATCGGCATGGATATTTTTTCCGGTATTCTCGCTTTATTACAATTTTCAAAATATTATTCTACCCGAACGTATCATAAACGCAAACACACACGTGAAGATAATAAAATGTTTTCTTGTATTGCACGTGCAACAAGTTGTATGCAAAGAGAAACAAACATTTGTTTAGTTCACTACTCTTTCGTAACTCTGGTTGAATTTATGACTTATGGTCCATTTCATTAGTATATGTTTATAAACTTTATATACATTGTATTCAATTAAGGCGGATCATAAATTACAAAATTTTACAGAGATAAAATATAGAAAAGATACTGTAGAGGAGGTGTTTGGATATAATTTCAATCTGCGAAAGCACTTTTCACGGGCAAACTGGTTAATCTTTATTTTTTTGATTTATAAGAGCGGTAACAGTTTTTTGGATGCGTGAATATCGTTGGGAACGTGTTGTCGCGTGCTTCGTGTCTTTTCGCTACCGATAACCTGTCTGTCCCGCAGCAATTCACGCGTATTTATATATAATAATTATATATACATAGATCAGGGTGTATGTATGTGTTGACGGATCGCCGCGACATCGCAAGGCCTGTTTGAGATTCGGTTCAACGTTCATTCTATTGAATCGCCTACAATACCAGTAATTATTTCAGATTTAGGATTGTATTGTCTTTGGTATTATTTCGATTGACTGAACAAAAATAATACCGGTTTTAACTTATAAATGTTTATTTTAACAAAATATAACGTTACCTAAATTTTCAGTTATAATGTAAAATGCAAATAGATGTAAATGACGAGGAATCAAATTTTGAATCAAATGCATCGGATACGTATTGGGTACAATTTTGGTTTGTTAAAAAAGCGTATGGTTTTGTTAATTTTGTCCTTCGCTTCATTGATCGCCAGAGAATATTTCCCGCTGGTTTCAGGATTCTACTCGTATTTTTATCGATTGCTCAACACTCGTCGAAAGGAGGTCAATGTTTTCAGTCGAGGTTATACACGCGCTTCAGATGACATCACCAACCGCATAGTAAGCGTGACGCAACCGGTCGTAGTAACGTCACGTTTCAAGTTAGGCACACCCAAATATTCTAAAATTTTTTTACTAGCGCCCTTTTATGGAACTTTCGGTACTTTATACATTTTTTCTATTATAACCAACAACATAGTCATACTAGGTGACGCAGTGCAGATATAGCAGTATACTTGCAATACATTTTCCTTTCTGTGTACGTTATAAATCACCAATATAATGCATTAGTATACCTTGGAAATTCTTATCATTCCATATCTATCATGGAAATGCACTGACGAGAATACCTACACGTTCGTTCCGATAAAACGTAAGCCGCGATTCTTTGAATGAATGTCTCGCTCACATTATTGCTCTTATGTGAAAGTGCCTTTCACGTCTGGCATATTAAAAAAAATTTAACCACTTGCTTCATGTCTTTATTCTGGCAAAAATACTCCAAAAATTGTGTTTTGTTTACTTTAAAATAATTAAAACTTTTATGCTGTCAAAATTTTATTTAAAAAATTTAAATACTAAAACTGATCTAGAAGACTATGATTTTTCATTAACACCTATTAGGCCAATGCTGGTACCCATAGTAAATAGTTATGTGCACTTCATTAAATATTTATGGAGGCACTTTTATATTAGTAATACAATTACTTATAGAAATAGGAAATCACAATAATATTCCTAAAATGTAAATATATTGATGCTGTAATCGTTATAAGTGTAAATATTTAATGATTCTACCCCTAATTTTATTCATGATGTAAACAAAAATAGCATGTAAATAGCATACTTAAAAATAGCATTTAAAATGGACCTGTAATATAAGGTTTGAAACTGATGGAATTAAAAATTAAAAATTATTAATTACCACACCAAAAAAGTAATCTTTAACTTTCTAAGTTTGCTCTAATGTCTTATATACATTTACACATTTTAATTTCCATAATATTCACTAATTTGAAGAACCATATTTAATGTAACTTCCCTTATCATAAGATCTATTTACATAAAAAAATCTAATACACATTTTACAAATACGCACAAACATCTACATTAAGCATAGAAACACACATTGAAGTTACGGTGATCTCATAGACAGAAAAAGTTTTGTATAAACTGCTTTACTGAACTCTAGAGGTATACACATATGTATGTACATGAATACTGTATATCCTTGACACATACATATGTATATTTTAATCATAGATATCAATAATGTATACACATCCATAGATATCAATAAATAATACTAATAGTGTTTCTACAATTCAAGATTTAACGTATGAATATTTGGTTACACTCTTTAACAAAAAAAAAAACGTGGGATCAGTAGACTGCAGGATATCGAAATAAAACAAAAGAATGCGTATGGTATCCACGGATACATACAAAGTATGCAGAAAGTATAAGTTATTATACACAGTGTGTAAAAATCCGTGGTAACCGGTACTAACAGTTCAAACTAATATATTTCATCAAATATGAATTCTGTAACAGTCTCCGACCCATCCCATAGAAATCGAGTTTGCACAGGCTAATAGATTTGAGGCGCTTAATCCTCGCAAGAGGCATACGAATCGAGATGCAAGGAGAGACTTACTTGGTTTTAAGTTCCTCATTGTGGTCCCATAATCGTTTTGTATCAATCTCGAGTTTCGCTCGTTCTTTCGCTGTGTCATCTAACAGTTTTCTCGCATCGGATAATTCATGGTCGTACATCAACTTTATGTTGGATACCTCGCGGGTGATAGTCTCCTTGGTGGTTTCAACCTCCCGCGACAGTCTGGAATTCTCCGTTTCCAGGTGTCGTACTTTGTCAATATAACAAGCCAGTCGATCGTTCAGATTCTGTAAATCGTTTTTCTCTTGGAGACGAGAATAACGGGTCGGGCTTAAAGGACTGCCCGGCCTTTGGCCGATCGGCGTTGACGTGAATTGTGGCGACTGCACATTGCTGCTTGAGCTCGTCGACGCGGTCTTCTTCGCTGCTTTCGTTGACATTTTCTCACAATATTCGATCTCCTTTATTGCACTATCTCACTGACCGTCGCGCAATCGAGTCATCAACTTGGTGCACGATAACACAGTGTCCGTGAAAGACGCTCAAAGCGATAAAAAAAGAACTACCGAAGCTCAATTCCTCTGCCTCGTCAACGGAAGAACTGTTTAGCGGTGACGCCAACGTTAACAAAGCAACCTTCTTACATGCATCCTTATATTGCGTTAGTAAACGCAAGAGAGCGCTCCGATAGGTCGCGTTCAAGTAAGCACGCCGCACACCGACCAATTACACGAGCTTTTCTTGCAACCGGGTACCAATCAGTACCAATGGGAAGTGATTTGTCAGCGTTAAAACGCGTCGATCTTAAAGACTACTATTGCTAAGACATAAGTGATTGTAGATAGGTGACTCTTAGTGTAATTAGTCGCATACAGCGTTAATCGTTGTGTTTCATAAGGAAACACAAAAGAAGGAAATTTGAATCGTATTAGAATTAATCTTGGGATATGCAAAGTTTTGTCCACAGACTAGGTACAGAATAGACCTATCATCTAATGCTTTTTTCTGTTCCACGTTCGGAGGGTACGTAGCCCTATTACCATTTTAGTACCAATATCCGACGTTACCGATAAAGCATGAATTTAGAGTATTATTAGCACAAATGAAGTGTTATATTCTCCATTCATATATGCGTGCATAGACATATACAGAGTGGGGCAATAACTATGTCCACTTTGAATATGCCGTTATTTGTAATAATATGAAAAAATGTTATATACAAAACTTACACGGTATAGAGGGGGGCATATTAAATTAAAGCGGGCAAATGTAATTCCCCTAGCAAGCAGGGAGCATTGGTGTGCACTGGTGTGCACACATTCCGGCTTGAAAAATATGCCGACTTCCTGAGGCGGCGCGAGTGAATCTTCCTTTTTCAGCGCATCCATTGACCATGCCGTTTACAGCAATGGCGGTATAGGTATTTCACTGAGAATACAGTGGATTTTCTGCAAAGTAAGTGAACATTGTATATACCTCATTTATTCTTCTTTACGTACCTATGTTAATCACGTAACGCTGTGCATTCGTGTGAATATTTATACACAATTTGTACTGTTGCAACGTTTACAGGATGATCACGATTTGAGTGGGTAAGGTCTAAATAGTTGTACTTTTATAGCTACCAGAATTCAGTTTCTTCCATATTGATCAGTGTGTTAGGCAATAAAACTTAATCCTACCCGTGAAAAATAAAAAAACGCGGGTTACCTGTAACAATTATTACTCTAAGATTTTGCCGCCTTATGAGTATAGGACGCCAAAGAATTCGCGGTAATCGCCCTCGACATCTTAGGTTAGGACAATTTTAAGAATTTTTCGATTATTCTGTCTAATTTAACTGTAATTCATAGAATTTTTAACTTCAACTATTTCAGGTGCGCTACGTAACATGTGTATTTTTGTCCATTTATGTATTGTTGAGTCTAATATTAATAGAAGATTATTAGACAATGCTTTGTGCATTGTGTGTTAAAAAGGGTAAAGGAAATCAAAAATATCAATAATGAGATCACACTGTGTGTTTCTGTTTATTATGTTAAACACATCTTTTATAGTACAATATTGTACAAGTTATGTTTAATATATTTTTTGATTATCATTATTGTGTTTGTATAATAATTCTAATACATACATTATATTTCTTATTTGAGAAAATCATTAGCTCTCTTCTGTTCTTCTTTATTTATATATAACACTTTAATAACTGAAATCACATGGAGAAATATATATTTAATAAAACTAATGTCCTTGTGCTTACATTAGATATAAATTTAATATGTGCTGCTAGTTATGGTTAATTCTTTTTTCTGTTATAATTATACTTTTAGGTAATATCTTCAATTTTATTATCTGAATGGACAATAAGGTCAACATCTCAGAAGTAGAAAATATTTCAATGATCGGATCACCTGAAATCTTTGACCTACCTGAATATCCAGAGATATCAGAGACATTAATAGTAGAAGTAGAATCTACTGGTCTCAGTCCATTAACGTCTTCCTTAGATCATACACTTAATCTCCAAGACGATAAATTACTTTCATCTGAAGTTAACATGCGCTTAGAAGAATCATGGTAAAGAATAAATACATTTATACAAACTTCAGTGTTACAAACAATATGCAAATTATGTTATTCATTTTATTTTACTGTAGGGCTGAAGCAAACAGTTCAACATCAGATTATGCCATTCCACTACCACCGCCACCTGGTTTAGGTGATTTCACCGATGTTGGTGCAGATTCTATTGGCGATAGTGGAATTGGTATAGAGCATGGTCCATTTTTACCACCTGGTACACCAGCTTTAAACAACTTGTTTTCAGAAGGTGGTGATTCTCAAGATGATTCACCAATGGGTATTTATCTTTTTATATAAGTTTAATGTCTAGATTTGCAGATGAGTTTTCAACAAAGTAATGTATCGTCTGTGCCTGTACTTTCAGAAGATGCATTGTTACGTGCAGGTGTATGTGGTCTTCGTAATCTCGGTAATACCTGCTTTATGGCTGCTGGTTTACAATGTTTAACTGCAACCCCACCCGTCTTGCAACATTTTTTGGATTTGCAGCAAAGAGGGGAGAAACTACCTCCTCCTGAATCACTGATGGCACATTTTAGTGTACTACTCAGCAAAATGTGGTCTGGTAGATACAGTGTTCTCAGGCCTATTGAATTTAAACAAACTTTAGGGGCTTATCATTCACAATTTAAAGATTACAGACAGGTAAACTTATATCATCACCTGTAAACTGATTTAATTGTTAAAGGAAAGAATACAAATAAGATTTTAACAATGATCGCAATTATTCACAGCACGACTGTCAGGAATTTCTGGCTCTTCTATTGGATTCCTTACATGAACAAATGAATACTGCAAAGTGTACAAAGAATTGCGAAACTCCTTCATCTACAACTACTGCCAACTCGATCAATACAGTTGAGAATTCAAATGGGAAAACTATGTCTCCAATTACTGCCACTAGTAATTCCAATTGTAACTCGGACTTGTTGGAGATGTACGATTGTCTGCCATCCCCAGAATGTCCTAATAGTCCTAATGTAACAATGGCTGGCTCACCCAGAGGTAAATACATTTAATGCAATCTATAATTTAATACGACATTCATCATAATAGATTATGTAATAAACGTTACCCTTCAGATTTAGATTCACCAATAGGCGAGTTAAACAGTACTGCGAATTCACCCCGGGGATCACCTTTGAACGACGGCGATGATGATGAAGAGACGCTCGATTCCGATGAAATAGTTGAAGGAAAATCAAACAGTTTTATTCATAACAAAGTTGATGGAAAGGAGAATGAAGTCGCTCCTTCGTTAAGGCTAGACACATTGATAGAACTTTCGAAAAACGTTCCCAAGTATCACGGTCTTTATGATATTCATAAAGAAGCGAAAACTAGCAACGCGAACTTCTTAGTTACGCAACAGGAATGCAACAATGAGATTCATTATGATTCACAGAAGTATCCGAAAGAGAATGTCCGTAGAATGCCGTTGGATAACTCGAATTTAATGGAGAATCATGATTTCGACAATAAAAGCGTCAGTGTTAAAAGAATAAAAGAGGTTAACGTTCAAAAAGTCAATTTCGGCGTGGATTACGCATCGAGCGGTTCCGACATAGAATATGACAATGGTTTAGAGAAATGTAATGTGAAACGCATGAGGCTAGATGATCAGGAGAAGAATCATAAACGCGATGGGCTTGGAAGCATTAGTTCTCAGTGCACACGGGTTTGTCAAAGTAACGGTAATGGTGCTATAGCTGCGCAAGATGAGATCGAAGCGGATAAACATTGGGCAAAACACTTGAGATCTAATAGGAGTATAATTGTTGACACTTTCCAGGGACAATTTAAAAGCAAGGTAATGTCTGGACAGTCTAATATTATATTTCTCATGGAGACTAGCCGTTGGGGTAATGTCTTACATAATTAGTTTTTACCGTCAAATGTCGTCTCCAATATTAAAATTTAGTATTTATACCTTCTTGCTTTGTGAAGTGTAAAAAGCAGGACTCATTTTACTCATACATATTCGCTCGAAAATTTTCCATCTCGATCGTTCAACGTAAATTGAGAGTTTTATAATTTCTCAGACATGAATGTTTCCATTTTACTTGTAGGTTGTCTGTGCAGTGTGTAAGCACGTTTCAGTCACATACGAGCCTTTCATGTATTTGTCAGTGCCACTGCCTCATGCAATGGAACGGCAACTGAATGTCACGTATGTTCCGGCAAATGGCGAGCAACCTATAAAGTGCGTCGTTTCATTAAACAAGCAAGCACGTATTGGAAAATTGAAGGAGGAATTGCTGAAGACACTTGGCAAGGAAAACATAGCGGTGGCAAATATTGCACTTGCAGAAGTCTTAGAAAATCATATATCAAAGATTTTGGTAAGCATTGGAGAAGAGTATTTAGTAAATAGTTATATGTATCAAATATGTACGTACACGTTTTTAATACGATTTAGTCAAGTTCATGAGTTCATGAGTTCTCAAAAATTTTTTATATGATTTATCGACTTGATGTGTATATTATTTTCATATAAATCTGCAAGCCAGTCGATTGATCTGTGTAATTGAATGATTTCATGAACAGGTAGTTTATAGTATATTGAACTTCATTAGAAACCAAGTTTAGTTTTATGTTTGATCTTACGGGATAATGGTGCGTGAGTCTTTAAGCTTCGTAAGAGAACAATTATGGAGGGTGAAGAAGACGGCTTGTCGAGTAGTCTCGATGATCGTTGATACTACCCTCCAAGAGCAAACATTATGGAAGAACACTCTCGTAGCGTAAAGCATTAGTTACGAGGCTACAGTCCATCGTACAATCTTCTTCGTCGTTCTTGTTTCTACGACATGCGTTCTCGATTTTGTCTCTTGTCGTGCATGCCCTTTGTTTTTTGGCCGTAAATGGTGGCCACGGTTTCTCTTCTATATTATTTTACCCTTGCACCGTAGGTATCGAGACTTACGTACATTGCTTGCTGTAGCTTATCGCACTAGACGGAAATGTCACTGTTGGATTGTACATCAAGGTTTTAAATTTAAGGATGACAATATACTCTTGAGACACATCAATGACACGAATCGATCTATATACGCCTTTGAACTCACGGAACCACCTGACGCGTATACTTCAGTGCCAGATGGTGGTGGAGATCGTGTGATGGACACTGACGCCTGTCAGAAGTCTGCAATCACGGGAGAGGAAGTTTCATGTACGATTTGTCTCGAGGAATTGGACGGAGATTTGAAGAGGCATATCGGACATACATGTAATTTTATCATGTGTGATAACTGTATCGAGGTGAGTTTCTTCATTCTATTATTTACTATTGATCATACATCGTATTACACATTTTTGTTTTTTCTTTAACTTGATCGCTCGATTGTTTTTTATTATTGTCGCGATGCTTTAGAATAACAATTTGTTCGTGAAAACCCAATGATGAAAACGGCAGCTTCAATCTAGCGGTAGGGGTGTGCATGCAAGGTACTCGGTTACCACTATTTCACCCCGGGAAGGTCTGAGATAAAATCCTTGCACGTTCTAGCCGGACGGTACCATAAGGGTACGTACGGGAACCAGAAACAGCTTTGCGTTATTAATTAGCCGGGGAAGCTTCATTAGAAGCTGAGGTGCTTGGTAATGTAAAGATGGAAACCCGTATGATTCGCTATTTGAGTACAATCCGCAAGCCAGAACATTTATGTTCTGGAACTCAATTCAGACTAATCTGAGGCTGCCGTGTACTGAGGGTACCATACTACTGATTAGGAGTGTACACATTTGCTCAATCATTATGTATATGTTTATCTTTAATGTTCTAAGTGTAGTATAATTACGTAGAAACAATTTGCAACTGTATGTAATATATTTAGAAAAGAGCTATATAATTTTATACCTTATGTGTACATAAAATGAAAGGAACGTATATTTAATACGTACAAACCTGATAAAGTATAATTTATTATCGGTACATGTTTGATTTTACAGAATTACTTCAAGGATCACACAGAACCTCAATTGTGTCCAATGTGTCCAACGTACATAACTGCGTCAGCCTTTATTAAAATTGATCAAACAGGCCGACAGAGGCCTGCTGTTAGAATCTTAAATGTACCGCTGGTCTTACGGCACGACACGACGAATGAAACGACGAACAACCGTAAAGGAACGAAACTTTTCGGTTATCCGCATTTAGTGAGGTTACCTTCAAGAGTGAATGCTAAGGACCTGTATGACATTGTTAAAAGAAACGTACCGCAAGAAGGGGATTACACGATTCATTTTGTTACTGGCCAGGTTAGAATGGCATGATCAATTATCCTTATGAACATTGACGAATTCATAAACAATTCGAATAATCGTATACATAAAAGGGACGATTGAAGAATAATGAAAATGTTTCTCTGCAGGGCCATCATTGTTCTCGTTGTATCTATACTGCGCACTGTACAGGTTGTAATGTGGCTGATATCGGCATGATTGCCTTACAAAATGGAGACACTCTAGCTGTGCGTTACACAGAACATGTTCCTAAGATTGCACCTCTGATTGAACATGTCAGCGTTAGCAAGCAGAGGCCGTATCATCCGTTGTCTTTATACGACTGTCTTCAAGCATTTAGCCAGAGGTATATTTTACATGTAATTATAGTGTCAATTTATGTTTATTGTAAGGTAGACAATATTAATGAAGGCAACTCTACGAGAAACAAAATATATCTTTTGCAATGAAATGCTTTTACAACTGCTAGGTAAAAGTTACTTGTGCATCTTTACCTAAGGATGTGTTCATTGGTGCTTTTTAATAGCGTGTACTTTAATGTCCTTAAGTCCAAACACTGATTTACATAAATAATTTCTGTACATTTTTAGCGAAACGTTAGATGAACATAATCCTTGGTTTTGTCCAAAGTGCGAACGAAATCAGTGCGCCACGAAAACGCTCATGGTTCACAGATATCCCAAGTTCCTCATAGTTTATTTGAAGCGGTACGTATACTTTTAATCGTATAAAAACTTGTTTACATATCATTTTAATAATAGTTCAATAATTTTCTCTATCGATGTATATTGCAGATTTGTCTTTTATGAGTGTGCTAGTATGAAGTTAGACGATAAAGTGACATTCCCTTTGGTTGGCTTGAGTGTCGGTCGACACTTATATGACCTCTATGCCTGTGTTTGTCATTTTGGAGGTATGTATCCGTTGTTTTATTTGAATTTGTTTTTTTTTTTTATTTCCCAGTCCATCAGAGAGCCATTCAACTATTCTGTTTTTTTTTTAACGAAAGTATCTTCACTTCGCGTGAAAACATTTAGAAAAATCGAAACTCATTTTCACATTTTGGTTTGCATAAATATTAACTGACCTTGAATTAAAAAGTGTCTGCTAATTATTTGTAGGAGTATCGGCTGGGCACTACACGGCGTACGCGAAGAACCCTCGTACAGACGCGTGGTACTACTACAACGACGAAATCACAAGCAGACAGAAGCCTCAGGAGGAAGATTTTAGCAATGCTTATATACTTTTCTACAGTCGGCAAGGGACCAATTTAAAACCGTGCAATATATAACCAGTGCTGAATCAAAGAACCTGGCGAACCTGGAAAAGTGTCAGTGAGACGGAAAGAGTGGGGAAAGGAATGATTTATAGGCAGTTAAAGTGGAGGTTTCCTAGGTGTTGCGATCACGCGTTTACCGAACTGCATCGTATTGAAGGAAGACTGTTCACAAATGTGACTATCTATTTTTCCTGTTGATCTGCTCATGGCCAGTCTCCTTCGTGTCTCTTCTCCTTCCCTGCGCGCGTTCTCCCATTTCTAGCTGTTTGGAAAAATCTCTTGCGAACATCTTACAGGCAGTGCCCCGCGTGTACGATCTAATAAACGTGTCAATTTGCTGACTGTCAAATATCATTAACTATAGGACATGCGTTTCTTTCGGTGACCATTTGTTGTATACACGAAAGATGTTCTTTTTTGCGGTCGTTAGATCGTCGATAATGTTCAATTGTGAAAACAGATTCTGTGTCCGGTCCAGTACATATATATATATATATATATATATATATATATGGGAGAAGGACTGAGTGTATTTATACCGGCTAATAAATGTGTAAACAAGCGTCAAGATTGTACAGTAGGTGATTAAACGTAGACTCCAGGAATTTGAACAGACGTAATTTATTAGCAAATCAAAGGTGATCGTTTCGACTAGAAGACACTTAAAAACATGCCCGTTTAACGACAGAATGTAATCATTCGCTGTATCATTGTTTTTCTTTTCTCCTTTTACCCGAACGGTTGTAATCTGCATGTACATTGTGTAGCAAAAATGAACGTTGTATTTGCAGATTATTTATTAAATTAGTTTTGTTGTAATTTTATTACAAGATATCCATTCTACTTGTTATATTATTATATATATATAATATATATATAATAATAATACGTAATATTCGTATTCACACGCACACACACGACACACGCATGCGTATAATACATAATCAATCATCATACCCGTTGTCAGTGTGCTGTCCTGTGATCCGATAACTGTATTATAATGTCCGTCGAGACGTTTTCAAAAATCGATTGAAAAAATAATTGTAAAAATCGCGAGATCGGATCGTGTTTAAATTGATCGTAGATTGAACTAGACTCTTGAACGGCTAGAGGTAACTGTAATCCGCACAATGTTTCCGTATTCACTCGGATCGAGTGAGCTCGTTGCTATTAATTTGTCTAATTAGTCAGACAACATTTACAATTTGGGAACGAATTATTGGCAATAACCTATTGATTCTTACGGTCGTTTTTAAAGGGATTTCAGAATATCGCAAATACAATTTGGTCAGTCTCCCGAAATTTTGTTCAGGCGTCAGTTGAATCGAGCTTTGGTGAGGTGCACAAAGAACGGATGAGTAAATATCCTGAAATATAATGATATCGACAAAATGTTATTAAATAAACTTATGAATCTTTTTGGAAGACACGCCTTCCAACGATATTTTCTTTTTGTACTAAAAAAAAAAAACAAACTTGTCGATGTAGGTGCTGTCGAGTCTAAAGATATTAGATAACAATTGTACCTCCCGAAACACTCTCACTTAGTCTAACAACATCTTCTGATATCTTGAATATTTTCAGAGGTGTTGCCCTGTGATACTTCGTGTACCTCACCGTTATAGGTCGTGTCGGATATGATATTAAAGAATACTCTAAGATGACTATCTTGGAAAACTAATTGTACCGTTTATAGCCATCGAAAAAATTCATCCGAAAAAAGTCGACGTATGTAGATACAAAGACGGAGAAGGATATGCAAACTCGAGGGAAACTAAGGCCACCGGTAGGGTAACGATTAGGATACGTTAAATATTCATGTAAAAGATGATCTTTGGTATGTACATTAAAAAGTCTTATCGATAATGTTCCGCGACAAATTGTTCGCGCGTAATTCTTCGTTTTAACGATGATAAATTGTGTTCCGTACACGCTGCTCGACGATGGTGTCCAAAAAATACGTGTCGCAAATTGTTGGACGAGCGCGTCGTATCCGCGGAAAAAAAAACCGTTCTTTTAACGATTCAACGATTTAACCACGAGTTAATGGTGTTGGTGTTAGAATATATTTCTCAAAATTTCTTTCAACCGTTCCTTCTTCTAATCCGAACAAAAGGAAATGCTACAATCGTATATGTACTAATTCTTATCGATCGAACAACGCGGTGATACCATCGTACATGTTCTCGTTCGCCATCCGTGTTTCCGGCGCGCGGTCTATTTAGTTTCTTCGACTACATCTAAACGTTCTGTGTGTGTATCGTTGGCCGAACAAATATTTTCTCGGTTCTTTAATGCGAAGACACTGTGAACCATACCACTGACCCGGGATGTACCAAGCCGCCGATCTCGCAGTTTATTGTTCTAGTCTCTCCGTTCAGGACGAACAACGCATCGTTCGACGGGCTGACCATGTACTTGCCGAATATGCCGCTTTGTACGATCGGTCTATTCGGATTGCCCCATTTGGTTAAATTTGCTGGCGCGGCTTTTCCTACGCCGGTTATCATTTCCACTTTGCCTAAAAGAGAAGAAAGGTAAACTGACAGTTGGGTGTCAAGCGGTGTGGTTCTCTTCAGGATCATTTAGACACTATTGTGGTTATAATGACGGTACTAGACTTATGAATGTATACGTGTATATACAGGGTGGGGCAATAACTATGTCCACTTTGAATATTGCTGTTTGTAATAATATGATAAAATGTTATATACAAAACTTACACGGTATAGAGGGGGGCATATTGTGAAACAAACATTTTCTGCGTGGGTGAAGGCATAGGGGAGATTTCAAGGTCATCTCTATTTTTTTTAATGGAATGCTATGTTTTTTTTTATCGCGATGTGATAGCCGGTGTTAGGTCTGGGCTAGGTTCAGC
This sequence comes from Dufourea novaeangliae, assembly GCF_001272555.1. Lineage (NCBI taxonomy): Eukaryota > Metazoa > Arthropoda > Insecta > Hymenoptera > Halictidae > Dufourea > Dufourea novaeangliae. The sequence goes on along the minus strand of NW_015374010.1, from coordinate 1,906,414 downwards.
GAGCTATCATTGAAGGTCATGCAAGGTCAAATGTGGTAGTAAAATAAACTTTCTTACATTATTTTAGAATAGATTTAAGGAGTGCCTCTGTTCATGGCTGTGTCTAAGTAAACTGCAGGATTTTAAAAACGTAAAAAACAAGGAATTAGAGTATGAAATCTCACCAGTAGAGAGGTCGAGGAAAAGGATGTCCTCTTTATCAATGGACGACGCGTAGATATCGTAGCCGTGGGTCGTCTGCGATGGATAGAGCGCAATGTCACTGATATTTAACGTTGTTTTCACGTCAAACGCGAAGTTTAATCCATCAGCTGGAAAGAAAAACAGCTGCCATTGATTAGTTGCCAATAACTAACTTGTGCAAAATTATAGGAAAATAATTAAGAATTACGTGATATTTCTTGTACAACGAGCGTCACCCCTGAATTCTGCTTGGCCAAAGTGACAAGGTGTCTGGAATCAGGCGAGATTGTCGGTCTTCCCAGGAGATTCGGTTTGTGAGCTAGGACGGTGTCGGTGAGGTAGTCTAATAACAGTTGACCCGTTGGACGATTGGTAATCGGCTCCTGACACTCGATTATGACGAAACCGTCTAGAATACAGTGGGATTTATATACGAATTTATGGCGGATACAATTAAGTGAACAGTAGCCACGAATGACATACTTACAGAGAACCGAAAATTGAACATTCACCGGGACACAATTGTAAGAACTCAAATCGGCGCTTCGTGTGTACTTCATGTTTTTCAGGTCCAGCTTGTACATGCTCCGTTGGTTCGTGTGACTCACGTAACCGTACTTGAATGTATCCTCGATGTCCTGAAATATTCGAAAGATACACGAGGCCGTTCCATTTTAATCATCGCGGCACAAATATCGCGGTGGTGATAGCATAACTGTTCCACCAAGAGAATTGGGAAATAGCTTTGGGGGAGGTGTTTAGTCACCCTTTCTTGGAGAACTTAAAGTCATTTATTAAATATTAATTTAAATATTGATTATAAATCGACACGAATTTCATAGGCTGATTTACTGTTTTAATACTCAGATGTCGAAACATCTTGCAGGTATACCGACGAGCAAACTTGGCTTCCACTAGAAGAAAAAGTAACGTAGGGGAAGGACCTCCTACAATTTGGTTTCGGGAATCATTAAAATATTATGATTATTTATTTTAGTACTTGAAATCAATTTACCAAGTGGTAGGAGGCCCTTCCCTTACGTCACTTTTTCCCCTTAACGAAAGCCGAGTTTGCTCGTGGGTATACATACTGCCAGAGTGTTCTCAAAAGTATGCTATTATTGAATTTCAAATTTAGAATAAGATTACAGTAAATCATCGATGAGTATTCGAAGGCTCCTTGGCATTGAACATGAAAGATTTCATAAACCAATGACCACATACGACTCAAACAAATATCATTGGGTTCAGAATTTCAAGCTCGATCATTGTGCCAGGCCACATTAAAAAGTCAGCGTTACACCGAGGACCTCTCCTTATCAGTGCTGAGGAGCCTTCTAAAGGAGATTTCTAAAAAATGTTAAGCATCGTGTTATTGCTGCGGACCACTGTTTTTCAATGATTCAGCTTCAATCGCGTAAGGGGTAGACCATCGAAACTTGTGGCTCAGGTGTAGACCATCGACCTACCTGTGGCTCAGGAATATAAATGTTTTGGATAATGTCGAACTGCGCATCGATGGGCTCCGGTCGGATGGCTTGGTGTTTCTTCTTCTGACTGGCGTCCTCGATCACTTGCACGGTTTTCACACCGATATCCTCTTCGCTTCGCCAATTCAAGACCCACACCTGATCGAGAAAGGGGACGTACCAAAGCTGGACAGGCTTTTTATCGGTGGGTATCACCTATACAAACGCATTCACATTAATTTCCTTCAATTGGACAGACGAAAAATAGGTATTGTTTTACGTACGTCGACGACCACCATCTGTATCTCGCTGATAACGAGCACCCGGTCTTTGTCTGGCTGGCTGACATAGACGTATCGACTTGCTACGTTTATCGCTTGGCCCCAAGAGCAAGGGACGCCCATGACTCCGCAGACGTGTTCCTAGGGCATAGAATTAAGAAATAAGTAGAAGTTTTCTATTAATTGTCCCTACACAAACTAGTTGATTATAATTATATTATACACTGTGTGGCATAATGTAAGATTTCAATCTTCATGTATTGTGATTAAAATGAAAACGAACCATTTTTCTTTCTACGGAATATAATCTATCCTTTTCTCAAGGAGCATTATTTCTAGACACGATTTCAAACATTGGTTCGTCTTTATTCGGACCACAATACATAAGAATTGAAGGTTTCAAGATGGCTTCATAGTTATGCCATGCAGTGTATATAAAAATTCAATGATCTCACCTGAGTACCAGGAATAATGTCAGTGGACCGAATTACGTGTCGTAGCCGACACGCGGACGGCTCGTACACCAAAATGCCCCACTCGTGGAATGTGAAGAACCTGCGTTCCTCGCTAGCGGTGGCTAAACGGGAAATCACTGTGATTTATTTATTTATTTATTTTAAAGGTGCTCACGCTATGCGGGACACCATGTATTTCTTTAAAGTTACAATCACGTTGTAAATTATCTTGTTAATAGACGGCCAACAGAATCGGTCACGACGACATACGTACTTTTCAGGGCAATATTTTACAATTGTCGCTACTTACTCGGCGTCGGTTGCTCCTGAACGACCAAACTGCTAATGTCCCTGGTGACGCCACCGATACTGCTCGCTTGGCACATGTAGGCACCAGTATCAGCGTAATCGACATTCCTGATGATCAGTTTCGTACCGTTACCAATGACATTGTATTTGTCCGGTTGATCGTGGTTCAAGGGCTCGTCATTTTTCAGCCACTGCACCTGCGGAAGTGGTTCACCGGCCACATGACACTTTATGGTTGTCTCGTCCTTCAAGCGTTTCGATTGAAAAACCGGTGTCACTTTTACCTCGGGGACAGCTGAACAGAAGGGAATACACTGTGAACGACTGCTTGATAACTATAACTGGACTGCAGATTTAAGGTGTGTATCCACTTCTTACAAGTGGATACTCACCTTTATGCATTTATACTCTATACTGCCCTCTTTAGCTCAATTGTCCAAACAGTTTCAAACATCGGAGAAAAATATGATTTTAGAGTTTTCTTTCTGTCGTACTTGATTTTTATCGTGAGATATCTTAATGTAGGAAACGTGTTGAATTATATTTATTTCTTTTTCACACACAGCTTAAACACAAATAATCGAGGCATACACGTAAGTGATGACTTACAATTAGGATTATCTAATTTAGAAAATGTTGCATAGGATAATATAAAGTAGTAAAGTCATCTGAAAAGCAGTCAGGATAAATAAATTAAACTGTTTCCAGAGCCCTACGGAGTACGCAAGAAAAAAACTTACACTAATTAACACTTGAACTAACGTGAAAAACTTTTGAAAATTTTCTAGTGTTAAGAAGTGAAAAATACATGTAGCTCCGTGTTTCGAAAAATTTTGAAAGATGATAATTCGTTAGACGGGACATTTTAATTAAGGAGGGCGGTATAGGGTTCTGTGAAGAACAACGAAAGACAAAATTTTCATTCAGATGCAACGTGTTTTCTATTTTCTTCTGAACCCAACACGATACTCAAGGGAAGAATTAAGGAATTCCAACTTTTCTTTTTGTCTTTATAAATAACTTTAAAAAATGTGATTTTTCATAAAAATCCGCAGTCTAACTGTAACACAGTGCGAGAGGAACATACTGTGAATGGTCAGTACGTGCGTTTGCACAACGTCCTGATTTCTAATCGCGTTACAGGTGTAATTCCCAGCGTGCATTAGCTGCACTTTCGTCAGATAAAGGCTGCCGTCGTTGAAAACTCGGATCTACAAGAGGAAGAAAAAGAGTCATTAAATGGAAGGAACTTTCGTTTTATGGATACCGATGGAACGATGATTATTTTATTTTCGGAAAAGTAATTAGAGCAGGGGCGATCGTACCTTGGGCTCGTTCAAAGTTTCCAGATCGGCCCCATTGCGCCGCCATACTAATGGGGGCGGCGGTGTGCCGGTGACATCGCACTTGATATCAATGTTATCGCCCACGCTGGCCGAGATGTGATTCACTTCGAGAGATTTGTCGAGAGATACCACCGAGACGCCTGTAAATAATTGCGCTAGTTTCACGAACGCTTTGGGCCGTGGCCATTAGTTGATGCAATATCGGACATATCGCTGGTGAGGAGGATCAATTACGGGAAACTGAACACCTGATTAGGTTCTAGTAGGTTTGGTAATAGACCAATATGTCAAAGAGCTTTAAACGAAACTGGTATTAAACGATAAGTTAAGTTGAGTAACGAAAGCGTCGAAATTTCGAACTCCATCGTTTTCTTGTGGCAAAAACGTTTTCGTTCACTGGCAAGGGAATTTTGATACTTTAAAAATGACAATTTTTTTTTAAACTTCGCAGGTTTCTAGGGGACCTCGATAGAAGCATTGGGTAATTTTTCATTTTTGCCGATATTCGGTTTTTCAGAGTGAAAGCACCCCTTAAATGTTAATAGGTATGTGTTTTCCCATTTTCCTGTATATCTTGAAAACTATAGTAGATATCAAGAAAGCTATTAGAATGTAAATTTAATGGGTTTTGTACTCTATAAAAGTGTGTAACCAAAATTGTTGAAAATTCATTTTTTAAGTAAATTAATTAATAAACAAACGCGTTTTTAACAACTTCATTACAGAATTTTATAGAGCGTAAGAAGCCATTACATTTTCATCGTAAAAGTTTTTTGGTATCTGCTATAGTCTTCAAGCTATACAGGAAAATAGGAGAACTTATATTAACCCTTGCATTCCCAAATTATTTAGAAATTATCAAAGAAATATTTTTTTGCATTTTGATATTTTGAAACTGTCTAATGTCATTTCCTATTCGTTTCCATTTGACAATTTTCTTTATTACGTTTATCACATTTATACAGGTATAATAATTTCCATTATAATATTATAATAATCCTCCCGAAATATTTGTCAGAATTTAGAGTTCTACAACTTTCTGTGATAACAATGTTGAACACTTGAATTCCATAAAATGAAACAGACAAAGTACGAATATCTTATTTCACCGATAAGCTTTTAAATGCACATTCGAAGTTACACAAGACTAAAAGAAACTATTATACACTCACAGATATAAAAAAAAGTACATGCTACTAATATTTTATTTCGTAATTTAGAATACCTAGCCATATGAAAACAGTGGGAATGAAAGAGTTAACCTTTAAGGAGTGTGGTTTCACCCTAAAGAACCGAATATGTACAAGTAAAAACGAAAAATTGCTTCTATCCCCTGCAAACCTGCGGAGTCTAAAAAAAAAATCGAAATTTTCAGGATACCAAAATTCCCATCTGAACGCAACCCATCGAGTTTCAAGTCCGCGCAAGGACGAAAAGACTCACTGTAAAGTTTACTGAACGCCATGTAAAACTCGTTCACGTCCAGTTTTCCATCCCCGTCCGTGTCGTCGTAGCTGATCATGTGGCCGAGACTGCAGCCTCGGCACAAGTCCTCCAGATCCTCGTTTTCCGTGATCTACGGGGTCGTAGCAATTACCGTACAGAATGGGGATGAAAGGGTACCTGTTCCAATTCCTCGCGTTCCAAGTTACCGTTGTTATTTCGATCGTAGTGAGAAAACATTATACTGACGAGATATTCCTTGCTATGGTTGTCCTGGGCCATTAATCTTGCGTGGTTGTACAACAGCAAATTGTCCTGCGCCGTGGAAACAAGTTGTTACTACGATACGCGCAATGTTTACTGAAAACCATGCTCTCCAAGGGATCCAACGCCGCGGTTAGAATTGCGGAAATGTGGAATGGCCAGACCGCATTGTTTTGTTCGTACCTTCATTATTTCGTATTCTTGGTTCGAGCACTCGTTCGGCTCCTCCGAGTCATCATCTTTCTCCGGGATCGAGTTGTCTTTCGGGCTGTCCTTCTTTCGATTTCTGGATCCGGGATAAGTGATCACCTGCCCGACCTTTGTTGACGTCCGGTTCACGTGAATGGTCCTTCGAATGTGGGCGTTTTCGATGTCTGAGGGATTCAATCGTAAGTCTGCTATATTTACCGTTTATTCTTGCATACAGTTACATATTGGATCATGCTTTTACAATCAGTGATGTTCCGAAACAAAGAGTCTTCATTACCTTTTTGCAGCGAAGAAGTTAACGATTTTGTCGAAACTAGGACTGTAAATATTCGAATAATTCTTTTTAGTCTTTTTTACAATTCTTTTTAGTCCAATATTTTATTCAAATAATAATTATTTATTCTTTGCAATAAATTATTCTTTTTAATTATTGGAATAATTCATTCTTATTTATTCGAATAATTTATTTGAATAATAATTCTACCGCTATTCAAATAATAATATCGACAAATGATAATTACACCCGTTTGAAAATTCCTAACTTCACCAAAGAATGACGAATATTCAGATCTACCGAAAAACAAATAATTGTAAAGACCACTGTGAAATGAATTTCACGATAGAGTGTGCAAAAGTATATTATGTTCGGAATCTTATTCAGTACCAACAATCCAATATTCGATCACTTAAAAATGATGTCAAGTGTTTTTAAAGTCAGTAGTTTTTATATACTGAGTACTTTTTAATAAACAAAATTTGATAACTAAACATTTCTGAAGGTCGCTCAGCAGGGTGACCTTGACAACATATCTCAAAGTCACCGTCATCAGTCATTTTATTTATCAATACTACTAAAACACGATATTAAATTTTGTTAATAATAGCTTTTTCACTAACGGCGACCCCCAACTAAAACCTTCGTAATACTATACTTACAATCAGAGTGATGACCCTGACAACATATTAAAAAATCATTGAAATAAGAGGTGGTCCCCTTATTGTAAATATTTATTATTCTATTCGTTTTTGATATTACGTTCGAGGGAAAGGTTGTAAAATTTGCATATAATATTTCTGTAGCTACGTGGGATCAGTTTACGACCAGAACGATGAAAATACAGAACTGTAACTTGGGAGTGTTTTGGTATATACCAAGATCCAAGAATACCCGCTAGCTCAGATCCTCGAAAAGTGTTGTTTTTATGATCTCGCTGGTTTTACTATCTCCCTGCTACTTTATCGTCGACTGTACCTTCGTTAGTATTCTTACCGTGGTGCAGACATCTCATAAGTCTGCTTCTAGTCAACGACGATCCCCCGTTGCATGCTGCTTTGTGCAGTTCGCAGTGATTGGCATAGATTCGACCATTGCTAGCGCACACCGGTCGATGCCTTCGGGGACATTTTCGCATACAGACACAAAGGGCCACGGTGCCATTCGGCGAGATCTCGCATTCCCGTCCAGCTCCGCAATATTTCTTCGTGCAGGGACTGACTGCGGAAGAACAAAATCGCGGAATCATCATTCGACATCGTCATAATTCTGCCTTGAGCTCTTTTAGTCTCTTGGAATCGATCGTGGGTACCATTTATTTCCCGCGAACGTGACTTTCGGTTGTTGATCTTTCGAACCAGGAATCAGGTTATCCCAAGGGAATTTAAATAATTGAATCCTGCATTGTTCAATAAATTGTTGCATTAATATTCTTTGAATTAAACTTGGTCTAAGGTAAAATTAAATTAATTCACTGATGACCGTGGATTTTATAAAAGAATAAATTGTAAATTAAAAGAATAAATTGTTATATTTTCTAAAGTCCATTATTTCGTTTAAGAGAAACTACACTCATTATTATAGATGCGTTTTGATAAAAACTTCTGCAGTGAGACTACGGTTATGCTAACTGGTAAAAACAAAAAAATCATTATTAATTACATAATCATGTTTTTTCCGAGACCACTACAGATATCACCGTGATTGTTTTTTATACCGAACGGTTCAGGGATGTTAATTACTCAGGATTTTGGGGTTATGGATATAAAAATAAATTAAAAAGAAAATTTTAGACGCAGCTTAACGTCCGGTGTAGCACATATGCAACCATTCATTTTAAAAGTGTGTTAAATTCTGTCACCGATTAATATATAACGTTTATCAGCAACGATCTGTGATTTCACTGATAATTTGTAGATCTCGTTTTCAGTTAAGAAATTCTAGTATTCCCCCCAAAAATAAATATAAAAAATTAAAAACGTGGGTCCGTTCAATATTGAAATTTTCGATTTCAAAATAACAAGATACAATATACATATGTCTCATAATTTTGAAATAACGATTTAAGGGTCTGGGCGTTAAAGAGGTAACCAAGAAGCACTGGCAAATCGCAAGTTCATTGGTGTCTGTAGTGGTTTCGGAAAGAACAGTTTGTAACACTTTGTGTAATATACCCAAGTATTAATAAAAAGTATTAATAAAAATCCATTTGAAACGCGTTTCTGTCATGCACAGAAGTTCGAATATTGAGTTCGAATATTCGTAACGCTGAAATTAATCGACAGTCGATTAAACGGCGTCGTACCGATAATCGTGACTTTACTGTATTGAACGGAGAGTTTTTACGATACGCTGAAATTTCCGCTTCGAGCACGTTTATCAGGTGTACAGGATACGTTATATTCGCGATTTAATCGACGAGAGGATAAATCTAATCGAACACCGCATTTGTTGCGTTACATTAAAAGAGGAAATATTCTACACGCGTGACCGGCGTAAATTAATACGAGACGTCCAGCTGCGATCGACGTGAATTTTCCCTCTGTAAAATTCGTAACAAAGGCAACGGGGGCGGAAGGGGGGAGGGGGTAATTATATCGGCGATGATAATGAAACGTCGCGCGTCCATCAACGTGTGTGTACGGAGGGTGCCTTCAATTATTCCCTGATAATTCTCTGCCTCGCAGCGTACTAATGGCGATTCGCGATTTATAATCGCCCGTCACATCGATTACAACGAGATCGTCGACCATATTTGAAGTCTTGTTTAAAGTATAAACAACCCGATCGATCATCTGGCTGACCAATGATATTTCAGTTCACGTGTAATTAATAAACCAACGAACTCCTGTATCACATTCCGTGCAAGTAAACTATGCATCATTAATGTGCTTCATTTGTTTTTTATTATAATTGATACCCCTCGACGAAAATAATATGTACCTACTTGTTCGGGTGAATTGGTCTGTGGAAAATGAAAAATTCAAAGGCTTCTATATAAATATGTCTCGTACATGGAGAAAGTCTTTCGATTATATTTCAGTACAGTAAATCATCGATGAGTGTTCGAAGGCTTCTCGGCATTGACAAGCAAAGGTCCCCAGGTGTAACGCTGACTTTGTAACCCTAGATTATTTAGATACTTCACTGTGAATTATATTGTTACGAAAGTTTCGTAAAATTTTTGGTTCGAAGAAAATTCTGTGTAACTTGGAGAAATAATATTTAGGTATATTGACCTTTTGGTGTAAATTTTCGGAACAATTATACTTTGGAAGTCACAGTTCGGATCATCAGTTTCGGAGATATTTCAGTGAGTCCATTTAAATGCGACACCCTGTACATACATTTTCATATTCACGAAAGTTGTGCATACTTAAACATAGTTCAATTTTTGCCTAACACAATTTTTCGTAAAGTTCAAGGAAAGTCCTGAAATGTCGTAGTAACACTTGCGTGGGACACCCTGTATATGATTAATATTTAGGCACATTTTCAGGAACACTCGGTAGAAGCTGAAAGCGTCGAGCACTTTACCGACCGAACAACCGTAAACGATTTCCTTATTTATTTCGTTCCTACGGCACGGATTGCAAAGAAATTTGACACAGATCTTTGACAAGTGCCAAAGAATTTTGGTTGGGTATTTACATTGACGAAATCATACAAAAATATCAAAATATAAGAATTCGTTTACGTCAAAGCTAACAAAATCGCGAATTTGGTTTCACCTGCGTCAATTTTTCCATCATATAAACATTTTTGCAAATTTTATGTCCAAACGAAGAGTATTGAAATTCTTTAGGTTCCATAGAACAAAATTAGCAATCGGGAGATGATGTACAAGCTACCGAATAATAAAAAATTGGGAACTGAGATTTCGCTCATAATTCGTTCGCGAAATATTCGCGTTGGTTTGTGGGAGCCTTTATACGTATCAAGCAGAAGTTGCACGCGAGTGATGTACTTACGACGAGATCTAGCAAATTGATTTATTTGTCTAACAAAACTTCATTCGTGATGTGCGCAATATTTTACGTAGTCGCGATACTGTTAATTATCTCGTTGATATTTTACGGGATACTTGTAGCGTATCATTTGGTGTGACGAAGATTCGTATGGCGACGAGGGGTAATTTGTGCATTCGTCAAGAATCCAGAAAAGGAAAACACCACCACGAAGGTCTCCGTGGGCATTCAAATCGTCGTCGCGTTGATCATCACCGGAGCGGTGTGCTTTATCCTCAAGATACAATACTTCTGAAACGGGATATTCAACCGAAAAATTTCACCCTCTCGGGATGACACACAAGGAAACGTTTATTACTCGGTAATGAACGGTTGAATCTCGTTAGACACCACCACGGCGTCGCCTATTGTTCGAAAACTGTGTTTCCGCTTTGTCTGCTATTTTGAACGACCGTTTTACGTGTACAAGAGCGAAAAACACGGGACCTAACCTCGAAACGCTTTGTTGTCCGCGCATTGGCGTAACTAGGTAGGGGCCAGGATGAGCCTGCCCCCTCCCCTCGCCCAGAAATCATTGAAATATGTAAAAGAACATTCGTCGGTTAGTGAAATCTATAAATGTTATAAAAAATAAATACTTGGGCTGAAATGGAATACGCAACGCAACTAAGTACAAAAAATACAATACTATCTTCATTATGAAAATGTATTAAGTAAAATTGTATTAGAATTAAGCTGTTTAATTTTTACATTCTAGTTAACTAATAATTCTGCAACATCCATTGAAGGGTCGGATGCAATTATAGGAACTAGCGCTGGAGAATGTGAAAAATATTTTTTGCAGAAAAAAAAACATCAAATTGAAGCTTATATATGATACATTTTAATTATACCCAGATAGCGCATGACGCCTTCAAGACGGCTTAAAGGCGTCTTAGACCTGAAATAGCCATCAAATGGGCGTCTTTAAAATTTCTTTTATTTTTAAGAATTATGTTTATATTCTTCTAATTTTAATTTTACTGTTAAATAAACATGTAAATAATTATTGCAAAATGTGTAACTTTACTTTGTGCAACCCTCGTACCTGTTAAGGATTGTTATGGGCGAAATTCAAGGGGTCTGGCCCCCCCTAGAAAAAATTCTAGTTACGCCAATGTGTTCGCGGGGTGAATTATATATTCACCGAAGAATGACTCAATTAAGATGTATATGTATGTATTCAACGGGTTCCACAAGGGAAAATATATTCGCGCGTGGAATAAAATAAAACGGGGAAACATCTTTTGAAGAAATTTCGCGAGATCGAGGAAAGCGCTCACGGTACAGGTGACGAGAATGGCACCGGCTTTTAAAGCCTGACGGTTTGTATCAAATGCGTGCCCTCTCCCCCCCCTCCCTCCCACCCCCACCGTGTAAACGCGTTCATTAATTTTTTCCGGCAAGCTGACGCGTTTGTTCGCCCTTTTCAAGTTTTAGTCAACTCGGGCGTCGAGGGGCTGCGATTTTAGCAGCCAAAACGTCGGCCTCTGCAATGGTCGCGTCTTATAGGTGACATCCTTCGTGTGTACGAGTAAAATTTTGTTTATGCAATTCGTAAAAAATACCATATTCCATTAAGAATACCATTATTTTTCTTTACAAACCATATTTTTACATTAATATACAAAATATAGGAATAATTAACCCTAGAACTCCATTTTTAGTTCTTATTTACACTGTTTTTTAGAATATCAATCTTCTATGTGCATACGTAAAAAGCAAGTAAGACATTGAAGGTGCTCACATTAGATGGGAAACCCTGCATTAGGTGTGCATATTAATTCGTGGCCTTCTTTTCGTAGATTTCACGTTTCTTTACAAATAAACCAAAATACAGTTCGAATCTTCAAAATATTCCGCATCATTATCTACAGATTTTTTGTCATTTCTTAGACAATTGACGAATCCCCTCTCGAAATAACGACGACTTTCAGCCAATAATTAATTATGGGGCAGTAGAATTAATTTGTACACCTGATATTTTCATTCCTATGTGTATAAACCGTGAATCCAGACTCGGAAAGAAACCTTTAATCCGCAAAGATTCCGGCTGACTCGATGAATCGTTACTCACTTTCAGACAAGAATGACTCCTCGGGAAACACGGAGTGATCGATCGGCGACGATATCGTCATCGGGGGGTTGTCGTTCTTGGACGATGACGCATCGTAGCTTTCGTCCACAGTAAAATCTCGATGCCGCCTTGAGTGCTGAAAGCAATGAAAAATGCATACGTAAGAACTGCAGAGAAAACTGGGTTAAACGGAGGGGGTCAAGAAAGGGACTCACCCCCTCAACCCTTTGCGTCGCCACAATGAAGGGGGTAAGGCGTCGAGAGAATCGATGGAGGCCACGATTAGGCACGATCGAGCTTGGAAAAAGTTGCATCGTTAACGAAAAATTAGAGAACGGTTCTTTGTGTACAAGCTCTAGAACCCTGTTTTCACACTTTTACGAGGTAAAAAAAACGTGAATAACCTAAAATCTAAGGTACGTTCCTTTAATAAAATTCCAAAGGAGAATATACGCAGAGTTTTATTAAAAAAATATATATCAAGAGGTAGTTTCTTACGTGTTTAAGTAGCTTCGATACGAGCCTCTTCCAATGAAAATTAATTTCCTCACGGGAAAGGGAGTAAAAAAAGGAGCTTCGAGATGGAAGCTTCCTCGTATCCCCTGATCAAAAGCTTCTTAGCTTGTAAAACGAATAAAAATTGTTTGAAGAAATTCCCACAGGGTTTGTTGTTCGTATTAATATTAGAGTTATAAGTACATAATTCATTATACTTCCAATATCGCGTCCATACATTTTAGATTTAGAATATCTTTCCAATCGTCTGTTCAGTGAAAATGACGGAGTATTATGGGAACGAATATATTGTTAAAACAGGATACATAGTTGAATCGTTTCAAAAGAAAATACAGTTTCTAAAAACAATAATGGACTACTTATCTTACCTAATATATTGTATGATATCATTTACGGATTGTCTCGAGTGAAACAAAAACTGGGACAAAAGGTACCATTGTTCTCCGACGTGTGTGCTCAGGCGTCGCGTTAAATTCTCATTCGCCGTCGAAGATGACAAAGTATCGATAATAGGGGGGGTAGAATCCCGTCGAGGGTAGAACTGGTTCTCTCCAGCATCGAGTTTCTAAACGTTCGATTTTTGATGACGTGGAATACGATCGCGATAGGGTGACATTGTCGTGGATATAAGAGGGATGGGGGGATGAACGAAGAACAAAAAAGCAAGAATTGGCCCGGGGAACCGTGGAAACGATCGGACGGTGGATCCCACGAAAGTTCAGGGGGTTAATATACGAAACTGAAATATCAGAGCGACATCGGAAAATATGAGCAGTTTCAGGGGGCCATTCGTTTTCTCACCGCCACCGTTATTTCACCGGCAGATTTATGGCGCCAACCGGAGTTCCATATCTCCATTAGCGTTCCCTGGAATTGTTCATTCGAGGAACGAGTGGTTTCAATTTCTCCCGTGCAAGTGCAGCTGTTTCGAACATTTTAAAAATTCATTTGGATAATGCGGCGTGGTGGCCCGAACGGTTTCGGAGCCCCTTTGTAGCGACTATACGAAGTCCCATCGAGGTTATTTGAAGGCGATCTGGGGACCATTGATTCCTTCCAATGACAGGTCTATAAAACCAATTCGTCATTCTAGAATACAAATTCACCATTAATAATATGTATAACGAAAATTCAACCTAGAAAATAACAAATATTCTTTTAAGTCCTAACTCGGAAACTTTAGAAGTTTTTTTTATCAATGGTTGTATCTCGAAATTCTAACAACAATTAAACATTTATGCTGACAGTAAGATAAGATTTTGTTAAATATTGTAATAAATAGCTATTCGGTAGATGATATTGTAGTGTGTTTGATTATGTATTTTACTACATTCCTGATTCAATAATATTAACCTTTCCTCGGTTGAGAAACTAGTGGAGATAGGACAATTAAGAACTAGACCGACGAATTATTTGCAATTTAATATTTTTATGAGTATCATGATTCCCTTATTTTGTAACGATAACTTTCAAAATTCTTTCTCCCAAGAATTCCTGGACCTTACATCTATACATAGTCTCTATCTGAAAATATTTTTCAATAAGTATATTTAAATTATAATTGTTTGCCTCGTTTGGAAATATAATAAAAAACAATATTCCGCGTTAGCTTTTCAAACAGCGATAGGTTTGGTAGACCGATCACTCGTTACACAAACAAAAATTCGCCTCCCGATAGAAAAAAGAAATTCGCAAATTTTGTTTGATGCAAGAACACATTTACACGTTCGTAGTGAGTGTACTCGACGCCCGCGTCCGATCCAATTACGGTGGTCGATTTCGTTGGTACCTCGACTTGCTGTATTAACGCGCGTTATTTTGGATTATCGATTGACGCTGACGGCTATCCCGTTGCCCCCTTTGCAGTTCAACGAGGACCGGCACAAAGAGATTTTTAACAATATTCAAACGAAGATTGCACATCGTTATTATTCAGTTCGTTTTGGATACACGGTATCTTGCAAGCTAGAATTATTCTTATTTAATATTATGTTTATACTGTGTAAATATGTACTTGCTTTTTAGGTACATTCGACCTTCAGGCTATCTTTTGTTATTTTAAAAAAGAAATTACAAAGGTTGGATAAATGTCCCGATTACTGCCAGTGTACCTAATACTACCACTTTATTTATTTTATTTAATAAAAACGTAATCTATAAAGAATAGTTTGCAAACAATTTTATTATTAAATTGGGATTCTGATTTATGTAAAAACAAAGTAATACATGTATTTGTATGTACCTGGTGTCTAAAAATTAATGTTGAAAAATGAATTTACTGTAATTTTACTATGCAACCTATATCTATTGTACACAATGAACTATTAAAGTGTGTAAATAATTATTTGAATTTTTTAGGTGATAGTTACAAAGGCACTGGGATTGCTCGCAAGATTTCAATTATCAATTAATTCTTCATATTTAACGGATAAAACTATTTTTCGTTAATGAAAGAGATGTTAAATAATATTATGTTCTGAACTGAGACGATTTTTAGTTTAATATCAAGTTAGAACATCAAGATTGTCTAAAAACTTTCGCAAAGGTGTGCACGCTTTATGTTCGTTAAAGACCAGGAGAAAACCCGCGAACTAACAAGAATCATTAATTATTTTATAATTCGCGTTGTCGAGCGTCTGCATTGAATTTAGATGACAATGTGGGAACTCTCTGTCCCCCCTTCCTGCTGGTAGTTTCTGGAAGATCGACAAGGGGATTGGTGGAGATCAGAAAAACAGACCGTGTACAGTAAATCCTCGGTGAATGTTCGGAGGCTTCTCGGCACTGAACAAGAAATATTTCATAAACTAATGGCCATATGAGGCTGAAACAAATACCATTGGCTTCAGAATTCTAAGCTCTATCACTGTGTTAAACCTCATTAAAAAGTCAGCGTTACATCCGAGATCTCTCCTTGTTAGTGTCGTGGAGCCATCGAACACTCATCGATGATTTACTGTATATGGAAATTAGACGGCACACGGCACCTCGAATCCAGTTGTTGGGGGTTGTTTGCATTTACATTTATCATGGACGTCCAGCAATCAAATCCGCTTCAGGTCGTGGCGAATTATCCTCGCGTGCAGGAGGAATGTACAGAAGGGTGTAGGGGAGGGACACAACCCTGCCGACACTATGGCGCCGGGGTAAATTCTGGCGCACCGACAATTATGTTCAACCGCGCGGCGTTACACGATCCACGGGACAAGAGGTGTCCAGCGTGTGTTGCGGCCAGCATGCATCAGAACAAACACTTCCTGGTCAACATTAGCGGAACCGGGTAGTGTATACGCGTCCGAGCACCGATGACTACATGTCAGATCACGAGTACTCCGCTGATTTTCGTACGGTCCAATTGAATTAAACAGGGAAATCGAATAATATGACACGTTATATTACATATACAGTAAATCCTCGACGAGTGTTCGAAGGCTTCTTGGTACTAACAAGGGTAGGTCCCCAGGTGTAACGCTCACTTTTTAACCCCCATCCGTCCCTCGTTTTTCCAACTTAATTTGTCGCTCGGTGTTAAATTGACACAGTGGTAAGAAATTAATGTAACGAAGAGATAAACAGTTAAGTTTGCAATTTCTCTAAAACAAAAGTCACGGAGTTCTGGTTAATTTACCTATACATGACAGAATTATATCATTTCTTAAGGGAACAATGTGTTAAATTGACACGATGGACGGATGCGAGAATCATTCTTTCATTGGAATTCAATTTCGACGAGGAGTTTTCGTTCTCGAACCACACATAGGATGCCTGGAGGACGTTGTTACTCCAGGGAACGTTGATGCTGTTCAGAAAGCAATCAGAATGAATAGGAAAAGCACGTATAGGTAATTAGAATCAATGGGAAAATTCATACATAGGCAATTAGAATGAATAGGAAGATTACTTATAGGCAATTAGAGGAAAGAGAGATGAGCTTCGCATATTGTATATACCCTGTACCCCCAGGGACGATCAACGACGGGAACGTGTCAAGTAGTAAAAAAAAAATGTTGAAAAAGTTTACATCGAGAACTGCTAAGGAGGTATGTAATAAATAATCACTCGAAAGTCACGTCTTGTGAGGGTTGTTATGGCACCAGGACGTTCGAACTGTACGATTTCTCACAGTAAACTGACGTGTTAGCTGCAAGGCTTAGGGTATATACGTGAAAAGGGTCGGGCTATTCAATGGAATAAAGGAAATTTTGTTGCCCTTTCTAGGCGTGCGACAAAAATGATAGAATCACCTATGTAAAAACAGACAGATTTATGGAGTGTAAATCTGTTGGAGACGATAATTCTGCTCTTTTATTTAGGAATTATTGAGAAATGATAGATTTGTTGCTTGTTAGAAGAAAATTAGCTAAATTTGGCTGGGCAATTCAGATCCGGGGGGTTAAAGTTGCATCGATCCAGGGTCATGGACCTAGAAATTCTGGTACGTGGTTTCTAGAGTCTAGACACCCTCATCAGAGGACTACCAAACTAAGCGACTAAACCAACGATCCTTTAGATTAAACGACCCAAGGACCAAAGTCCATGTTTCTTAGACCTAAGCGTGGTCCTTTGGAATCAAGGGCTCAGGACCGAGACCCACTGAACTGAAGAACAGAAGCCTTCCAGACTCGAGGAACTATGCTCTAGAACCTCTGGCACGAAGAACTTTAGCTCGAGTCTGTTTGGATACAAGGACCCAAACCTGAGGTCTACCAGACCCAAAGATCCAGGTTCGAGATCCCTGGAAGTCAAGGAACCAAGCTTAAGTCCCTTCAGATCCAAGAAACCAAGCTGGAAACTTGTTAGACCGAAGAACTAGAGTTTATGGTAGCCTGCACTTAAAGACCCAAAGTTTATGCTATCTGAATCAAGGACCCAAACCTAAAGACCCAAGGTTGAGGGCTCCAGATATAGTTCTGGACAGGGACATCGGTTTTAGGGTGTCTTGAGCTGGGGTCCTTGGGTTCGAGAAGTCTATAAATTGAATTCTATAAATTTCGAGAATAGGTATTTAGTTCCAGGGGTCCAGATTTAGGTCCTAGGATCTTGAAAAAAAGTCCCCAAGAGTCCTTTGGGGTTTTAGACTGAGGATGCAGCTGGTTTAAGTTAAATATCCGGATATGGTTATATGTCTTTACTTCTATATTGGTTAATTTCGTCTTTTTCGGTTCTGCATTTGACCTATTCAAGTTTCACTATTCTAGGTTGGAGCAATATGAATGGTTCCCTTCTAAATTGATTCGATTAAAGCTTCACGGTCCAGTTGGAGATTTTTGTTCTTGATCCTTAGCGAATCCCTTAAAATTCCACCGAGTCGAGTCATATTCATGGACTTCTTATAGAGCCTCTACGATCTCTACCTACCCAGTTTGACCCGAATAAAGTTCTCCGGCCTGAAAATGATAACAGTTCCCATCCGTATCGTACCTCCGCATTTATGAACATAGCCCTGCAACAAAATGGCGGACTTTGAACCTTCTGAAAGCCATATTCGTAATTTTGTATTTTTTCATTTTCACGACGGATTTAGTGCAACAGAAACAACAAGGAAAATTTGTTATACATATGGAGATGTGTTGGAAGTGAACAAATGTCAACGTTGGCTCATGATTATGATCTGTCAGACAAGCATCGAAGTCGATGCCCAGTTCAATTCGATAATGAATTTCAGACTTTTAGAAAAGGGGGATTGACCTTTTTCAGAAATGGCAACAAGTTATCGATAATGAGTGATTAAAAAATAAAAATGTTATTTAAAAAAAAAATTTTGTCTGAACGCAAAATAATTGATTACTTATGGGTACCTCTAATATATTCAGCTGCAGTCACGATTAATTTCCATGAAACACGTTATCGTGCACGGG
The DNA here is from genome assembly GCF_001272555.1 of Dufourea novaeangliae. Taxonomy (NCBI): domain Eukaryota; kingdom Metazoa; phylum Arthropoda; class Insecta; order Hymenoptera; family Halictidae; genus Dufourea; species Dufourea novaeangliae. The sequence goes on along the minus strand of NW_015374010.1, from coordinate 1,887,722 downwards.
ATGTATTTACCCCTACGAGACTTCTGGGTCACGTTCCGAATAACAATCAGTTAAATATAAAAAGGATGCTATTTTAGCAAATCGTATTTGCGTTTGATCGATTATTACGGCCTGCGGCAAGTGGGTCACTTTGTGCGACTGGAATCCATCGGAAGAAAACCGGTTATGCTATTTCTTGCCCCGAAATGGGGCTGTCAAGCAGAATATTGTTGGACCACGACGATGCACCACGGTGATGGTGTCGACAACGTCTACAACAATTCTTCTGCTATCCTTTGTGAACTTCCCATTGTGCCTTGTGGCCGTGCAATCGGAGCAATGCGCGTTTAATACACATTTCTGGATGCACCGTGCCTGGTTATCATTCCGTAGGCTAATGGAACATCAACCTCCATTTTATTCGCACACGTGTTCGTGAATACGAAGATTGTATTGTGTTTATTAAAGGACCCTGGGCTTGATTCAAGCCCATGGATCTATGTTTTTTAGAAATATACATACATAGTGAATATTCTAAGTATACAGGGTGTAACCAAAGTGGAACAAGTTTTTTCTTAGCAAAAATGTTATTTGTTATATGTCAAGCTTGTACAAAAATTACACTACTTCGGCTGGAAGATTTTATAATATCTACTAAATTAATTAGTCTTTGCCCTATTTGACCATTAATCTTTTAAATCACTACAATATTCTGTAACAAGAGAAAACGTTGAAAATAAAATTCATTTACAAACAGGTTGAGTTTTTTTTTAGCCAATACAATCAAAGTTATATATAACTGGTCCAATGAAATTAATTGAAAAATGGAAAGAAATTGTATAAAAAGTAGTATATAAATACGAATATGTTATAAGTTGAAAAATATAGGTTGTAATTTTTGTCCTTAAAAACGAACTTTCCGGATTACCTAATATACAGATACAGTAAAGTTTAGCCTAGATTGAAGAACTGTATATGACATGAGACAGTCTACTTAACTGAAATGATAATATTGTAAATTAGTAGAAATTTTTGAATAATTTGAAGATCTCTCACAGGAGGTTTGGCAAGAATTATTTCACAAATATTTTTACAAAACATAAAATAAGAAGATCGTAAAGGTTGTAAAGAGTGACATCACGCGGGTCCCCGTACGAATAACGTGATGTTTCCAGGTCACAAAGTGACGCGCGCGGATGGTCAAGTGTGCTGCTTGTCGATCATCATTTTTCCATAAATATTGCGACCACGTCGAGATACGGCCGAAAACATCACACGGGCGATTGGGGAATGATCGAACGCGTTTAATTTTACAGCGTCAAGTGATTCGCGGTCGATCAAGCGTGCTTGTCAATCATCGTTCCTCTGCAAATCGTTATAGCCATGTGGGGATGTATTTGAATGCTTCTCGCACATACGATTTTCTACACGTATCCGTATTAGTTTTTGTTTATGAAAATATTCGTGAAGCAAAATATTCTGTTAGAATCCAATTACGACCGTTTACTGCATTTATTTTCCGAAGTACTACGCATAGAAAAATCGATATAATATATTCTATTTAGAATCCACTCATACTTTTAAATACTGCGTTTATTTGTCGAAGTACTATTTATAGAGTATTTGAGTCATTATTTGTTTATACTAAATGTCTGGCCAACTTTGATTTGAACTGTATACACACTAGACAGAACATCACCAGACACTGTTAACCCTTTAACATCCAGTATTACATTGGTGCAACACTCATTTTAAAAATGCGTTAAATTTTGTTATAATTACATACCTCAAAAATTTTGTCGCTGATAATCCTTCCTTTCTTTTTGCACTGAATTTATACACAATAATAAACTCATTTTAATATTTATCAATGTAAAATACTCGAAGATACAGTAAATAAAACAGCAGATAAAAGAAATATAATATTCAACTTATGTAGAGATAAGTACTCAAACACGTCTGCTCTGCTCGAAGTTTTATACAAAACTGAACGCTTTCAGCAGCTATTTAGTTATACAACTAAATTATTTTTTCGGGTTGGAAGAATACAACATGCAGTCATATATCTCAAACAGAAAGAGAAAGTTAAAATTGGTTAGAGGGTTGTAAATAATGGTCATTAGTGAGCGGGTACCTGGGTACCCCGGTTACGAAACAATGTGGAACTATTCGGTTATGAACATTAAGGTTAAGTCCATATGTTAGAGGACGTAATGCAATGATCACCATTACTAAATTTCGATATTTGTCTTAAGTTCAAGGTAGCAATTCTTTCTCGTTGAATTCTTACTGAACGGTTCGAATGTAACAAGCTTTTTGCATCTTTGAGTTTCTCTTTAAAGTTTAAAAAGTCTGACTTACTACACTCTGACTCTGGGGTCCAGATATACAGTGGATAAAACAAGTATTCGTACACCCTTTAAAACAGAACAACTTTTTAAAAATTTTCTTAACACATCATTTAGTAAACTAATCCCTCTTCACAAGTAAACTCAAGTCACTTGGTTCAATTTTGAAACAGTTGTTCCGTTTTAAAGGGTGTACGAATACTTTTTTTACCGACTGTATATGCCAGTAATTTTAAAATAACGATTTAAGGGTTTGGGCGTTAATCACGGTTTTCTTTACCGATTTCTATGGATCACTCACACGGACAAAAACAAAAAAAAGAAACAGTGTAACTTCTTACAGGTAATATTTATCTCCTTTTATCGTAATTCTCGCGTCACTGGCTCCGCATGAAAAGAAACCGCCGGGTACCATTCAAAAGAACCCCCGAGAGACTTTGTTTATCGTCACTTTTTCGGTTTCCCGAGTTTCTCGAAACAAACCCACCTACCGAACTATTTCTTCCTCACGGTTTCTTGCCTTCGTCTTCCCCTATAATACGCTATCCCCATCCCAACACCGCAACACAGCGTCGATAGTACGGTGCTTCTCGAGGAATAGAAAAAAAAAAAAACGACAACGACGAAAAAGGATTTTGCGAGGTTGCACCAGGTTGATCCATAAATCTGTCTGCAGAAATATTGTGCGTTTCCGTGAAGACGAGCAGGTAGGCAGGTGGGCGAGTAAACGGAACTATTTCCATCCCCCTCGCCTCACCCCAACCCCCTTGTGGTTACCAGGCGCGCTTTCGTTGTCAGTCTTTCTCGTGTACGTTATACCATAAACGTTTTCGTGTCTGGCCAAGCAAACCTGGGTCGCAATTATACGTTGAACGAGACACGAAGTGTGTGATCGATAAATACCAAGGACCTTCGTTTGAAATCAAAATTTTTGTTATTATACAGGGGGTCTCACCTGATTTTGACATCTCGATTTTCCCGATATTATTACTCGTAACGAGAAATGTTTCAGATGAAAGCTGAATGGTGTCAAGGGGGGTATATACTGCTGTTATTAGTTTTTTCGTGAGTGGACGTGTAAAGGTCGTATGAAGGTCAATTTTTGTTTAATGGAATTGGGTATTTTTGAATGTACCAATCGATGCAACTCGATATTTCATATAAAAAGGATTAGCCATTTATATCGAAAAGTTAATAGTTTAGAATATATTTCAATTTAAATAATTGTACACAATCGTATATGCTATAAACGCATAAAATCCGCATCTATTTATTAATCTGCCCTGCTAATTGACGTATGTATCTGCGAAAACCTTGTTTTGACAAATGAGCAATTTAGTACCTTTAATAATGCCAACCATGTGTTAAATGTTCTTTTGTCATAAACAAAATACCCACCTGGGCTAATTTTGCTGCGACTTAATTTGCTTCAGCAATAAATTAAAAAATAATATGTAGTATCCGAATCGTTCATAACCCGAAATATGTAGAAATTGCAGATATGTCGGGTAGCCTTGGCAGGGCAGAAATATTCATATGAAGTAATAAATGTAAAGTAAAAAGTAAAAGTAAAAGTAAAAGTAAAAGTAAAAGTAAAAGTAACAAGTAAAAGTAAAAAGTAAAAAGTAAGGAAAGCCTAAATTGTATAATCTTTGTGAAACATCAGATTTTCTTCGTATAAATCAGGTGTTCTAAAACTTATGAATGGTAGTGTACACGATCAAAAATAAGAACGAATCCTTTGAATTACTTTCGTGCGTTGGTTTATAAAATTCGAATGTCGTTGGTCCAAATGCATTGTTGTTAAAAGGGATTATATCGAAGAATAGAAGTTTTTTCTATCTGCAAACCGATATAAGTTGTTTTTCGTAGCAAAATACGTTTAGTGAATCTTCCGGTTATTACACGGTCCAATTTCACTGAAAAGTTTTTTGAACATCTGCTTGACATGTGCGCACGATACAACTACTTTAGGTAATTGGAATATAATGTAATGAGTCCTGTCCCCAAAACCATTCGCCCGTATTTCAATTTGCATTTCCATTTCCACGAGTCCGGCAAGTCATACCCAAATCATTTTCGCAAAAAGAAGCTACGAACTGTTAGGGGAAACACACCAATGAATGAATACTTAAGAGATTTTGTAACTATTAAAGTCAAATTTTAAATTAAAAGAAATAACAAAAAATGTTTAATTTAAAAAAAAATTTTCTGTTCAATTCTGAATACACTAGACTTACTAGAAACATTTCGAAGATAAACCAATTCAAATCTATAAGAAAAATATGGGCCTACAACAGACTACTTAAGGCTTCGTATGAAATTGTAAGAAACTTCATTTACACAAATGTGACCACCAGGTCTGAAAGGGGTAGTAAACTTAATTTAAATTATATAAATTATAATAGTAGCTCTCACTACTTTCTAAATATAAACAAAATTTAATCCCATTGTTATTAGTGATTATTTAAGTGTTTCCCACTATTTTTTCATGAAATCCTTACCTTATGACCGGTGACTGGCAGGATATAGGTCGAGGCAATCAACACCAGACCAAGCAGCAGGACGCAGAAAGGCGCGAGCTGGGATTTCCGTCTCATCTGAAACAAACATCATCGTCACGCGTTAATAGAAACGTCGTGTCACGTCGATCGATCAATTTCAATTACAGTCGCGAACCGTGCCGTATTTTCCTCTCACTTCTATTTTTTTTCTCTATTTTTTACTATTCTTCGGGAGATAAAAGCGCGTTTTAGGTAGCTTCCGCGTTTGATGTCGTATCTAACTGGGGCTCCATATATCACTTCATACCTTTCATCAATGTTATCAATTTGATTTGAACGATTAATATTTTACACTAGCACAAAATACTTAAACGGAAAAAAAATTACAAATCAGTGAAAAAAAAAACATCTATTTCCGTGCCATCATAATCTTCGTAAAAAAATCTATAACCACCTAATTTTTTATGAAAATGTAATTTCTCAGTATCAATTACAGTTCCATAAAGTTCCTGCAAAAAGACATTTTCATAACATTTCTTTTTCAATAATTTTATCGTTCACCTTGCGATAGTTTGGTAGCAATGGAAAGTTGAAGGTTTCAAGAATATTCTGTCAAATTCTCAACTAAATTTATAATTACTAAAAATTTTCAGGACCCACTATAAATGATCCGTATGCGCGTGATTTATCGAGAGACAAGGGGTGTTGGGGAAAAATTGCGATATATTTATGTCGCGGGGAATATCGAAACAGCCGGTGTAACGTGTTGTACCATGGGTGTTGCGCGAGGTGGAGGGTTAATATTTTATGATTTAATAGTTCCACGCGATTTCGAGCCACGCTGTTCAATTGGAAAAGCAGCGAGAGAAATACTGGGAAAGGGAAGGATGGAGGAGTAAAAAAAATGAGGTAACTTCGTTGTCTACAGTTCGCGATTTCATTTTCAAGCGATAAATCATCGGGGGAAACGCGGCGAGAACGGACACGGTTTAATAAAATGGCGGCGGCGGTCGAACGAAGTTTCGGTGGTTAATTTTATCGAACGATGGGCGACGCCACGGCCACAAACGGTCCGGCAAATAAATGTTTATCTCCTTTAGGTGTAACCACTGGCTTTTCAATTACCCAGGGGCCAACGAGACCACCCTCGCCGATTAGAATCTCTTAGTGATTCTCGCAGCCCGGAAGTGCATTCGGTGGATTAAACGTTTCCTTGCTAACACCCGGCAATCCTCCGGGCTTTCCAATCTTTTTGGCCGGTTAATTTTCCTGCTGTGTAACCGCGATTCGATCGACTCCATGAATTTAACACGTTGAACGCCACAGTTTTCACTCTTGGAACAGTATCACGATAAGACAGATTTGTTTAGGTTCTTTGTCATTAATAATACAAGTATTTATGCATTGACTTGAACACACTTTACTTTCATTAACACTAGAACTACAAAACCAGTCAAGTTCACCATTTTCGTTAATATCTCATTAACAAAGCCTCGGATAATATTTTCGTTAAGGAAAAAGTTGTTTCAAATGAGAGCCGAAGCTATTTTGGGACACCCTGTATAATAATGTGATCATTTAAAGACACAATAATCGTGTTAAACGTTCATCAGAAGTTAAGTTTTTTTATAGGTACTAAATTTACGATTTCTTGTACTTCTTGGATCTAATCTTTCGTGTGCTACATGCGATCGGCGCGTTAGGGGGTCATTTACATGCTTGCAGAATCTATACTTCTGCGAATTTTTGACTGAAACTTTCAAATCGTATTCTGGCTAACTCGAATATTTCTTCACTGAGAAATTCTCCGCTTTAGTATAATGCGTATTTGTAACGCGGTGACGCCGAGGGGCGTGGATTAGAAAGACAAATACGAGTAAGGGGACGGAACGTATGCCAAAATTCGTGAAATCAGGTCTCGTTGTCGATTCAGAGCGTGTTTATTGGACGGAAATTTTCGAAATTGATTTTTCTAGAAAACGTATAATCTTTCTTTACTGGTGGTGTATTTTCCAGTGTTGAATTTTACAGTAACGTGATCAGCTGAAATTATTCTACTGCTGGCTGTTCGATCGATAATTTTTTTAGCTAGTATAACATGATTCAAGGAAAGCTTTAAGATGATTGTACCAAATTTTTTTTGTCAACCCTTTTATTCCAGAGTTTTCAAGGCCATCTCCAGATTTTTATAGATAAACCAATAATTATTATACGTCCGTCTTTTAACATGGTACTGAGACCAATTCGGCAAAACCAAAGAAATATTAAAAAAAATATCATTAACCTTAATTAGGTTCAATACACTCGCGCAAACAATTAACCTCTTCAGGGATACTGGCATTTGTATGTTTAGTTTTTCTTTCATCATACAAGCATGATTTCAAAATATACAATGAACATTATTCTGAATAAATATTCACTAGAAAATTCCTCAAAATAAAGAATACATTCTACCAATTGATTGTACCAAATATTTATATATAATACATTTTAAATAAATACAGTTGAAAAATCAAAAAAATTATTTTTCTGGTCTTAATAAATTCGTTCCTGAAGAGGTTAAGAAACAATTACTTACATAGTTCTATTTATGAAGTTTAAACCGATGGTTAAGTATGCAAAAAAAATTGTCGATCGAACAGCTAGAATAATCTAAGCTGATCACATTTCGTGGTCCACCCTGTACTTATATGTATATATTTGAAAATGATTAGTTTCAGGAAAGTTTATCGAGCTTGAATATATTTTTCCTACAACCATTACTCTACTTCTCCTGTTCCTTTATCCTGCTGCATGGAAAGTTTCCGTCCACGCAAGCATATTACATTGCATATTTCAGTTAATTTTCCATTAATTAGTTTTGCTTCTAAATACAGACAGGAACAAACGAAAGTTATTTGAATGGTGCATAATGTATACATACATGTGAAACTCCGTGAACTGAAAGTTTCGCCAGCGGGCAGAAATTTTTGATGCGTTACAATGCACCTTAAAACAATGCACACGGCCAAATCATTTGTACACACAAGCGTATTTGCGTATTTTAAATTCGACCCCACTCCTCGGTTCGCATGATTCTATGACAATTTTTCAAGCATCTGTTCCCGACGATTAAAACATTTTTGTTCCTGTTTTCAGTTACAAGGTGACCTATCTTTTAAGTACACTATATGTATACCTTGGAAATTATGCTGAGAACAGGACGTGGATTTTTAAAACTATTTCAACGTTTGCGTACCTAAAAGAGATCAAGATGTTTCAAAGAATTCTAATAATAATTTTCATAGTCATATCTCTTTACGAGAATAATTTATTGCAATCATTTTGGCTTATTTTGAGATGGAGATTTAACTGTTTCGCTTACACTATTATATTTTTTTACAAGGTATGCTATTTTAGGGCAACAACCCCGAATTTTATGACATTTGACACAGAGGTAGTTCATTGAAAAATATTTCACATGTATTTTATTTTTTGGTCGCTGACATTTATAACCAGCGGGTGAAAACAGCCCTCAAAATTGAGGGTGAAAAATCACATTTTCCTCGATAACTCGCAAACTATTTGAATTAGAAAAAATATGTGTTAACGAAAATTGTGTGTTTTTCAATAATAAAAGTACTTAAGTGAGCAGTTTTTCGGAATATTAATGTAAAAAAATATACATTAAGAATTAGTGCTTCTTTGTAAATTTGTCTTACTACATGATTGTTGTTCCATTTTCCCGTAAATTTGTTAATAGAAATTACAGGTAAATGTAAAAAACACGGGTTCCTTGTTTAAATTTCAAATTTTCAACCACGAAGGAGTGTTGTATTTTTACAGCGATAGTTAATCACTTCTTTCTGAAACGAAATAATTCTCTAGACTCTGCCGACCAAAATAATCTACATCGTTATAACATTACAAGCTTCTAACTATATATAAATAACAATCAAAGTGAAAAGAACGCTGAAAACGTACCAATCTTTGCTGATACTCTCCACCTGCAATCACCTTACATCCTATTCATTTAGTTTCATCCTACCAAAGAAATAAAATCCAAAGATGACAACAAACTGGTCCTCCCCCGGCAGAAACGATTTTTCATCGAATTTTCGACAAAACGATCCGCAGTCCGCACGTAGCATTTCCCAGAGATGTAATAGAAAACGGTTTAGAAGCGAGTGTCGAAATATCGTGTGAAACGCGACGGATCCGGTGCGCGTGGATGCTCAATAACAGGTGACACGGTTTGCAGTGTGGGGTCGAGGGGGTTGGAACGGGGAGTAGAAAAAGGTTGCGCACACGGTGATTGTGACTGTGTTCTCGCCACTGCTGGGTTGGGGGGATGTTTCTAATCGACTTATCGCAAAGGCGATTCGCCCAGGTGCCGTTTCCACGGCCATACGATGTGACCCGTTTACCAGGCGCAAATATCACGCACGGAAAATGAAAGCGTCGTGGGTGGATGGGGGAGGGTGGTGGTACACGTGGAGATGCATTAATTAAAAAGTGCCCCCGTCTCTCCCCGTGGATGCTTTTGCCTTTGAACGAGAGACAGCTTCATTCCCGGGGCTCGCGAATCTGCCTCCGTTGAATATATATATATGTACATATATATATATATATTTTTTTTTATTTTTCGAGGACTTGCCTTTGGCCCGTTGAAACGCCCACCAAAACGTGTACGATTTTTAGAAAAATCTCACCGCGAAAGGGTTCCACCGGGCTCTCTATATCATTTTCTTTTTTTCCCTCACTTGTGTATAATCATCGCCGTCGCGGTGTTATGTGGAAGGCGAAAATACGAATACGTTCCTGGAGAACGACGTTATGTATCTGGTTACGACTCTCAGTGGAAAACGATATCGGTGCGCGGGATAGTGTTGGCAAGGATATTTGAAATTGCTGCTTTTGCACGAGTATTCATCGGTGTCTTTGTACGTTTTAATAGCGTATTTGGATTTTATGATTGCACTACTGTTCACAGGTCCTGGACCAATGTGCTTCACTAGAAAATTTCTTCTAGAATATGAGAAATTCTTGTTTGTTGCTTTAGTTTAAATCTAACGAGCGTGATGAGCGCTGAGGGAAACAATCGGCAGAAAAGGTGCTCTACAAAAAAGGTTTTGTTTTCTGTGAAAAACGGTAAATTTTTTCGATAAAAAAATATTTTTGTATATTGTAACTATTTTCTATGAAAAAAATAATATTTATTAATTTTTTTTGTAATTGATTTCCAGTTTACTTCATTGTATTTTCAGAAAAAATCATCGAGGTATCTATGACTATTTAGCGATCACACAGAGGTCCAGAATCAAAATTTAGCGGCTCGTACGCTTGTTTAGCTATCAACAATTTCGAAATTTATACATTTTATTCAAATAGTAAAATGAACAAATTTTTTCAATTCTAGGGGCATTCTTCGAGAAGATTACACCTTTATGAAAGTCTGAATTTTTAGGGAATTTTGTTTCTTTTTTTGCCTGTGATTCATGATACGAAAGAGACTAAAATCAACAATAATGCATGGAACAAATCTTCCACGGTGAATGGTAAGTTAATGTCAGTTTTTGAGAAGGTAGAAGAAATTTGCTTTTTCACCGTTTCAACTGCTAAATTTACATTCTGGACCACTGTGGGTCAGTGCGAGCGCTAACCCCTTAAACTTTAAGGCTTAACTCTTTAACCCCTTAAAGCTTAACGACTCGCTTCGGTCGTCCAATAAGAAACTACAAAATGAGTCAAGCTTTTAACCCTTTGCAGTCGGAGCTTTCTTGGGTATGAGGAACCAAAGTTCCTTTTAAGCAAACATAAAAATTTATAATACATACAATTTTATACACAATTTATTTATTGTAAGATTAACTATACTTGTATATTTAAAGGATATAGGATTAGTCTCCTAAATTTTATAATTTTTTTTCGTGTAATATTTCGAAAAACATTTTGCAGAGCAAGTAACAATAAATTTCCTCGCATCGATAATATTAAAATGTTCTCCAAAATCTAGCTCATCATAGCTAAAAATTTTTTCGTTTACATCCATTTCACAATACATCGCTTAGAATAGACTAAATTCAAGCTAACTTCATAACAATCAACATCAGACAAGGAATAGGTGTGTTTTTTCCATCCCTTCTTGTTGTAATAGCACTCTGACAATTTTTCAAGTATTTCTTTTACTCTATTATTAGCTGTAGGCAATTTGCAAACCAAAAAATACCTGAATCAATTCTTGGTGGCGACTACACGACTTGCAGCAATACATAGAGTGGCGACTGAGAGTCGTCTATCGGTTGCAAAACGGGTGAAAATATCCGGATTGATACCAAGTCCATTTAAACAATTCCGAACAATTTCCGCAAACGAATTTTCACTCGAGTCGGAAAATGGATCGCTCCGGGGACGGATTGCCCGGAGAATTCCATTCATACGCAATTCATCCAGCCGGTCGAACCATTTATTCATACGTTTGCGCTGGTGGAAAACGGAGGGTGGTGGTTCAAGTGTCCCCCGAAAGACGGATCGCGCGTTTCGCCGTGGCGTCTATGCTTACGCCGTAATACCGAATTTTTCTCACGCGCCCGCCCCGGCGTTCCGGTTGAAAAATGAATTTCCCTTAAATCGTATTCTTCCGCCGTATACGCCCCCGCCGCCGCGATTGCTTTATTTGCCCTGTTTAATCCGCGGAGCCAGGAACTCACCCTCCTACCCCCATCACGAAGATAAATTCGAGAAGCAGAGGTGGGTGACGTCTCCATGCGTTCGTGGCCGTAAATCGAGAGGCCACGTAGACATAGTCTAGGGTCCTAAACTCTAGATCCTAGAGGAAGATCGTTCGTGTCGCTTCGATCTCCTCGACGAGAGTCGGAGGCTGGTCCCCGCCCTTCCTGAATTCATTCGGGCTTTTCAATTGAAAGACAAATAGCATTGATAAAGCCGGAAGTATATATTGTTATCGGAGGCCCCGGTTACCCGTGGCAGTATATTCGAAAAACCGTTTATATGGCAACGATTGGCTCCCTTTAAATCTTGCTTGCCTCCACACCACCTCGTTCTATCCTCGCGGCCTGCTTCTTATTACCCTTCTACACAATCGACCTACAGGCCTGTGTGTGGGGGGAGAAAAGAGCGAAGAGCAGAAGCCATTTTAAGGAATAAGAACGTTCGATCGATCCCCCTATTGCACGGCTTGCACGCGTTTCCTCCCTCTGGGCTTGACGTCTTTGACGCGAGTCGAACATCGCGGGGCCAACAACCGGGGGGATACTTCCCTGAACTATGGGATCTTGCATGTCTGTGTGAGGGACTAGTTACGAGAAACAGTGTATAGCCACACTCGCCCCCTTTATCTATGCGGGTGAAAATATTAGGTCTACTGGAAAGTTCTGTCCGTTTTTGAATTCAATGAAAATAATACATTTTCAATGCATTTATTAATATTTACTGAACAATATAATTTTCATCGTTACTAATGATCTCTTGCCAGCGTGATGGCAATTTGTGGATTTCATAATAAATGTATTGGAAATGTATTATTTTCTTTTAATTCAAAAACGGACGGAACTTTCCGGTAGGTATGATACTTTTCGGGCTTTTCGACTGTGTATTTCTGTGCGTCATATAATGGTCCAGAATCAAAAGTTTGCAGCTCAGGCTTATTTAGCTGAAGGAATAGAACATTTTGAAAATTATGAATCTTGTTCAAATAGAACATGTTAACGAACATATTTTTGTCAATTTTAGGGACACTCATCGAGAAGGTTTCTCAGTTTAGAAACTAGTGAAGATAAAATAATTAAGAATTAGAGCGACGGTTTCTGAATCCAAGGTCATTTCAAGGGTATAATATACTAGGTCGTTGAATTCGTCTTGAAATCAGTCATAACGTTACGAAGTTAAAACTGCACGATGCCATTAAAAAAATATTGATAACCTTCAAATAACCTTGAAAATAACACAAAACAAAAAGTTCGTCTGTACAATCACCTTTGGCCCCTGGAACAGTACAACTTTTGTCTTGGAAGTGTTCTCCCATCTTCAACCCAAACGGGGATATTTAAGGTGATCTATTGCTCGTGACTAACCCCTGTAGCCCTGATTCTCGGCTCTCGGGCGCTTAAGTAAGACCTTCACGGTCCATTTAGCATTCTGATTTCCTGGCAAGTTTTATGAGCTCTCTCTTTCTACTCCCTCCCGTTCGGGGAAATTGAAACGCGACGGAAAAAGTTCGGTTCGTTACCGTTCTCCACGCGAACAATTTCTCTTCCTCGCGGTGCCTGCTCGTCGTTTCGGTTTCCAATTAACCCTTGCCCAACGATGCATGGGCCCAGGTCGGGCACAATAATAGAAAATTATTGTATAAAACACTTGGCGATGATAGAAGTTGTTCCACCGAACGGGATTGGTTGGTTCTAACTGGTGGAAACTCAGCTCGACGTATTTATAGGGAAGAATATTTCGTGGGTTCGAGTGAACCCAGGACGTCATCCACTGTTGATCGATAGCTCTCTGGTGATCCTCTGTTGTCGTCGAGTATTAGGCCATTGTTTGTCCGACATCCAATCTGATTCATCATCCATAGACGTCGTTAATGTTCGTCCATTCTCTGATTATACAGGGCGAGACATCGAAAACAAGGCCACCTGGATAAATCGACTGCTTTTGGAGATCGCAAAAAAAATAAAATGCGTCAGGCTAATCTTGCTTGTGGTGTCAAGGATGACATAATCTGACGTCAATAGTTATTTTTTGTAGGTGGAGGTGTAGCGAGGATACAGGGACTCATATACAGGGTGTACCACCTGAGCATCTTAAATATCTTACTTACCTTCGATTTTTCGAAAAATTATTTAAACAAATGCTCAAAGTGGTCTCCATCAACTTTGACACATTTTTACACTGATCCCTCTATCGTAGTTGCTTTATTATTTAAATTGGGTCCGTTTGAAACCCTATGTTTCCTTCTTTTTAACCATACTTTTGAACGCGATCATTATAAAACTCCTGCTTTTTTGACCTGATTAAATATGAATAACTTCTAACCTAAATTATATTTAGAAATCGATGAGTTAGATACGGTTTTTAAACACTCGGGTCCAAAGGGACCCGGTCACCGTACTCTAAAGGTTAATCCATGCAGATCGTCGTTCACTCTGAAAAAAAATTACGAAGTCATCTATACCAAAAAACCATGAGTTTAGGATATATTTTAATTTCAATACTGAGATGTATCACTCGATTTTCATTTCCATAAGTCACAAGGCTACAATTCAAAGTGGAAACATCCTTTTTTAATGCGTGACACACATTAAAGTTTCAGGCCCCAGAAAGCTTATTCCGAGGTACCATTTTGTGCGTCTGCATGTATGGTCACTAATCAACACTTGAGGCTCTCATACCAGAAAACGAAACACAACACCAAGTCTTCCACTCCGACGAAAGCATTACTTTCACTATTGCGCATCCATGCCCCACTATCCCACCGAAAGCAAGAAGGTCAACAGGACTAGCAACGACGACACGCATAAAGCCTCTGGCAGTTTTCACAATTTTCCAGAAGCCACCTGACGGCTCATTAAAAAGTTATGAAAGCTTTTTCACCGCGCACGTATTATTGTCCCAACCCCCCTGGCAACGTCATACCCACCTTGATGCCCGTACATCAGCAGAGCACCAGGACTCGAGATGAGGATGTACGTACACTGACGAGCAAAGTCTGCTTCCGCTAAGGGACAAAGTGGCGTAGGAGAAGGGCCTCCTGGTAAAATTATTTCAAGTACTGGAATAAAGGTTAAATCGATTGTTAATTTGGCATAAATTTCAGTAATTCACGATACCAAGTGATAAGAGGTCTTTTCCTTGCACCACTTTTTCCAATAGGGGAAGCCATGTTTGCTAGTGAGGAAAGGGATGAACCGATACCGTCAAAGATCGATACCTTTACGCATAACTTGTATCGAAGGAAAATGAATACAAAGTTTTTTTTTTTATTAATATCTTTTAACCAGAGTTGAGCAGTATTTTATACGAATAATTCATAGTGAAAAGCTGGTGTATCAAACAATTAACGAGATTAAATAACTGTTTGCCAAATCTCGACTTATTCAGGAAGTATTATTTTGTTACAAAAATTGCAATTTCTACGTTTGAACGATTAAAAATAATGAAGTACTTCGTTTTATCTTTTATTCGTTGTTCGAAACTCTTTATCCAGATAATAAATTTGCCCATCTCTGATTTTAACGAATATATATTTTATTAACGAATATTTATTAACGATGACATATTTTATTAAAGGACATATACTTACAAAGTAATATAACTGGACTACAACCACCTTCACATTCATTAGCTTTCATATCGATTACTCGGTCCACTTGATATAAGTACTGTTTTCTCGATACCGAACATATGTATATCGCAACTGAGAGTATCAATACTAAAAATACTCTGTATCGAAACGGAAGTATCGATTATTAACTTGCATTTACATGTGTCGGTTCATCCCTACTTGGGGGTATCATTCGGGGGCTGCGTTCACGGACCAGTAATTCGATCTCCTGATTTTCATCCCTCTTTTATGACAAGGGAGGGGGTGGTGCGGATAATTGGAGCGAAGTAACTGAGCAGCAGTTTGGTCTTTTTGTGCTCGAATTCGACGTGCACGCAATTAGTGTTGCGCCCCCCTGACATTTTAGTCGTCCATCAAATTAGAGGCCAAGGGAATCGCGAGGATCGGATGGGGGTGGGGATTGGAAATAGAAACTGGGTTAGGTCTCGTTCACCAGCGGTGATCGGTGATCATTTATTCAGCCACCATCGGTGGGTAAAACATTCCGTTCAGGGTCCGTGGAACAATCCGATCGTGACGTTTTTGGCTACTTTTTTTTTCATTAACTTTTTTCGTCTATGGCAGGGGGGATGAATCGACGAAACGTTTTCTCGTCGGGTCTAGGGGTGGTGGCAGTTTAATCACGAGACTGCACGGCTGGTATCTCTAATTTTACATTTCCTATCTTTTCGACACAAGGGTGAGGGGCTTAAAAAGCACCGACTCGCCGGAAAGACGCGTACCCGTTCCGTTAATTATTCGAAAGAAAGAGAAACGGGCGGACGGAGGCTGAGGACGACTGATATTCTTTTTTTTTTTGTTTTTTTTTTTTTGTCTTTTCCGGAGACGGATGTAGAAGAGGACATTCAAGGGGGTGTGGAGCAACTCGAGGGGGTGTGGAGTAACTCGAGGAGACAGAAGATAGGGGTGGCGGGGTGGCGGGAATGGTTTATTGCGTGCGGAGATAATGGGACGATGCGGGTTCCGCTCGAGTTTCCGACCAGCGGAATCGCTTCCCAGAGAATGCTCCTTGTACAATTCGTTGTTCCGTTGCTTATCAAGACGATTGTTTGAACGCTGACGATGTGCGTTAATAAAGCGGATCGGTACGAGCAGTTTCTGACTGTCGGCTCGTTCGGATGATGAATCATAAAAGTTGCGTGAATAAGTGCCGGGCCGGCTCAAGATAGTCCAATCTTCCTTTTATTTATTCTTCTGCTTATAATTTGCAATTTTTTTAGATAAACATTAGACAAATATTTGGAAAAATGTGATTAATTGAATAAAAAAGAAAAGACAGTCTTAGAATGGACAGTTTTAAATCAATGAAAATTCGACAATGGTTTGAATACGAAACAAGGAATTGAAAAAGATCAATGTTTAATCATTTGCTTGTTTCAGTAACTTAATTTACTCGTTTTTATATATTATGTTCATTAAAATTTCGAAATTCATACAGTACATGCGCACGAGTTGATGGTAGAAATTATTGCAAAAATGAGCTACGAAGTTTCAATGTAGAGAACAGCTCGAGGTGGTTTTAACTTCGTGAGCATTCGTGAGAACTTTTCGCTACGAGAATTTGTGCTTGCGTGTTGTATTCATGGTGCTCTGTAAAATCTGGATATGACTTCAAGTATGAATAACTCTCTGAGTAGTTCTTTTGGCCCACCTCCTTTGTATCCTGTTATGTCGGCACGTTCTGTACAAAGTGGCAAATGTAAAGAAGAACGGAGCTGCTAAGAGGTCAGACTTTGTTATACACACGTTTCAATGAACTGTGTTTCTTATCTTTCTATGCTGAATCGAAGATATTGCAGGTGTATCTGCTGATATAAATTATAGGTTTATCTATAAAAAAAAAAACTAGTAGGTGAACTTGGGAAATTCGAGAAAAATGGATTGATAAATAATGTACTGTAATCATTTTAAAGATCTCTTTGAACCATATTATGCTACACGAACAAAAAAAAGATTTTGTTCGGTCAACTAACAATAGAATAAGGTGAACACGTTACGAGATTCACCCTGTGTATCAGTATCTTGGTAATAGTCTGTAGTCTTAAACTGAGGATAATTTTAAAAGAAAACTGGCGATTCAAGACTTCTTTTTACAATTTTACTATACATATTAATTTTTAGTTCAAGAGGTAGTGTAAGTATCAAAATTTTTTTCAAGTAATGCTTACGATATACATGATAATTATTATGTAAAGAAAATTTTCACTGATCCAATTGAAGGGTTATTAAGGGGTCAATTTTCAAAGGTCTATTAAGGGGTTTTGACGTTCACGGACGGAAGGTCAAACGAGCCGCGTCTTAAAATCGGTACCATGAATAACGAAGAGAATAATTAGATCCTATCTCCCTTCAGACTCTGACAATAAAGTTGAACAAGGCGGTCCCGTAGCGAGGCGTTATTACAATCGAGCTAATTGAACGTGTTCGGTGGGCATTGTTAACAACTGACCGTATCCATTGTGGGTCGTAACTTGTGTGTCTTCAGTGAAACGAGCGCGAATAAAAACGGTCGTTTCATTAACATTCCACTTGGCAAAACAATTTAATTTTTTACCTTGGCCGAAACGTAACGAGTAGTTACGTGTTATTTGAATACATACACACCCGCACGTCGACGCTGTTAATTTTTGCCGAGCATCGTGCACGAGAAACACTACCCCGTTGGGTACAATGAATTTTACTTTTCGCGGGTTTTATATTGCTCAGCCCCCGACCGGCCGGTTTTTATTAATCGTGCCGAAAAAGGAGTATTCCACGTCAGGGAATTGAAATGTAATTATTGAGGCTCGAATCTTCCACGTAGGTATTCGGATATTGGAACTACTCGAATAATTCGAGTAATTTCGAATACGAATAATTTATTCCAAGAATTCGAATAATTCGAATAGTACGGAGCATTCGAATAACAGAAATTATCTGATGAAGATTCAGATTTAACGATTGAAGAACGAATAATTGTAAAGGCCAATGTGAAAAGAATTTCAAGAGTGGATCACTTCGAATAACTCGAGTATTTCGAATACTTCGAATCTTTCAAAATATTCGAATATTCGTCAGACCCCTGCTACCGACGATAACAATATTGTTTTTTCCTCGATTATTGTATTATTCAATGAACATAAAATCTGTAGTCTGATGATGACAATATAGCTCTTTCGTCGATTTTGGTATTAACGAGTTAACAAGATTTCTCTATAGGATTGATGTTCTTGCTGAACGATATTATGTTACACCAGCGAGAGTCATACTCATCAGATAAATATTTTCTGTTTTAGAGTTTCGCTTTTCATGCAACACGTAACGCTTCGTTGCTTGAATAATGTAGCGTGAAGGTAAATGACCAGTTCTTATTCGGATGCTACTGAAGTGCAGGACATTAACCGAGTGCATTATATGAAGGCTTTTTATCGTGATTAAATAAATAGTTCATCGTGTCGGTGTACGTGTGACAGAGGTAGTTACCTGTAACGTGTCGCTGATTTCACTTGGAGTGAGCAATAAACTTTCGGATCATACAAGTGAAACGATATTAATCTTAGGTGCTAGAAAATTGTATACCTAATTGACCTAATAGGATGCACATATATGGTTTGGTTGTTTAAAACGAGCAACATTACTTAACTTCGTGTTATCGAACACAGATCGACAGTTTCTTAAGTATAGTTGTGTTCATATGATGGAAAAGAAACCATTTTTGTTATTTCGACATTTGATTCAACGGGCGGTTCTCGGGGAAATCGAATTTTAATGTTGACTATGATCTCTCTGTCCACCAGATTAAATATATGCATACCTATGTTTCACGCGATGGCGAATTAAATACAAATGTACTGGGTTAATTGCGTACATATTAAATTTACCAAGCAAACTATGCATGCGTGTTGTTGATTGGTAATTCCTTTCGCGGAGGAAAATACACTACATCATTACAAAGTATCCTTTGAACTCCAAAAATTGTGCATGGAATATTTGTCGAGGCAAACATGAAATTCCGTTCGAAATCGAACCACCTTGTATTCATTTCATCGTCCAGTAAATATTCTGGCATACATAGCTAATTGTCAGATTTTTATTAACTTTCTACAATTAGTGTTTCCTATTTTCCTTTCACGATTGCGTCAAAGATTTTGTAATAGACAAATATTTCTCGTTGTATAGTAGTGAGGAGAATGTGCTTGTACGAACAATATTTCGTCAGTTTTCACGAATTTCAATATACATATATATTTCCTGCATTAACAATCATTTGCAACCTCTTCTCTCAGTCCAGTTAATAATTTATCCATTTGTCTGACGAGTAAATTTTGGATATGCATAAATTGAAATACCACAAAAATGATTGATATATTTAAATGTAAATGAAGTATAAGCATAAGTACGTGAAAGGATAGAAAATTTAATATTCCTGGCGTACCTGTATTATACGATTATTATTATTATTAAAATGTAATGTGTGCATATTCTATTTAATCAAGGATATTAAAAGAACATTACTCTAATTACAAGTATGTTCGGAAGCAATATTAAATACCACGCTACTGTTTTCTAACACGGAAACAATTAGTTACAGCACACATATTTATTACCACTTACTCATGCATCGTAATTGAATGCCAATCTGGCGATAGTATAATTTAATTCATATTATAATAGTTACACTGCTGTTCGTAATTTATTAGACACTTTCATTAGGGAAACCGAATTAATGTTACGAGCGTATGTAAACTTATCATCATAATTTATATATCATACTTATTGCATTAGTGTCCGTAGCACGTTTAACAACGACCGTTCAAAATTAATCAGTGCACCCCCGTTAATGAATCGTTTACAAACTTTTCGAGTAATTTTACTTCAATCTTCCTTCACTGTTCTTCCTAGGAGTGGAGGGAGATTTAATATCTTCCTGATATTGTTAACGTTGATATACTGTTGAAATATTACACAGCTGTCGAAAACAATTTTCCGCTGTGTCGTGTTTAATCACCTTATAACTGTCCACCTTGCGCTAACACAATTCTACGAGACACTGACTTAACAGAAAATACATACTACATAACTCTCGATCTCCGTCCGGATCAATGTCACCTGATATCGACCTTCCATTTCACTTCACGTTGTTCATCACAAACCATTGTAAATTATATATTGGTTAAATATTTTTTTGAAATATGAAAAAAATATTTTTCCAGCCGCACTTTTTAAAATGAAAACAAGATTGAATCCAAATATTGCATACATATACAGAAAATGTAAAATAAATGTTTAGAACATATAAACTATATATTCATAGAATATAAAAGAAATATTTAAAAAAATATAAAATAGATATTCAGAAAATTAGAAATAAATACTGAGAAAATGTAGAATAAATATTCAGAAATTAAACAATTAACATAGAAAAGAATATTCTATTTTAATTAAAATTTTTTCTATATTTGGAAAAAGTATTCTGTTTCCAGTATTAAATAAATATTTATCTTACATTCGGAAGAAAATATTTCTTTCTAATATTAAATAAACGTATGTATATTTAAATATTAAAAACAGATTGAATCTCTAAAGACACTGAATCTTTTTAATATTAGATGAATTTAATATTCAATATTTTGTGCTAGTAGGGCTATGTCATGTTATCTACCCCCACTCCTTCCTTCAAAACCTTCAAAACTCCCACCACATTCCTCAGGAAATAAATTCTAACCTAAAATTCACTCTGCGTCAACCATTGTTTCAACCACGTATTAAATAAATTACAAGTTCTCGAAACATCTATCATTACCGTTAACTTCGTGTAACCCATCCATTGCAGGCCTACTAAAGTCTTTTGGACGGTCTTAAGGTCTGTTTCTGGTCGGCCACCCGGTATAAACGGTCGACCATTCGAGGGTCAAAAGGTATATACATATAACCAAGGGTCGGTTGGGTTTTGCGAGTCGCCATTGTCCTCTTTGAATCGTTCTCGCTTGTCATTCGGACGTACAGAAGGTGGCATAGTGAATTACGATACATCCGGTGTAATTATCGTCCATGGCGGTAGGACATATAACGGTGGCCATTAGGGGTACCGTTTAAATTGTGTTACTTTCTAACGAGCAATCGGGCGATGGCCCGAACTTGCAGTTACCGTAATTGAAGTGCACGGCCGTTGCTGGACGTTGTACATACCAGCGACAGCGGATATATGTATATCGATACGTATATGTATACCAGCAGCGCTCAGGCTATGGCTACTGCAACCGGGGCCGAATGCAAATATTTTCATGGCGGCAGCTGTTGCTCTCTCGAGTGTCGCTCATTACCACGAACCATCGTTCCAGAATTTCCACGGTGCAGGTTCAAGAAACGCACGACGGAAATTCCTCTGTTGTCGCGTTACCGGCCGCGATTACAGTGCCTCTGCGAGCTACATGGGTAAAAAAAAGTATTCGTACACTCTTTAAAACAGAAAAACTCTTTCAAAATTGGACCAAGTAACTTGAGTGTCTTTTTGAACTTACAAGGATTAGTGTACTAAACGATGTACGCAAGGGTGTACGAATACCTTTTTAGGTGTAACTAGGGATGAAACGATCCAAGTAAATACGAGTAAATAAAATCGATACTTTCGTTTCGATCTGTTTTTTTTTTTTAGTATCGGTACATTAGGATATACATATACTAGGTATGGAAAGAAAGTACCCATATCGAATGGAGCGAGTAACTCGATATGAAGTCCAGTCCAGTTGCATTATTTTGTTGATAAATGTTCCTTGATAAAATATACACTGTGTGGCGTAACTATAAAACCACCCGCAAATTTTCAATCCTTATATATTGTGGTTAAAAGAAAAACTAATCACTTTCTTTCTAGAGAATACAATCTATCCTTTTCTGAAGAAACATTATTTCTCATCACGATTTCAGACATGGTATACTAACCACAATACAGAAGAATTTAAATGTTTCGAATAATGAATAAAAGAACATTCAATATTTTATAAACTAATGGCCACATGCAGCTGAAATAAATATCATTGGCTTTAGAATTCCAAGCTCTATCACTATGCCAAACCTCATTAAAAATTCAGCGCTACACATGGCGATTCCTCCTTGTTAGTGCCAAGGAGCCTTCGAACACTCATCGAGGATTCACTATATGTGGCTCGAAGAGGCACAATACCCTTATTCACGGTCTGTGGAAGTTTTCCCTCCTTCATCCTATGCGCGAACCGGCGATATTTGGATTGCATTAATTGCCGAAGATAGGTCAAGCACACGCTGAACTTGCAATTACACTAATTGCGCCGATCGATAGAGAAACGCGACGGGACCCTGACGGGCCTTCTTTCTTTCACGATTACGAATGCACGTGTGTAGGGCGGACGGGAAAGCTCCCGACTTTTTTCCCCTGTCTAATGCACGATGTAGATTGGAACGTTTCAGAAAATAGCAGTGAACTTCCCCTATTACAGGGGGGCATACGTTTCAATGTTACACGAATCGTCTAGGTTAGAGCCGTTTATTTTGGAAGTGGTGTAACTGCTTTCTGTCTATTCTAGTATTTGAGGAAGCGAATTTTTTATTTGTGCATTTTTTTTTAGTAACCAAAGAAATTGAAACTTTATATCGGAAAGTACAAGTTTAAATTCAAACAACCGTCATTCTGTAAAATATTGATATTTTCAAAATGAACTTCCATAAGTACTAGTTCTGTCTATTTTAATATAAAATTAAAAAAACTTGTTTCAGATAAAAGCCCACAGAGATATATCTGGTATCGCAGATAGTATTTCAATGAAACAAGTTATAAATAAATGGCGGTAAGTTCCTTCTATAGAAATAACATATACCTAATAAGGTGTATATGTTGAATTTTTAGTAAACAATAATTCTGCATATACAATAAAATTTTTTAACTTTCCCTCTTATTTAACAACTCAAAGGTATGTAATCCCTTAACGATTATAATATACAAAATTGTGTAAGTTCAAAGACGTAATTATATTGTGAATGTTACACGTACGGGAAACTTTTATTTTTGATCGTGACTGTATTATGGCGAGCAGAAGTCATCTGTGTACCATCTGACTTGGGACCACAGTGATTCATTCGGTCTGGACAAGCTACACTTGGTCATCTTCAATAATTTCGTACAGTAAACGTAGCTGGAGTAGATTAGATAAACACCATCGACCGATCCGCGCATGGTAATACTACAACGAACCAGTTATTATCTTCATGTTTCTCTTTCTGCGACAAATTCTTGATAAAGTATCCTCAGAACAATGAGTACGCAATATTTTCTCCCATTCCCACGTTTATAATATATTAGATTGCCGTAAAAGATTTGTTGTCTCTGTACAAAGGCTTTCCCTTAAACAAAGTTATTTATCATGTATTGTTTTAATTCTGATTGTGCTTCTAATTCAGAATTTACATCCTTATTTCAGTACTCCGAAATATCGTCAAATCTTCCTTCCCCCCAATTCATTCAATCTTAAATATTTTACTTTAACAATTCAAACTTCAGTTCGTACTTAATTCACGCTTCAAGATTCCCGTTCAAGTATCACAGATTCGACATTAAAAATCTCTTTGCAGTAGCTTCTATCACAAAGGAACAATAGAAAAAAAACTTCATTTTCAACTCCATTTTGCGAATACACCGAAACCTTTATGTACCAAGCTATCAGAAAAGTTCGATAGTTTAACTTTCGAACAGCTCGTACGATCTCGCGTCCTTGATGCTGCCGAAGAAACGATCTCCGCCGTTTCATTCCGTGCCGTTAAACGTTTCAATAGCAAGATCGAAGTACGATATTTATTATTTTTTTGTATCGTACAATACCCACGATTGCTGTAGTATACTACCTGACCGGGCATATAAAGGTTCAACGTCTCGAAACCAATCAAGAGTCCCCGACCTTCGAGTCAGCCAGCAAGAGCCAGAGTGTAGTAGGTATAAGTCCGATTCGAAAGAGGGATCGGTTTTTGGGCGGGTCTGACTGGTCGTCATTGTCGTTCGGTTAGTCGTCCAAGTTCGTGCCAGCCTGCTCTTCGTCGGTAAACGACACACAGAGGCACACACACCAGGCGCAGCACAAGGGTATCTCCTCAGTCAGTTCCCTCTCTCGATCGCAAGGGCTAAGAAGTACGTGGGTCGCTCCGTTAAATGAGGCGTCCACCGAGGACAAAGGGATTTTAAAGTGAAACAGCGAGAGACAAAAGGCGCCAGTATACCAACGGAAGACTTTTCCTATATTGACACTTGGGGTGGAAAGAGAAGAAGTCGTTAGGGATGTCGACGTTCAGTTTCATCGTTAATTGCATCATCTTGGCAGTTGTCGTCTGCGTTCAGGTGATTGTCGCAGGACCACAAGGCCTTGGAGCGACGCAGAACTCGACGATACTTCCGAGCGAATCGCATTCCGATAATCATAAGGGTAATCATGTACCTTGCACGAAAAACGAGACCAAGCCGACCTGTTATTGTCCTGAACCCTGTCACGGTCCCTGTCCAGATCACAATGAATCGCCGCGGCGTCATCATCGGATTCAGAACCTACTGGTGGACGGTATGATCTGTTCGTGCGAACCTGGAACACGTAGGATACCAGTACGGGACGATTACCTGTTCACGCCGGACATCGGATCGCACAAGTTTCACATGAAACCGACCACATGGAACAACGCGCGGAGGACATGCAGCGAAGAGGGCGGTCATCTGGCTATCGTGAACTCGAAGGCTGAAGCTCAAGTAAGTTCCGATCGTTCGGTTTCGATTCGTTTAACACTTGAACTACCGAAACTATCGGACTGACGGATTGCAGATTTCATATTTTACCAATACTGACATTATAATGGTGGTTTTCGTGGACTTTATGGTGATTTTTAATTTTTAATAGATTATACTGTATTGTACTAATATTATGCAATTCGATTTAGTATACTTTCAATATTGGTAGTTCTAGTGTTAAGGGGTTATATATCTTTGAGTTGTTAAGTAAAAGGGCAAATTAAACAATTTGTTTGCATGTGCAAAATTATTCATTATTACGAGGACATACATATTAGGAATGGTATTTTTATGTTAGACACTGCATTGGGCGTGAAAGATTGTTTCTTTTTTTACGCTGCACCGGAAGTAACCGATAATGTTTATCTATATTCAGTACAAATGTGTAAGGAAAGATTATTTTTTAAATACATGTATAATGTATAGGAAAGTTTGATCCGCGAAATATCTTACTTACCACGTGAACCGATAATACGAGGGAATAATCTTAAACTTGTTTGACATCTAGTGATAAATGTGAGGCTCTCGATAGTGATGACGATACATTTGAATTGTATTGATATTTGGTATCGATTACGACTGTGACGAATATTCGAATAATTCGAATACTCGAATTGCAGTGGAATTCGAATCGTTCGAATATTTCAAAATATTCCAAGTATTCGAAATATTTGATTCTGAATTGTGGATTCTACTGAATAGGTATCTGAACATAATATATTTTATCACACTTTACGTGAAATTCTTTTCACATTGGCTTTTACAATTATTTGTTTTTCAAATTTCTATTCGGTACAATCCGAAACTCGATCACATCTGTTTTTCGAATATTTAAATAATATGAATATTTCATACTATTCAAATATTCAAATAATGCTTCAATATTCAATTAAATTGGAAGTAACAAAATCCAAAAATGAAAATAAATCATTTATTGAAGCAGATATTTACTAAGGCAGATTCTCAGGTAACGATGTAGAAAAGAAATCGACCAATCTGTATTAATCTTTAATACTTTACGAGAAGCTGCATGACTGGTCCATTTTTCTTGCGATCTGTTACATTATGGTAATGCAGCGATGTTATCGAAGTAACGACATTTATGATTTAAGTATAGATACTGAAATATATCGTCACGTTTAATTCGGACATAAAATATCGATATTTGAATTGAAAAGTAAATGTAAAAGTACGGAATGTATCGATACTGTATCGTCCATCACTCAGCTCCCAAAGTAAGACCGCTCCCGTATCGAAATGGGATGTCTCGAGAGAGGAAGACTCGATCACAAAAGGTTAATCCCGCGTAATTCAGCGAACATGCTTCGGGTGGAGGGCGCGCGTTAGCGTAGAAAGAATCAATTTTAAATCGACCGTGTCTAGCTGACGTATCTTAGCCCCTCCTAACCCGAGCTCCTCTTGAATCCAGGGGAAACTGTTCGATTCATTTCGAATTCAATCGACCCTGTCGAGGGAGCGCCCCCCCCCCCACCGTTTCATTCCACGGGCTCTAGCCTCGAATTAACCGTGTCAGCGATTTATATTTCGGCTCTTTGAGCCATCACAGACGCCATTAACGCTCGCGAAACGGGATAGCGAGCCCTGTTGAAAGGGCGATTTATGGTGGGCCTCGATTAAAAGCGTCCGATAGCGTCACTCAGCTCTACTATACCAGCCCACCCACCTGTCCATTTTCTTTCACGTTTTTTTTTTCTTTCTTCTATTCCTTTCTCTAGGTATTAACGAAAATATTCGATCAAGCCGGGCCAGTGATTGGCGCCGCGTTCCCGGACGAGGCATTTCTCGGTATCCACGATCTCTACATGGAGGGCGATTGGGTCACGATTCTCGGGGACCCGCTCGCGAAAACCGGGTACAGCTGGTGGAGTGAAAAGTGGGGCGGACAGCCGGACAACGGGGGTGGTGTACAGAACTGCGGAGCTATCCTGAAGGATGGCAAGCTCGACGACGTCCAGTGCGAGGCGAACTTCCCATTCTTCTGCGAGCTGCCTCTCGTGAATTATATCTAACCCAGGCTCTTGATATATCCTTCCTTTCGCACACCGATGATCACCAGGTCAGAACGAGAATCTCTTAACGACGAACGACGCGAGATGGCGGTGTCACGAATTGACACATTTAAAAAATATGGACAATTTAAAATTGGTCTTATGAAAATTACTTGCAGTTAACGCTGCGTCGAACCACATCGGTTAGGTGTTAAGAGAGTAAAGAGAAAAAAATTCAGTATTGGGAACATTAAAGGTTTGAAATTGTAAGAAACTTCACGTACACAAATATGACCACCAGGCCTGAAAGGATTAATCTATCACGACGGATTTTTTTACGGATTCCTAAATGTTGCCAGACACAACAGACAGGAAATAATAAATTTTACCATTTAAGGGGAAAGTAATTACAAATCGTAGCAACTCGCGGTACCCGTGGGACCGAAGTTAATTATTTGGGTGAATACGGTAATTGTTCGCTGGTCCAGGCTTTTTAAAGTTTCACCCACATGATGGTATATAATTTTACGTTACGAACATTTTACCCTTCCACGCCTACAAATACTCATTTAGAACCGAGGGCAAACACGGTTTGCTCTATGTATACCATAGGGTGAAGTTGTTCGCGACATTTACCGATAAATCGTTTGGACGCGATTTCGTGCATTCGCAGTGTCTATAAATTGCCCGTGTTCCGTCGATTTTGTACCAACCGCTATCCATCTTCGTCGTTAATACGATTTTTCCGGCCCCGAGCCGATCCTCTTTTTCTCTCGTGTTCTTTTTCATACTTTTTTTTTTCCTTTTATTTCCTATCACGTCGCGCCCTGATGCCCGCTATCCCCCACTCCCACCTAGTATTTTTAATGGTGTTTCCACTTACAGGACGAGACGGGAAACTGGTTCTTGAGTGCCTCCAATGTACAGCAAACAACTCGGAAACAAGAGCACAAAAGGCGAAACACACACACACACACACATACAGGGAGTGAGAAAGGGAGGAGCAACGGTTCCCCGGTATCGGTTTTCACACCCACACGGATTGTTATCAGTGCCATATTATTCTTTTGTTGTGATGGAATGAAATAAAAAAAAAGAATAGAATAGAAGAAAAGAAATGAGAATAAACCTGAAAGATTGATAATG
Organism: Dufourea novaeangliae; assembly: GCF_001272555.1. NCBI lineage: Eukaryota > Metazoa > Arthropoda > Insecta > Hymenoptera > Halictidae > Dufourea > Dufourea novaeangliae. Next base: position 1,859,619 of record NW_015374010.1, on the reverse strand, counting down.
GCGGTGTTCGAGAGCATCTTTGTTCCCTCGAACAGGGCGAAGTCCATTTATTCCTCGGTCAATTTATTTTCTAATTAACGTTTCCTCCGGAGAAGCTTTCTAAATATTCCATCCCGCGCACGACGAAATTATATATATATAGACGGAGTTGACGGGACACTTCTCTCTACCACTCGGGGGTCTATTAATTTCAGAGGACCAAGGGAAACGAAGTTAGCCGGTATTTCTTTCTCTCGCGTGACAAAATAAAATATATTTCTCGAAACACACCGACACGTAACCATAGACTTATGAAGATAGACCGCGCGTCCAACGTGAAGAGCTGTCGTCAACATTAGAGAGGGCGAGTCTACCTTTATATTGGGTGTAAGGGAAAGATCGGTCGATTTTTTATTTTGTCAAGTTTCAAAGCTTCCTGCCAATTGACGGCGACAGGTATTGAAACGAGACTTACGTCCGTTTCGAGCTTAACTGTCCTATTGTTTTCAGTAATAGAAATTAATCCAGTGAATTAATTATTTTCTATAGTAATCAGTTTATCACCGAAGGTGGTTCGAAAAATGTCAAAGTGGTGATTTTTCATTAAAACAAAAACCCAGGTCAGGGAGACCAACGCCAAAAAGAGACCAAACAAATATAAACGCCCTGTGATATTGCAAATATACTTGGGGTCCACCAAATAGCAGCATTAGGCCACATTAAAAAGCTTGGATTTGTTTCAAAACAACAGAACTTTCTCCTATACCCAATAAAAATGAGGTGTAGCGAAAGTGTAATTATATTTTGAATTTATTTTCACAAACCTCCCAGAAATTACTGAACTCTTTTGAAGTAACAATTAATATTTAATAACTTCTTATTATTTACAATTTATAACTTATACAATGTCTGGACTTTTTGATAGTTACTAAGGGAATGTTTTAAACAAGAACATTTTGCAAAAAAATTGAATACTTTGAATTATCCGTGAAAATATCCATCGAGCGCCATCTAGTTTCCAGATTCCACAGAGCGGTTAGCGATGTCGCAGAATCGGTAGCAGCGACACGGTCCCAACCCCATAAAACCCGTGATTTACCCCGGTAATAGTCAGCAACTACTAAAAATTTCAAGAATCTCTCCTCCCTCTCCCTCTCGGCGTTTTATCGGCGATAAATCAAACTTTTCGAAGAATTACACGTGGTCGTTTGAAGGAAGATCGTAAATCGATATAGGACGTATGATATACTACAAGGATGTCGTCGCTGATCGTCGCGCAAGACTCGCGGTTGATAATGCTGGAACTAGCCGTGGAGAATGTGAGTATAGTTTGTGGGTTTGATACACTAGTTACTGCTTTCGTAGAGATATGGTCGACAATTATTTTCTTTTGCTCCTTATCTCGGCACGTGAACATTAAAGTACAAGTTGACAGAGGATTTTGACGTTAGGGAGGTTAGATATTAAAAGTTAAATATCGTGGTAAAATTGAGGGGCTTGATGGAAAAGGAGCACATGCCACAATAGTATAAGCTTACGCGACAACTACTTTTAGGAAAATTAGTTTTGGTAACAGTTTGCAATTCGATCGGTATCTCCAATTTTCTTTAAACGTGGAAAACTTTTATCGCAAATTTAACGCGTAATTATAAGTACCTTTAATTACCAAGTATAGATGATTATTATTATCCGTTTTTTTATTAAGCTAGCTCTAATCAACTCTGATCAGTATAATTCCAGATAGCACAAGACGCCCAATGACACCTTGAAGACGGCTTAAAGGCGTCTTAGACCTAAAATAGCCGTAACATGGGCGTTAAAAAACGTCTAACATAAGTATGAATTTTCGAGTCAAGTTTTGGTAGTAATTGCCATTTACCACGTACTTCAATTACCAACTAAAATATCGACGAGTTAATATCGAATTTTCTGAGAAACTTAGTTTTCGCAAAAAGTGGTGCTCCTTTTTCACCGAATCAGTCAATCGTCGAGGTTGCGTATCGATCATTTAATTCACGTTACCGTTGATCGAATACGAAGAAAATTCTCCGCTAGAGAAACGAAATTTTCGAGTTATAAATCCCGCGAAAGGCGCAGAATGACATACGGAATAAAAGAAAAAGAATAAAACACGGAGTGTTGCTACCAACATAGTGCACTTTGGACAAGAGTTCAGCGTTAAAATTTACCACTTTTTTTGTTCCTCTCCAAGCATCGTCTCGGATACTGCGCTTAAAAAAGATACCGTACATACATTTTCAAGAGAAAGCTGAATGCGAGGACATTTTTTATTATAAGGTGATGTGTCACTTTACGAGCGGCGTATGAAAGTTTTTATGACACGAACGTGTGTCAAAATGAGAAAATACCGGTCTTTCTGTTTCATCTGATTTCATGCCAGATGCAAATAAAGTTTCTCTGCGGACATCAGCCTGCTTAGCTTCATGCTTCCCTTTCAACGCGTGCAATTTACGAATGAGTGGGAAGAGACAATTTCTTATTGAAAACAAATCAGTTTAGGACGGTTGGGGACAACCAAACTTGCCCAGACACTTCTGATACAAATTGGATGAATTTACCAGGCTGTTTCATTACAGATGAGTTTTATTGCAGAATTTATAGATAGTATAGGAAACCCCTGTATAACACGGAATACATACATACCTATAACATGATTTAAAAAAATACATACCTATAACAAATTACACGGCAGAATCGGGCAGAATTTTATTCGAATAATAGATAGTAAAACGCAACAGTATCTAACAATAACATCGTCATACTGATCTTTAAACAGTTAATGAGATTAAATAACCGAATTAATAACTATTCTTTATTCGAAACATTGTATCTAGATAATGAATTTGCCTATCTCTATTACACGGTATTCCGGTTAAAGAATTCTGTAAACTAGTGTGTAGTTCTGTTACAATTCCAAACTTAACCCTGTTATTTATATGTATGCATTTCTTAAATTTTCAATACAAACTCACATAAAAAAAGTTGTAAAAAGGGATCTTTACTATTTTCTTCGTAATTCCGACCAATTGCAATTTTTTTCTTTCCATACCATTTAGTAAATTACTCTTCCTAGCTCCACACCCCAGAAGCTCAAGTCACTTGGTTAGGATAAATAAAATAACATAAATCTCCACAAATTGAAACTTATTTTAAATCAAATTAAATAACAATTAATTATAACGAAATTAAAGGTTCAGAACTGGGCCCCTCGTTCCAGGGGACAAAACTACAGCCCCCCCCCCCTCAGACACCCCTTGATCCGTCACTGGGTTTGTTTTAAAGGGTGCTCGAAATCTTTGTTCACCCACTGTACGTATTCTCCCGAGCACAGTTGTACATGCCATGGACGAGTGTCTTCGACGAGGCCCTCTTGAAGAAGACCGTCATAATGTTTCGAATGCTGGATAACGAGTGGGTTACTCTGACGCCCCATCGAAGTGACTACCGCTCTTATCGGGGATCCAATTATCAGACGGAACGTTTCTACGGCGGCAAGTCGTTGCTGTTCGCCGTGCCGGAAACGACGCTCGAAAGCACCGTGGATGGTGTCGACGTGCAGATTTACGTGTACAAACAGGTGTCCAAATTTTTCGAGCTCAGACGACAACAGAATTTCGGCTTCGTTCTGGTCAATGTGGATACGCAGCTTAACGGTATTATCAAGGATCTACGAGAACGGAAAGAGCTAGACGGTTATTTTTCCGGTGACCTGGACCGGGAGCCTATATCAAGGTGAATCCATTTAAATACGCGGGTCTGGCGTTTATGTAAATTCGTCAGCGGAACGGATTACCCCTCCCCTCCCCCCTTTCCTCCCGTCCACCACCTCGACACACGGTGAATGTTAGCCAGTGAAGCCACCGGTTAATGTAATTTTAAAAAACCGCTGTACCGTGTGCCACCCTCTACTCCCTAGTTTGAACAATTCTGTTCATTTGTATTTGGGGAAGGACCTGTGTCGGTTTGTCTGACCCGTATCCACGTAAAAATTCTTTTCCGCCTCGACAGAAAATACAGGTGCAATACCGTGTACACCTTGTTTTTCCCCGTTTCGGTCCATTCGAATTGGGCAAGTTTATGGAACGACTAAAAAAAAAAAAAGATAGAAAGAAAGAAGGATTTATTATGTCCGATCTTTGGTTGGATATCTGTGAATACTAATTTCTGGAGCTGAAGTTTTAGTAACTAATAAGCTTATTACGCTTTCGAAATGTAGAAATGTGTAGTGAATCTGAAATTTTTTCACGATAAGCTGTTACATTTATTTTATCAGATTACGTAGCAAACTATGAGTTTTATTAAAAAATTATGAGAAATTTATCTCGAAAGGATGATAAAAGTAGAAATTGCATAAAAATTTGTACACTTTATTGTAATTTGGAAAGTATGCGAACGAATACGCGAGTCACTGTAATTAAATTCGATATTTTAATACTCCTGTGCGGTCAAGTGATTTCACATTAATTTTAATAAACGTGATCACTCACTCCTGGTATTAAATACGCTAATTCAACGTGATCCCTTGCATTTCCATTAAATAATTTTATCAGAGATATCAGGTATAAATGTTATATGATTTCCTCTGCAAATGTTAATTGTAAAATAATCAACGCTCTGTTATCATGCTGTTCGGTGTAGTTTGAACGTTTTTGAAGCGTTATTGTCCGTGGATGAAGTGTAAAAAGTGAAAAGGAATTAATACGTGTTCGTCAATATATAAATTACCAAGACATATCCCTTTCGGATCAGAGTTTGAATTTCAACTTTTCTTATCGTTAGATTGTTGCATAACAAATGTCATTTTTAAATTGGAAAATTGATTATATAAGAACTACAGATGGGATAAAGTATATTACAAGTAGGTTCGAGTCTAACTGGATAGTTTCGAACGTTTCATAAATACTTCGAAAAAGGAAAGCAGACTCAAACCCAGACGAAAAAGGTTTGACTAGATTCGAACTTTTTCTCAGTATTTCTATCAGAAATTTTCTATTCTTTGCAAATGTATATAATTTAGCGAAAATTTTATATAATTGGTCCAAATTACATTTATTCACCCATATTTTTTCGAACAAAATTAATTTGTTAAAAGTTAAATACCCGGTACAATGAATGATAATGATTCAATCAGTAATCCACATCTCACTAACATTCAGAATTCAAATACTACTTGTGAAGAGTTCGAATCCTTCTAACATCAAACTACTTACAAATACATTTTCGAATCCACAGATACTCATTCTAGAGTTCGAAACCAACTTGTATAAATTCATTTCACGCATACTCCTTCAAACTTTATTTCTTTTGAGTAGTAATCGAAACCCACGCGATGAAGCTTGGTTACTAAAATTAACTCGAATTCATAAATACATATTGACATTAATCCTATCCCTAGTATCCCAACCAATTATAATCATTCATATCGCCATTGGTACCCAAAACTAGACTCCACTTTCGTTCCAAAAAGCCCCTCTCCATTATACGATTACCAACATCCACCCGTGTAGAACGTCGAGGAACAAGTTCGTTAACCGCCCCCGACCCGAACATAATTCAAGGGATAACGTTTTATCTTTCACCGCCAAAGAATGCGGATGGGCGCCCGTTGATACGGGTCCGTGGCGTTTCTCGCTTTTTCCCTGCGTCGTGGAACTGATTACAAAAACTTGAACATCCTAATCGTCACAGATCGACGCGCGGCACTTTCACATTGCTCGACGATCGTTACCAAGAGACCGAGGCAACGATCGAGGTGTACATGCGTATCAGCTGTCTGGGTAGATGCATCATAACAGAGTTGCACGCCCCGATGAGTATACGTAAGGCGTTCTACGCCCGTGAAGAATCGGACGATCTCTACGAGTATCAATTCCGCGAGCTGTCCACGCAGGACGTCGAATCGTACCATTGGGGTAGTAGGACCATCCTGCCGCCCCTTCATCCGGACAAACTGATTTGTCGGTGTCACGAGCTCGAGGGTCCGTGCGACGAGACCACGCAAACATTGAAATTGGATCGGAAAGAGAAACGAAAGAAGTCGGATTACGCGGCACGTCTGGAGCAGATGAAGAAGCTGTTGGAACTGATGAAAGAGATGCGAAAGAATCGACCGGAGATCATGGGGCACGGACCGGGTCCCAAGAAAATATGCCCAATCGTTGAGACAGCGTCCCCGTGTCCGACAATCCCGATGTCCTGTTTCGTTGCTCTGTCCACCGTTTGTCCGAATCCCTGTCAGATACCGACCGTTTCCTGTCAGCCGCCACCTTGTTGAATATTCCCAACGGAATAAGAAGAAAGTTTGAGAATGAAAAGAGATTACAGAGGATCATCCAGCGATGGTTGTTCGTTGTGGAAAGGAGCATTGTTGCTGATGCTATTATACACGTGATTGGGTAAGCTGTACTTTGGACAAAGCTTAAAAGTATTCGAAGTGATCGAATGTTGGATTGTACTGAATAGAAATCCGAACATAGTGTATTTTTTCACACTTTATATTGAAATCCTTTTCACATTGGTCATCACAATTATTTGTTTTTCGAACTTCTATTCGGTGCAATCCGAAATTCATACTATTCGAATACTTCGCACTCTTCGAATATTCCGTACTGTTCGAATTATTCGAAGTATTTGAATTCTTCGAATAAATTATTCGAATTATTCGAATTATTCGGATAATTCGACTATCCGAATACTTACAGCTCTACTATAGACCCTTATTCGATGTTTCCATTCAACTGTTTTCAGCAGTGTACGAGTAGTAACACTTTTCCCGCAGCAGATACGATACAAAGAATCTATTCTACATTTCCGATGTATTATTACACATAGAATCCTCAACTGTGTGTGGTTATACGATGTCAGTCCAGTTCCATCCCGTGCACCAATGAACACCACACGACTGTTCGCCTACCTCCGCAACGCACATTTCCATCATCTAGCCAGTCCGCCATTTACACTCAGCCATCCCCCTGGATCTCTGCCTGCAACCAGCCGGCCGCATATACGTACTCCCCGTATATAAGACCGAATTTGCATACAAAGGGAAATCGCTAAGACGTGGCTGGAGAAATCCGTAAAGGCGTTCTGCAAACGGGACCATGGCTCTATCATTGCTCCTACCGCCCCTCCCAGGTCGGATCTTTCAGAGGTAATCAGCGGAATCGTGTCCCATCGTGTTTTATGATCCTTTCGTCCGTCGCGATTTCCCAAATTGCTCGCCGAAATTTTATTCGAAGAGGGACGATTTCACAATGGGAACCATGCACCAGTTCACTTTCCCTCTGAACGGGGGTTTGAGAGGTGCAACTCGTGGGTTATTTATTTCACTCACAGGGAAAGACCAGGGTCGAATTAAGACCTTTAGAGGCCCCGAACACTTAAATGATTTTCGTGCCCCTATATATGTATGTACAGTGGCTACCAAAATTTTGCGGTCGAACTGTAATTTCATCATATATTTGTCGTAAGTAGACTGCGGACTTTTATGCAAAATGATATTTTATTAAATAATGTTTAACATAGAAATTTATTATTATAAGTGTCTAATACCCTGAAAATTTCAGATTGATCGATATATTTATTATAGTATAACTACGAATAAATCTATCATTTCTTAACACATTGTATTTTAAAAAATACAAAAAAAAAAAGGTAAATCTAGTAATGGAAAATTTTTATGGTTAGCCAGCCCTGAGAGGGACCTCCATCCCCCTATGTAGGAGGGGTTGGGAAAGACGGAAAAAGCGAACGGCTAGGTCCGTCTATCGCGTCGATGAAAATTTTCCTCGGATTTCCCACCTTTGTGTATCATCGATACCCGCGATAATCTCGTTTCGGAAGGCGAGCGTGTGCCTTTGAATCGCGTGACGAGACCTCGTCTTCCGAGGAAACTACCGGCCTCTCCTCCGCCCCCTCCCAACCCCCTTTCAACTAGTTTTTCAACGTGTCCGGGGAGACGGCTCGATATTCACTTCCAGCGGATATTCCCGATATATTCCATGCAATTGAAAGCCTGGCGGAGAGTTTTGCATTTTGATTGTGAGATCCCCACATCCCGTTGACCCCCGTCCCTTCAAGCACACGGTCACCACTTGGTTTTTCCATTTACAGGCGGATATTTTTCTCGTTCGCCGATATTAGACGGAGATTTGGATCTCGAAGGATACTCGATCAACGCGGCCGAATCACGGAAACTCGTGAAAGAAGACGGATAGACATTTCCTTTTTCCCTGGTCTGATAAGTTCCTCGTACAGACATTCTCTTCCGTTTGAAAATTAGTGAAAGTTAAGGGGGGAGAGAGGCTCTAAGTAGTTTGGATACTTGAGATGTTTTTGTGTATTGAACTTTCTCGGTCGATGTCATAATGGTAAATTTGAATACCGTGAAGATGTCGAAGAAATAAAGTTGATGAACGTTTAAATATTATTCGATGGTTTGTTTATTAATTGAATGGGTGTCTCGAAGAGGGGCGTTGTGTTACAAATTTTTTTGGGAAGGGTTTCCCGTGGAACTTGGGCCAGTGTGTTTGAAAAAATATTGTGGCAAAGTTTTTAGTACTCAACAATAGCACTGAGGGTCAGAAGCTTCACAGAAGAAGTTAATATTAGCATTCGCTGAGATTATTTTTATGTTTTCTTGTAAATTTTATGAAATGCAGCATACTAGGCACCCGATACAGTGGTCGATCCTTTGAAAGTTTAATTCCTATAATTGAATATTTAGTTAATTTAAATGTATAGAAATTTTTAATTAGAAATATATGGGATAAGTTGAAATGATAAAACCTAGATATCATTTCAGGTACAGTAAATTCTCGTTGAATGTTCGAAGGCTCCTAAAAGCAGAATAAAATATAACAATGATTGTAATATTCAAATTTCTACGCTTTTTCTTAAGATTACCGTTTCCTTCGGATCAACTGGGATACATTTCAAAAACGTCTTGAATCGAGATTTCACACGGTTCACGGTAACACGTTTTTAGTCCAGCAAAGATTGACTAACATTAATGTCCATCAAAATGTAGAAATGAGTGACTGGTGATTTGCCAATACTGTTACAAGTTTCACAGGTTCGTGATAATTATGCTTTATAGCAGAGTCTTTTATAAGTACATAGTTTTCCTTCGTGTACATGTCGCAAGCACGCGTAACGACTCGTACGAATCTGTTTGAAAAGATCTTCGGGTTGTCATAAACTTCTCGACAAAGGTGGCAGTCTTTCCTACGGAAGTCATAGGCCAATCAGACGGGAACATTTGCTGTCACGTTACAGTCAAACGTACACTTAGGAGCCAACTCGGCTTTGACTAGGAGAAAACGTGACGTAGGGAAGGACCTCCTGCTATTTGGTATCGAGAATTATTGAAATATATGTCAAATTAACATTCGATTTATTATTTATTTTAGTACTTGAAATCAATTTACCAAGTGTTAGGAGGTTCAACTGTTCAACACGTAAAAATTTGTGCAATTGTCAATAAGTGTTTCTGATAGATCTTTATGAGCTAAATACGAATTTGCAACCCGTTTCTTTCCAGCACGTCCAGTTTTTTAAAAAATCAAATTTGAAAAAAAATTGCAAATTTTCAAATTTGGAGCTGTGTTGTGTTTTTACAGTAATAGTTATTCAGTTTCTTTTTAGACAAATTAATTCTCTGGACTCTTGCGAACAAAATGATCTAAATTTAAATCAGATTATAGACATCTAAATATATTTAAATAATGTTTAAAGTGAAAAGCATACCGAAAATGCACCACTTTTTGTTGATATTCTTAATCCCAAACACGATCGTTTCCGAGTTATTCGACTTTTTACGTGGCAACATTATATCATTTTATGTTTGATACCACAGACAAACTGTTTAACAGTCGACTACGAGTGACCAGTCGGGAAGATATATGGAAGAAGAGATTGGGGATAAGATGTAATTACCCGCTGTGTATTCTCCAAACCATAAAGTCTCAGGCATTTATGCTTGCTTTTACGAGCGTCCGTAGCCAACAGCTTACACACGTTTCGCAATTCAGAAACACCCTCTATATGTATACGCGCGACCATTAAATCTGCGAAATAAATTATTCGGGTATCCTAACCGTAAGTTTCTTAGGAAGCAATAAACAGTAATTCCGTAACATGCGAGTGTTGATAACACGCGTCGAAAAATTAAGCAGATGCAATTGTTTTGTTAATTAATTTCGATAAGATCCTCCCTCCCGTATCGATCTATGAAATCAGACCTTGAAAACCGTGGTTGGCACTCACCGTGAACAATTTCCGCGAAGTGAAAGTGCGTACGTACACTTTCGAATTCACACACGACTTTGATAATGCTAACTGCAATAAATCATCGTCACGGGAGAGCACGAGGCCATTAAAACCGCTGAATGGTTCGCTGCATTGCGTTAATGAATTCGCTCGCAGAACGTGTCCCGCGATCTAGGGCAATGCACATACAGTACCGTTCAGAAGTATTAGGACACCTGATCTGAACGAAGAAAATATGATATTTCGTAAACATGATATATTTTAGGTGACTTTTATTATTATATAGTGTCATAAGCAGTGTCCATTGAGCTTTAATATCGTTTAAACAATGTTTGTTTGAGATTTTCAGCGATTTCGTAATGTCTTATGGTATTTACTGCTTATTCAATAAGTGTCCTAATACTTATAAGTGGGAGTGTACGTATCTTGCACCTGACGGGATTCGTACCGAGACATTATAACGTGTTTTCTACTTCAAGGTGAAGTGTATCAAAGAGTACCTACCTTTACGGGACATTTAAATCCTCTAGGACGAAAGGTACAATTTCTGACTTTAAAGAGTTCACAGACGGAGCTGAGCTCGTTTAATGTCTTTTAACGTACGACGTAAAAGGTTCGAATATTGAAGTCTAAAGGATATCTTACAGTGGATGATTTCCATTAAATAAAGATAATTCTTATTAGGTTGTAGTTGAAAAATTCATGAGAAATATAGTACAGGTAATCCTCGTATAACACGGTGATTAGATTCCTAAAAATTGTCGTGTTATGGATATTCGTATTAGGGTGAATGTTCCAATTACTGCCAGTGTCCCTAATACTGCCACTTTATTTATTTTGCTTAATAAAAACGTAACGTAGTATACAGAATTGTTGTATGAAAAATTTTATTATTAAATTGGGACTCCGATTTACAGAAAAACAAAGAAATACATGTGCAGTAATACCTTGATGAGTGCGACTGACTCGGATCAGTCATAAATTTGTTTTTTGCACGAAGTCGAGCCTCTGCTTAGCTTCTGATTACTCTGTTTTGATTGGTTCCAGAAGGGGAGCCCCCAATGGTATCGAATTCATCGAGTAATTACTGTACCACAACACGTAAACTGATTAAATGAAGTTACGCTGCAATCTTAAGGTGGCAGAAATTGGGACATCCACCCTATTCGAAATTAAGAACTACATAGTATGAGCACAGATACAAAATACAATGTTAGATCCTGAAAACCTACAATTCTTCAACCGTGTTGTGGAAATAATTATTCAGAGGTTTCTCCAATTATCTAACCGTGCTATAGAAGAAGATATTGACTAATTTTTTCCAAAATCGCTGAAACTTCACGAAAAATTACATCATTCTACGAAAATAAAAAGTGAAGTTCCGTTTCGGATGTTTTATTCATACTATTGATTGCACTATGGTTTTTCTCGGTAGAAGACAATTCGAAAGGAAGTGTACGTACCGTTCCGTTTTATCTTCACCGTTTCGCCACCTTTCGGCGTAATATGTTGCTCTCGAATCCGCTCCAAATGTAGATCCCACTGGATTTTCGAATTCGCGGGGCACGCTCGTATATTCACTTTCAATTTATCGCGGCTTAAAAGTAGATACCGCAACGGCGAACGATCACGGGGACCGAATTTCAAAATCCGGCAACCAGTTTTCGGGGGATGTTGAGGGGTTGGGGATAAGCAGGAGCGACGCGGCACTTTGCGAAACCGGAAATGAACGATATACTCGTGAATAAGAACGCGAACAAGAATGCAGTCTTCCATCCGAGGATCTAATATACGCTCCTTTAACCGATTTCCCCGTGAACGTTCTTGCAATTTTCAGATAACAGTTTTCCGAAGACGTTGTAGGTCACAATTTCCATACAATGAACATAAATTCCGTTTAAGCGGGCACTTTTTGAGATATCTTTTTAAATAGAGATACGAACGGTTTTTCCAGTAAGCCCGTCGCTTCCAACATTTTTCTTCGTTAGATTCTGTCTTTTTTGTTTCATTTTCGATTTTTCTTTCGACATTGGTCTTCGGGGAGATAAAACGGAGCGAATGTCCGGTACCACGTTTTTATAAGCTCGTTGCTGATCTGCGAACTGCTAGAAAGGAAATATTATTTGGTGCTTGTATTTATGGATTTTTTAAGTTGCACCTTTTTGTTCTCGTAATGTAGTGGAAAATATATTATCCAGAAGTCACCCCCAAGTACGCTTTTCAACGAATATTCGGTAACCAAAAAAAGGAAAATTGCAAATGCTTGCCGGTAGTGAAACTCATTATCTGTCAAATCAGCAGAATGATTTCGCGATTACAACACCGTCTTGAATGTTTCAGCCGGTGAACGGTAGATCTTTCAATTATAGATATCCAGAAATCAGGAAAGCGGAATCATTCGCTGGCAACGAAAACACGCGCGCACGAGAGACTACCAACGTACACTTTAACAATTGGGGTTTGTCTTCTCGATTGCAAGCGTTTTGAGGGGGCGAAATCTTGTTTTGTCGCGGCCACGGGGAAACGCAGACTGTTCCGTCTTCTTTCCTAGGTCTCGTCGACATTTACATAAATAGAGGGAATCCGGAAAGCGGGGAGCATAACGGAGCAATAGTTCGGCGAAGATAAACGGGATGCAAAATGGCTTCGTCATAACGGAAAAATGTCGGCGCGTGTATATCGTGTGTACGTACGTGCCTCCCTTGTATAACTATGCGCGCGTAAGCGTATACAGGATATTTCAGTATTATGGACGCGAAAGATGGAAAGAAAAACAGGGGTGGAACTATTATTTTTCGATTAACAGAGGAATGTCAGTTCGCTCGGAAACATCCCCACCTTGCAAAAGTTTCTTATTAATATCTCTTTATAATTCGAAATGTATACAAATTTCTTATTAGTTTTCCTTTTATTTTCCGATTACCGAGGAATATTAGTTTGCTCGTAAACATTCCCATTTTGCAAAAGTTTCTTATTAATATCTCAGCGACGAATTGGTTTACATAAATACTGAGAAAAGATTCCACTTTTTCATATGAACGCTGAGTTTTATTTAAAGAAATTTGATTGGTAAGAATACGTAGGGTTAAGCGTTGCTAAAGTTAATATAATGAAGAGAATTACTTTTCAGGTGGTACATATGAAGGTTTACATATATATTCTAATTTATACGGTAAATAGAATACAGTCCGTTTCGTGTACCGCAACAATACAGATTTCGCAGTGAGGTGTGCACTGTGGATTTATGGAAGAACGTTTTGGAATTGAATTTGCTTACGGTTAGCTTGCACGGTAAACACTTAAAAGGAATAAATTGATTCTCCGTAGAAATCTTTACGGGAAACGCGAACATTACCTTGGAATTCTATTGTGATGCACACAAATAGCACGGTAAAAGCAGCCCTACAAGCTTCTAATGAGGTTACTGGAAGTAACCGCATAATGGACTCACAATTATGGTCGGAAGTAGCCGACGCGAAGTTTTACATTCAGGTGTACTTCCAAGATTTACGTTGCATCTATAATAATAAAGGATGATGCTTTTAATTAAAAAATCATTGACTTCAGAATTCCAAGTTCTATCACATTTCTAAAGCTCATTAAAGAATCAGCGTTATACCTGTAATACCTCTTCTTGTCACTGTCAAGGAGCCTCCGAACACTCATAGAGGATTTACTGCACATCGCCGCTGGAGAACGTATAACAAACGTAAGTTTACATTTCTATAACGCTTCCAGAAGCGAAGCTCACATCTCCAATCCGCAATCTCATAAAAACAATAAAAGAGAATAGTCTGAGAACGGTCCCCACAAGGTTATAGAAACGTGATTCGATTAGAGTCCGATACCGAGCCCTTATTTTATCAAAGCAGAAGACACCGTAAATGCATTTCATGGCGGACAAGCTCCACCGGCGTGGCCCTCCCCACGCTCGTTAAGGGTGGATTCCCAGAGTCACGAAACTCCACCCCCCTCCCCCCAAAAAAAGGGAAAAGAAAAGAAAGAGAGGGAGAAGAAAAACGAAAAACGGAAGGAAGAACTGAACGACAATTTCAAGTACGTATTTATTCGTACTCTCCCGTGTCTTTTTACCGACTCCGCGAGGAGCGGGTGGAATTTATGGTCGCAATTCTCCAGGCGGACCGTATACGACGATACATAACCCTGGTGGTGGTACGACGGAGACGCGAAAGGCTCCGGGGAACGAGATTACAGGAAATCAAGGGGGAGGAATAAGAAGGAGTAGGGAGTTGGAGGGAACGGCGAGTGACTCTTTCCTTCCGTGGTCCCGAGACAGGACCCACCACCACCCCAGAACCCATGGATTACTTCGTAGTCACGTCCTCCCTTCCACCTGGTCTCACGGTCCGCCCCCTGATACCCTCCGTGGGCTGCTGACAATGGACGTTAACGTCGCTAGATTAGGGGGCAGTTTATAAACCGTGGCACGGTGCCGCGGATCGCGGCAAAACGTTTTCGAACACGGTTCGAGTATACCTACACCTGCAGGCGTAAATACGAAGTATCGAAGGTGCGTTCCAGCCTGAATTTAACTGAGTGGATGTTAGCTGGTTGACGGATCGAGTGAGTAGAGAATTGATATGGGTTTCGATACAGAAAATAATTACCGTTACGGAGCCAGTTTCTGATCAGAACCCAATTCCTGATCAGTTTGGGATATCTAGACCCCAGAGCTAGAGTATATTGAGGGGGAGCCTGGTGTAAACGGGTTAAAAACGAACGAATTTTTGGGAATTTATTGTGGAGAAAGTATTAAACCAATTTTTTTGAAACCTTGAGAACACTTTATTGTACAATTAAACTGAATAGAGAAATTTTTATTTTCACGACGAATCCATAAACATTATAGTTATAAGGACTTATGTACAGACCGTGAGCAAAAAAAAGTGTTCCACGCCGGAGAATGTTACTCCAAAAATATTCAACCAACTGATCCGGCACTGCATGTACATATTCATTGAAATCTTCTTCACAACATGAACCTACATTTATAATTTTATCGTTTCAATAAATTATATTTTTTAGCATGTTTTACTTGAAAAAAGTTAGCATTTGTTTTTCTTTTAATTGTCATCATTTCACAAGCTCTATCGCTGTGCTGAACCTCGATAAAAGGTCAGCATTACCTGGGGACCTCTTCTTGCCATTTACTATATAACCTTCTTACTTCTAAATAAGCGTTTGACCTGCTGAATTTTTAATTCTGTACCAGTGTGGCGACGAGAGTGAAATGTTCACGGCGACATACAGTGACTCACGCATTCGTTCATATATTTTTGAAATGACAATTAAATGTAAAAACTTTTATACAATTGTACTTATACAGGGTGTCCCAAAAATGTAAGACAACTTGCAATATACACATTCCACGTATAAATAAAAATCAAAAAGTCCTTTACCGTTTTGTAATCTGAACCTCCATTTCCGAGATATTGGCAGTTAAACGAACTCAAATCAGCTGAGCGTTGGGCCACACGTATGCTCAGACGCAGTCAAGAAGCGCACGACCCAGGTCATTGGCTTCTGCTTCTTGGCCCACCGCTCAGCTGATTGGGGTTCGTTTAACTGTTAATATCTCTGGGGTGGAGCTTCAGATTGCAAAACTGTAAAGGACTTTTCGATTTGTATTTGCACGAGGAATATGTATATATATTGTGGATCGTCCTATCTTTTTGGGACACCCTATATATTCTCATTATCTATACTTTTATCGCCGTTTTGTGGTAAATTATACCTAATATTGAAATAAAATTCGCCTTCTTGTACATAATTTAGTTACACAGAAAGGACAGCTTTCCCTAAGCAAACATGTGAGTCACTGTACGTATAAGTGGCTGACGGAGCGAGAGAGCAGAGTAACCACATACCACATCGACGATCCTCGATATATTACGCCGTCATTGGTGGTGTGTTCGCGGTGACATCGGCGCAGACAAGATGTATCGATTACTGATACTTAAGCACCGTTCCGCCGACGAGACGTGTACGGGGGGCTGTGGCGTTTCGCGAGCACGCCAGACCGCCGTTGCTGGCTGATCGTTAGACGAAAACGTGGATTCCAGATTGGAGTTAGGTGGCGTAGTCCGCCGGCGAGTGTAATTTAGTTGATCGATGCGTAATTAGAGCAGCCGAAGAAGAAAGAGGAAAAAAACCACGGTAATATTCGGAATAGAAACTGGCTAACGGGCTGGAACTTCGCGGCACTCTGGCTTATTGGGTTCGATAATAACTTCGCCTACGTAGCTTTTCCTTTTTTGCTTTAAGAATTAATAAACCAAGGAACGTATAGTTGTTCGTACAAATTTCTTCAAATTTCAAGAAAGCACAGTAAAATTTAACTGTAATTTGCAACTTCTTCAGACGATAAGAAAAAAACTATTGCAGATCAGAGTTGGGCAAAATGTAATCTAATTACAAAATCAAAATTACAATGTAATTTCAATCTAATTGTGGAACAATTATATTGCAATTTTTATTGTAAATTTAGTATAGTTAATTACAATGTAATTGTAATTGTCTTGCAATTAGATTGAAATTACATAGTAATTGTGATTTGGATTTTGTAATTAGATTAAATTTTGCATTTCTTACACACTGTGTATAATATTAACCTGACATTTTGTCCTAATTTTGACTTACATAAATACATATCTTTTTTATTTAATAGCAAAAAAGTTTGTTTTTCTATAAAATTTTCAAATGGTTAAATTAATATCGCCAGGAACTGTATACGATTAGGAATCTGTATACTGTATACCTACTATAATCTTACAAAACACCGTTAAAATCAAAGTCGAGACAGTTGGTGGTCCTTCCCTTGTAAGAAGAAAAAATCTGTGAGTCAATGAACCGAAATCTCGTACAAAATGTAACGTGCGAATCGGATAAAATTGAAACCATATACGAAAATCTGCCACGAGTAATACGCGACAGTGGAATATGAAATGAAACGGGGAATATTAAGAAGATTAATTATTTTTACGTTCAAGCTCGAAAGCTCGATTTCACGGGCCAACGATAGCAGGATCACGAAATGCGCGACGATATAACACGCTCGAGAATTTAATAGTTTCGAAACAGGCATTTAATTGTGTATCGTCGTTACGTAATCGTTCTACGCCCTCCCCCCCTCCTTTCCACCCGTGGCCACCGGTAAACTGCACCCCGTGTTCCACGCGTCGAAAATACAGTGTAACGTCTTTGGCAATTATCGATAATCGATAGATGATGCGCTCCATTACGGTGTACCTACCGAATTACACGTATGCGCAGCTTGTTAATTCCAGACAGCTAATACGGTGGCTACGTACGAGTGGGTATTTGATAAGGTAATGTGCAGCTATTAACATCGAATAAACGACACGTGATATTAGAGGGCCTTGGTCTAATACATTGGTTTTGTGAACCCTTTAACGCCCAAGGTTGCAACAGTGAATTTTAAAAGTGTGTCACATTCGGTCGCCGGTTAATAAGTAAAATTTTCACTCATTCCGATTGGAAAAATGATTTTATTCTGGACCGTTTGGTTTTTAATATAATAGTGTAAAGTCTATCACACGGGGGACTTAATGCGATGTTCACCGTTTTCACATATCGAGACTTGTCCTAAGTCCATTTAATAGTTCGAAGGCAGCAATTTGTTCTCGTTGGATTCTTACCGAACGGTTTCAATGTTGCAAGCTATTTGCACCTTCGATTTGATCTCTAAAGTTTGAAAAGGGTGACTTAATATATTCTAGCTCTGGGGTCCAGAGTTGAGAAATTCAAATGTTCCCTCTAAAAATAAATAAAAAAAGAAAAAACATCACGAAAACAGGTTTGTTTAATATCGATATTTTCGAGTTCAAAATAGCAAGATACAACATATACATCAGTGTCATAATGTTCAAATAACGATTTAAGGGTCTGGTCGTTAACGGGTTAATCATCGTCCGAGCTGATCATGAATAAAACCGTTCTCCTGGCGGACACGATTGTTTACGATGTCACGATTTACATACGTTCCATTGAATTACTCGACGATTGTCGGAGTATATTGCAGTTGGAAATGGGATGATGGAATATTTGATAAAGCGTGAACCGAAGAAATGCAATGGGCAAAACCGTCACGAAACAAGAACCATTTACGCTCGAACTCGGTGTCGAGTTTATATACGAGCTCGCAACGACCTAACGAGGTCTCCGCCCCGGGAATCGGGTACAATTCATCGCACTTAAAAGTATTATGAACTCGGATAATTGAAAGCTGACAGTACGGATAACGATCCTGTTTTACAGTCACCGGATATATACATACATGCATCGTGCAGTTCGAGCTAGGTAAGCCACTGTGCTGCCCACGGGGTGGAAACCAGTTAAATTCCGAAACTTGCTCATCAAAGTGGATCCCGTGGCTAATATCAAGAACGTTGTACCTACTGGTTTAACCGGACAACATTATAGTAACTTTATCGTAATGGATTCATCGAAGATTTCTCCTTGTCTTCCGCTCTCGGATCTTTAGGATTTTCTATGTTAATTAACGACGGGTATGGAGTTTATTATGATTTTTAACCCCTTATCGCATGGAATTTTAATTAGAGAAATACATAATCAGAAGAACCAGTTACGTACGTGAATTATAATATTTGCTTTTATTTCTGAACGATTGAAAATAAGTACCCATATATATAAGAGTGGATGCGGTAAAGGGTTAGGTTAATATTTAACAAAATAACGTCTGTTATTGTGCATCGTTCGTTGTTGACCTTTTCATGTTATTTAAATGTTGATTGTGGCGTATTTGTAGTCGTTCTATTTGTCACGATTAGTCCTAATAAAAAAGGTTTAAATACTGGTATAGTTCCATTTAAGAAACAAAAGTTGAAAAAAAATGCAGATAAAAAACCTCTGATTTACAAAAGTTATGCACACTTGGAAGGAAATGCTAAATAACTGGATTTTCAAAGAATTTGAAAGTACATTATTTTATCTATGAAACAGCAGTCATAGAAACGTTTTGAACGTCTTTTTCGATGATTTCTTTGTTGAATTCAATATCTTTGAGATTATGAATTCCTGTTTTCTTTCGATATCAACGGAAATCGATCTTCAATGTTGGGTCTTCGAAAATATTTCTTCAGTGGAGGCGTGGTGTCTATAGATATAGACTTCGATTTTAAAATTCCGTATGGGGGATAACATTTGTGATGTAAGCGTGATATCGATCGTAAATACGTGATAACAGGTTGTGCCGAATGTTTAGATAGAATCAATAAACTTCAATCAGTTTTATTAATGGTCCGTTAGCTCGCGATTGTAATCTTCTTTCGCGAGTCCGCGGGGATCCTGGGAAATGAAATCTTCGCTGCAATGGGTTTGGATTTCTATTAGTGCGCGGCTGTGTTAGTTTTAGTCACGGACCCCGTTTTGCTGTCCACGAACAAACATTCAAAATACAATAGGATCTGTGGAACCCGACAACAGTCTCGGAATAGGTGTTTGCGATCCTATTCAGTTTGATTCACGTACTATTAGTGCAAGAAATTCATTAAAATAAATTTAATCCTTATTGTTTTATAAATTTTTTTATCTTTATATACTGTTTCCTACTGATCATTAAACACATGGAGTTACAAAAGTTTTTCAGAATAGATTTTTGACTTAAAAAATAAATAACAAAATTTTTTAAACAGGTTGGTTTAATATCCATTATTTTCACTTGCTTAATAATGGTAAAATTGGTATGTGACTTCATCGTAACATTGAGCAGTAGAGAATTAAATTTGCGAATGCAAGACTATGGAATAATTTCAGAAACGTTCTGCCTTAAGTTTCAATTTTTTGTATTTCAGTTGTTCCAAATACAACTGTCTTGAAATAATCTCAAAAATGCAATTCGAAGAAATTTAAATGTTAGACGATCGTGAACTTAAAATCATATATCATTTATGAAATGAATAATTGATTGAAAACTTTTTCTCTTTGTGGAGCATATGGTATAGAATGCTCCTCCGAACTCTATACAGAAGTGTCATAAAATTCTATTTTTATCCATTTACCAAGGGATCCAGCAGATTGCCCAGAAACCAGAGTTTAAAATTCCTTTTAAATTCCATTAAACTTTTCGTACAGCGAAAAGTCCGCTACTTCGACTGATCGCGCGCAATAAGGACCAAAACTGTTTCCTCCTCATCGAAGATTAATGAACCGTCCGATCGAATGATCTGTATCGCGTGTATCCTGAGGCGCTTAAAGTGTCGTCCCCCTAAGGATATTTGTTCGACGAGAGTGGATTCGAGCGTCGTTTCATCAAAGGCACGATAAAAAATGTTCCGGTAAAAATTTTTCTATTTGCACCTAGCTCACGCACGACCGCGATGTTGCATCGGGAAAGTCTCTCTCTCCCGACGACTCTATTCGAATCCGGATGAATAAAAATGAGCCACTCTTCAGTCCGCCGATCGATTCGCGCTGCTGTTAATTTGCAACTTTCTCTCGTCTCCAGCCACTTTTTTCTAGTTTCCACGCACATACTCTGTACTGCATGGATCATAATATGCAATCCATGGAAGAGGGATGTTTCAAAATCATAATCCAAAAAGAGTTTCAATAAAATAGTTCGATATAGTTAATTATAGTAACATTCGATTAGATTAGGGAATAATTCTTCAAATATTCGAATACTTCGTTCTATTCGAATTATTCGAAGCATTCGAATAGTTCGAATATTTGAATACATACAGTTCTAATCCGTACCTACTGTATATTATAAGACTACCGGTTCACATCCACTAAGATTGTTTCGCCTTGTATTTATGGGTTAGGAATCTCGACCCACATCGTTGAAGCGTCCTGTACATCGACACCGAAATTTGTCTCACCGGACAAGCCCATTCATCGTCTCAGTGCCCGCATAAAACATGAAATAGAGAGAATGGAGGCATGAAAAATTCAACGCTCGACCACTATTTTCCACCCACTAAATATTGCAATTCGACGCCTCTACAGGATTTTCTTTTTATGAATCCCCGGACCTGAAATTTCAGACGCCGTGGAACACGGTTAACAAGCGGCGGGCCTCCACTTCGATTTTTCTATCGGTTCTAGACGCGTTTCTCGAACTCCAATTCCGACCAGAATCCCCCCATTACGTGCCTTTCGGTTGCAGAAATCTGCGAAGGCGTCATTAACAGATGAGGACAATTAGAAAGCGTCACCGACGGCGGTGTTTCATAGTATTATATCTACGGCCCCGGGGCCATTATCGTTTGGATTTAATGTCCGTCATATTGCCTGCCGCAAGCTTCCGCGTCCCCCCGCGATCAAGGAGCGCTGGCGTCGCATCGCGCTAAGAAAGTTTTGAAGGGCAAACAACACGGTAGGTTCTTACAGGAGTCCCTCGACAGCTTCCGATTGCGTCGAAGTGTGTTTGAACTTTCGATATAAAACGTTCGTGACAGTTTTAGTTCGCTGTTAGACACATCGCGATTGCGGTAACAAGAAACCTTAAACCCGTTATCCATTGATCGGTTGCGACAGAGTCGATGCGTTTGTTTCGAATTAATCGACACGTCAAAGCAATGGTCTATCAGTTTATGATTTTATCTTCTTATGGAAAATAGAATACGGAGACCAGAGGAGTGTTGGTAAAGAATTTTTGGGTTACGTTTGCAGTTTTTACGTTGAACCCTTTACATACTCTTTTAACCCTTTCGCACCCACTGTTGCTATATGGCTATGTACTCAAAATTACGAAATAAAATTTTAGTATCATGTATTTTTTCATATCTCTGAGCATATAATAGTTTCTTCTAGTGTTATATAGATGGCACGGAAATCAGAAAATTTATATAAAAAAATTGGTAAAGAAATCATTACAGCATAAGAATATTTGATTGCTTGAATAATTTTACGGAAAATGGCGAGGAATCTTAAAAGTCTCGTACCAAGTTGAAACGTTTTAATTGACTTTTACTTTCGAATCGTAAAAAAAGATGAAGAGGATTAAAGGCTTGGTGCATCGTTACTTTAGGATTCCTACTCTAACCACACAACGTGTTTCTTCGTAAAATACGAGGGACGTTTGTAGATCGTTTAAATCATATTTACTACGTCATATAAAGTCTCAACATTTTGCGTCGGGTATTAATCCCCAGAATATAGTGACAATGTAAAATGCAGTATAGTCCGGATTAGCGAAACCACTTCGCCCCGAATTAGTGCTGGGATTAGTCATCATCAGCAATTATTCTCTTATTCCACTCGTGTCCCTCGCTGTTCCTCCTCGATCTGATATAACCACTGATTCCGAATTGTACACTTGCCGGTTTTCCCACTTTTCAGCGGTATTAATCTTTCACTAATCTGGACTTTACAAACTCATCCCCTTTCAATTTTTGTTTTAGCACCTGACATTTAAAGAGGAAAGTCCCTGATGTACTTTAATTATAATTCATTTCTTTCTTACTTTACATTACGTGTAATAATATAATCTAATTGCCAACTTGGATACTCAAGTTATCAAATTATTTCACGTTAACCCTTTCATTACCAGATTATTTAAAAATTACCAAAGAAATGTTTTCTTCTATTTTTTGTGTATATTAAATAGCCCTCCTGAAATATTTGAAAGAATTTAATATACCATTTATACAAGACTAGAAGAAACTATTACATACTCACAGATATGAAAAAATACACGAACTAATATTTTATTTCGTAATTTAGAATACGTAGCCATGTGACAACAGTGGGAATGAAATGGTTAAGTCTGATATTTCACTATTACAGTTCAAGCTTCCAAGAATTCAAATAATAGATACAGTTCCTTCTCGAGTCTACTCCAATAACCGTGCTACAACAATTGAGCCACCTCTATCTACTAGAACTTCCATTAGACGAATATCTTAGTAAACCGTAGCTACTGGTCACCTAAAGGTAGAATTTCCTAGCACCGTAAGACGCTTGCATCTCCGTTCAAACGAAACACGACATATATCTGTTTCCCATTTCGTTCCATTGTTTGAGACGTATAACGTCTGCGTCAGTAGCAATTCAGGCGTAAACGCACGCGTTCGCCTGATGCTGATGAGAAATTCCACCTGAAACCAGCGCCACAGCGGTCTAGAATCAAAATTTAGCAGCTCGAACGATGAAAAACAAACTTCTTGTATTAAAAAGCAACATCTTTTATCTCTCGAAACACTCACGTCTAATTATTATTCACCCCTTGCCTTACGATTTTTTTGACGACTGTACTCTCAAGCATTACTTTATCGTTAATAATTTCCTAGATATAAAAAGAATTTTATTCTCAGGATAACCAATGAAATAAAAGTTAACTTGTATTCCAATGAGAATTATCTCGCAAATGAAATAAATAAATAAAAAAATTTCTCTAATCTTCTATTGTATACTTTACAAATTTTGTAGGATAATTCTCGACAAAATTTCGAGAAGAGAAATCAAGAGATTTTACCATTTCTGATGAAATTCTTGAGAAGAAAGACTAGCCTCGCCCACTGTATCAATTATACAAAGATAAAAATCGATAACACCGCTAAACGAGTACCAGATCGCATCCGATTGGCTCGATGATTCGTTTGATGGTCCATGACACGGTGAAAGATCCTGCGAGCTATAACGGTGGGGCACGGCGGATCAGCTCGCGGATTTTTATGATCCAGCATAGAAAACGAGAAGGAAATTGCCGTCGTGTCGAAAGACGAGATTTTACGAGCGAGAGCCCCACAGGCTTTCCCAGGTTTGATGCTTGCGCGTCTCCGTTCCACCGTAAATCACAGTTCGCCGGATTTCGAAAGATGCTCGGTACCACGAATAAACGCGTGCACGTCGATTTAATGGGCGAAGCGATTAGTGGCGTGTAGCGTGCGCTGTTTCTTTGCCCGTAGACTTGAGACGTGTGTTTCCGTTGATCGAATCGAGCAGTCAACCTTCCTAACAGATTGCAACTTTCGTTGCCATATTTTTTCTCCCATGTTTTTGTCCCATATTTTTTAATGAGTGCAGATAGTAATTAGGAGAAAACACACTCGTTTGATGGCCAACTGTTGTTTTTGTTAACTTTTACCTTTCACCGGGAGAAAAATGATCAGTACTTGATCCGAGCAGTATTTTCTCTATCTCTTTAAATCACGACGACTACGAGTCGATTGGTTTTTTTCTTAGAAATATAAACACGTGGAGGAATGGAAAGCATTTCCGTTACGGCAAGATAAATATGTAAGTGAAATCTCAATTACTTTGATCGAGAAATTGTACAGCATCTGTTCACCAGACGTCAGCAGTGAAACGTTCTGTGGCGACTTCAGGCAGGGGGATTCTCGCGTGACTTTGAAAAGCAACAGTGCCTAAGGGCGTCATCCTGAGTTATAAACAGTGAATGAAATAATTGTTAGCCAAATATCGACTCACTGAAGAAGTATTATTTTGTTATAAAAATTGGAATTTCCACCTTTAAAGTAGATTAAATATTTCAAAATGGCGAAGTACTTTTTTTTTTATCTTTTATTCGTTATTCGAAACTTTTTATCTAAATAATGAGTTTGCCCATCTCTGACGGAAAGTATTACGTGGCATTGTGAGTTGCGGTTCCATTCAACAACGGACAATCTTACCGATAATAGCATTCATTTTATCGGATATTATAAATATAGCTTCCTGAATCACAATTTCTTCTATGTCGAGCTACTGAGAGGGCCCCGCATAAGTCGGTTAAGGAAAAGGAAGTTTTCCATATATCAGAGAATACAGAGCCCGGTGTAGCAGTGTATCATACACATGTCCCAGAACTCTCTGCGGATGTCGAGCATTCAGTTTTATGCTTCGATCAGATGCAACGGGCCACGAAGACCCGAAGGGGCAGTTGCATGTGTATGTGTGTGTCATTTCATGTTATTGAATTATTAATATAAAGTCGGACATCTGGTCAGACCATATTTCGGTCGCGTTCCAGGCGAGTCAGTCGAGGGGTGAGAGGAAGGCGGTTAATAAAATCTCTTCCGTGGACTGGCCGAGAACTAGAGATGTTCGATTCACTTGAAAGAATCGATTCTCGAATCGAATCATGAGAATCGATTGTCTTAAAAAATTGAAACTAAAGAATTGATCCAAAAATCGTAAAAAAGCATAGATATAATATGGGAATAGAGATGAACTTAGTACAAACTTGAAGGTATGAAATGAGTTAGAGATTCTTTTAATAAATACATTTTATAACTCTAGATTAATTAATAATTTGTTTAAACGTTTGAAATTTATCCTCTTCCCTTTCCTTGAAAGGTACGAATTCATTAATAAGGCGTAAAACACTAAAAATTAGGAAATTGATAAGAACGAACAAACGTATTAACAAAGAAGGTTTTATTTATTATCGATTTTGAAGGATGAAATAGGAATCGAACAGCATAGAATCGATTCGAAAGATCGATCTTTTAACTTGAAGAATCGATTTTTTAAAGAATCGAATCTAAATCGAACATCTCTGCAGAAAGAATTTCGTGAATCCCCCTGTCTAATCTCGCGAAAGCCACAGCTAAGGGGGTCCTCTACGCCGAAAGCATTAAACTTTTGATCGAATCTGAGCAGACTCGGCCCCCCAAGACTCGCGCAAGAATATCGGACGTGTAGGTGTACCGACTACTGACTCTAACGTTTCGGGATCCGGGAGAATTTGGTCGGCTGCGATTTAACGTGTTTGTCGAGAGTCGGGCGGAAAAGCAATCGCGATAAATCTTCGCGCGCGAAGGTGAGAGATTACGAGGTCCGAGATTCGAAGGGGAAGCAGAACTCGTGCGTTATTGTAATCGTGGGCGAAGTATGCGTCTGTTAACATAGACTCTGCGTGTGTTTGATACTTCCGAATTTCTGCTGCACGAACTGATCAAACAGTTGAATTGTAATTACAGGACGGTGGCTACTGCACTAAGATCTTTGGGGGCGGGGGAGGAGGGGGGTATCATTTTTTAGACCGTGATTTAGTGCTAATGAGATTTATGCTACTCCGTTCAAAACTGGTATCGAAAGTTTCGGTACTGTTAAGGAAATGGTCCGAATTGACTAATGTAAAGTGGTAATCTTCAGAGGTTCTTTTTCCATCTACTACACTATATTTTAGTGCTGATTGGACTTATACTATTCCGTTCAAAACTGGTATCGAAAGTTTTGGTACTGCTAATTAGATAGTTCTAATCGATTTATGTAAAGTGGTGATTTTGAAATGTTCTATGCTTTAGAACTGGTGAGATTTTTATTATTCCGTTCGAAATTGGTACTGTAAGTAAATGATTCTAATTGATTTATACAGAATAGTGATCGAAATCTATGATTTTGTGTTAGGAAAGAAGAGTGACGACTCGAAGATGTACAGCTCAACGGTGACCCAATACGAAGAAGAGAAAAAAGTCACTCAAGAAGTGGAGAAGGATGTGGAACCATTTCCGGTAGCGAGAAGTCGAGTCCCAGCTAGTCAGCCGATAATATGGCTGAATGTGATTGTTATCATACTGCTTCATTTCCTGGCCGTTCATAGTTTCGTGACCGGTTATCGGGATGGCAATGTTTGGACCTGGTTCTGGCGTAAGTACACGTCGAATGTCACTTATGTAGGTTCCTGAACTGTACTTCTAAGCTTCTTCTGTTATTTCTACTGAACATTTCATTTAATATTTATATTTCAATAATATGTGCCTTTCACGATACGACATCGTCATACAATTGTTCTATTTCAATTGTTAACTTCAGTGAAAAAAGAAACTGTAGTATAAGAAAATTCAAGATAGTAAGTCATCGATGAGTGTTCGAAGGGTCCTTGGCACAGCACATTAAATATTCCATAAACTAATAGCCATATACGACTGAAATATCATTGGCTTCAAAATTCCAAGCTCTGTCACTGTGCTAAACCTCATTAAAAAGTCAGCAGTACAACTGGGGACTTCTTGTCAATGCTGAGGAGCCTTCGAACACTCATCGAGGATTTACTGTAGGCACTTTAAGACTAAAATGAAATAACCTTACAGTCTTCTTTATCTCCCTACGAAAGAAAAATACGTATAAACTTCTCACATATTTCATATTAATATGAAAGTCGAACAAAGAAGTTACGGTTAAATATGTTTTTCAATGTTCTCTACATATGCTTCTCTCAGCAAGACATTATGTGCGAATTTCACTGGTTTTAATTAGATATAGGTCATGGATTTATTTCCGGGATGGGAATAACAGCAGGGGCACACCGATTGTGGGCGCATCGAAGTTATTCCGCCAAGGTCTCCCTGCGAATCTTCTTAGCATATGCATACTGCATGGCCGGCCAGGTTAGTGTACCCTCACAAGCACACTTGGCTTCCACTAGGGAAAAAAGTGACGTAGGGAAACGGCCTCCTACCACTTGGTACCGGGAATTACTGAAATTTCTATCAAATTAACGAATATCAAAATATTTCTTTAATCATATTTTTTATATTTAAATCACTAGGGAACAATTATTCTATTTAACCTTTATTTCAGTACTTGAAATAAATTTACCAAGTACATAGTAGGAGATTCTTTTCCTACGCCTCTTTTTTCCCTAGCATAAGCCGAGTTTGCTTGTGAGAATATACGTTCAGTTTCGATTGGACAACCTTCTATCTAATAATAAATTGTAGAATTTATCTATTTTTTTGTATTTCTAATAATAAATATAATTAATATAAAAGCAATCGAATACTAATCCAATGGAATACGTTTCGTTCGATTAGACGCATCTCTATAAGTGGATACGAGACCATAGAACGCATCACAAGTACACGGAAACGTCTGCGGATCCTCACGACGCGACCCGCGGTTTTTTCTTCTCACACATCGGCTGGCTAATGGTGAAACGACACCCGGCCGTGAAGGAGTACGGCAGTAAAATCGATATGAGCGACATCGCGGCGGATCCTGTAATACAATTCTTCGACAAGTAAGAGGGTTTCTGTCCCACTGTTTAACAGTCCTATTTAATACCAGAACTATCGACGATCAACGTATATCTATTTCTATCGGATCCTTAACGAGACACGCCCCTTGATAGGATTTAGATAAAGCCTAGATTTAAAAAACTATTTACACGAAATTACTCTGATGAAGAAATTTTATTCTCCCGGATTTTATTTATTTTTCCATAAGGAATAACCTACTGTATATTTCGGCCGCGAAATGAAAGAAAATCTATTTCTTCCCGAAAAATATATATTCTGCAGTATAGACATAATATCTGCATAAATATTCACAGCATAGGACACCTGTGACGTTTTTATAATGCAAAATGAGAGGAAGTGTTGGTAATTCCGTAGAAAATCCAACACCAGAAAACGAAGAATAAAAGAACCCAAATTCTAGTAGTCCATTAGAACATCCAACTGCTTCGTCGAACTCAATTTCACGGTGAATTAGACATAGGGCACTGGTTACAATAGAGTATTAAGTCGCGTACCGACTGGGATACAATCGCTGAAGACACTGTATTCATATACATACCGACTGTTGATTAAACCAAATTAAAAACTTCGATTGGAAAATCCACGGCAGATATTATACTTTGTTTAATGTCTTGCCTGCCAATATTTTGTTTAATGTGTTGCCTGCTCAAATAACAGAAATCAGTTTAGAATTGTTAAAGATAAATAACGGACTGAGTTTACGATACGGACGTGATCTCTTTGCCACTTTTGAGATTAAGATTTCCCATACGAGCTGTGCAGTTTATTTCTTAAATGTCGTTTGTTGCCTGATAAGCTCGAAAATCTCTACTCAATCCTTTAAGTCCCAGTATTATCCCCATATTGCACCGGTACAACACACGTTTTAAAAATGCGTCAAATTCTGTCGGCGATTAATATATACCTTTTGTCAGCAAGGAAAAGTAAATTTCAACGTTTATGTTTGGAAAATTCAAATACTTCTTTGAGAAATAAATAAAAATAATAATTATAATAACAAGGTACAGCATACCTATATATATGCATATGTGTCAGTTTCATAATTTCTATACGATTTAAGGGTTTAGGCGATCAAAGGGTTAAGAAAACGGAGAAAATCCGAAGTTTCTTCTCACGTCTCAGTAACTTCTCGATAACTCTGCACCGTGTAGGCGGTGAGTTTGTGTCGGGCGTCGCCTAATTCTAAGAAACCAGCCATTTCATTCATCGGTCGAAGTTTCTACATGGTTCAACCAACCAGAAACGCGAATTCGTCAGATTCAACCCGTTGAAGGGTGAAGACGAACTGGAACCGAAGGAGGTAGCAATTTCGGCTGACAGAATCGCACAACCCCTGGCCTAGTTAAGATATTAAATTTTCATTTGTTTCAGTTGGATCCTAGTTATACATATGAACTAAGTTAAATTTGAAAATAATATTTGTCCGAAATATAATTTGTTTATTACAAAAATATTTCGGATCGAAACTTCGAGGGGCGGTTTCATCCCCTAAAATCGCGTCTCAACCGACAAAAAAAAAATACGTATCCCTTATTTTTGACTGCTTAACAGACATACGAAGTTTCATCAAAATCGGATGTGGACACTTCCGTGCCTTCCCTTGTCAGTTGTACAACATTGAGCTTTATAACATTAACCAATTCCAAACGTCAATGTTCACAGGTATTACGGGTTCATTATGACGTGGCTGTGCTTCGTTTTCCCGACATTGGTGCCAGTTTACGTTTGGAACGAGACCTGGTACGTGAGCATTCACGCGACGCTGATCCGTTACGTATGGTCGTTGCACGCCACTTTTAGCGTAAACAGTTTCGCTCACATGTGGGGAAATCGTCCGTACAACAGGCAAGTATTTCGTCCGTGAGGCGTCGCGGTCTGACCCATCCTGTGTGTCCGACCGTGGCCGAAGTTAATTAAAACTTTGACGTTTGCTCGTTTTTCAAGCGCGACTTACACGCCCCCTCCTCCTGCCCGCCCTCATTCTGTCTCTCTGCCAACAGCAAGGTCAAGCCCAGGGAGAACCCGACCGTGGCGTTCTTCGCGCTCGGCGAAGGCTGGCACAATTACCATCATTCGTTCCCGTGGGACTACAAAGCCGCGGAATTGGGCTCGTACGGGCTGAACCCAGCCACTGCGTTCATAGATTTAATGGCGCGTCTAGGGCTAGCGTACGATCTGAAGACACCGGGGAAAGACCTGGTCGATCGGACAAGCGTGAAAAAAGGGGACGGCACCGACAGTCTTTGGGGCCATCGGAGGTGCTAGTGAAATATTGATGCTGGAAAACGTATCCTGATGATTTTTCCGAAAATTCGTGTAAACGAACGGTACCCCAAATACAGTAAATCATCGATTATTGGTCGAAGGCTCCTTGGAGCTGACAAGGGAAGGACCCCAACTGTACCACTTTGATTTTATCGATCTTTTGTAGGATGATAGTATACATGTTGTTATTGATATATGTGAAATATTAACCGTAGTCACTTGATAGTTTTGAAAGTATAATTAATTACAGTCACATACTTAGTTATGTACGAGGGTTCCAAAATAGGTGTAAGTCCTTGAATGGAGTGGTTCCTGGAGTGATTTTGAACTCTTTCACTAAGGAAAAAATTATTTCCAATCTTTCGAGGACTTACAGCTACATCTCTACCACTGGGGGTCCTTCGTGGTACCAATCAAGCGACCAGTCGAGGGGATGACATATGAACACTCAGTGTAGAGGACATTTCGAACACTCGTGAATGATTTACTGTACAGTAAATTCCGCGATAGTTAATAATAATTGACATTAAGAACGGGTAATTGTCGAGACCCAACAGCATGCAAGATCTCCCTGGAAACTCAACCGACGGACGTCATGCGACCAATTACAATGAATCTTTGATTAACGCTCGAAACTGTTTTGGAATAGTTACTGCAGAGGGATACGATTTCTTTACTTCAGGAATTTGCCACTTCATGAACTGCATTTCGGGCCGGGCTTTCTGTATGGAACCCTCAAGTAGTGGGGATGCCGCAGAAGTATTTATCTTAGAGATCCTTCCGAGCAGTTATCGAGAATTTTTCTGTATTGGATACTGAAGGCAATAGAGAGTGGGGTACAAGGTGCAAGTAATGCGCGTGTGTAAGTAATGCCTGTGACTAGGAGGCCATTCCTAACGGATATTTATCCAGCAGGCAGTTATCGCAAGTTTACTGTATCGCCGACGGATTAGTGGATAGTACGTTCGATACACCGCTTTTCGATCCGCACAATTTTTACTATGTTCCCGTGTCGAACGGTGAATTTATATGTGCCGAGGCATTAAGTGAATTTACTTTTATTGTTATTGTTCGTGTTATCCGTTGATTTACAACGTTTGTATTACCGAGTAGCGTGGGCACCACTCAGGACAGCATGTAGCATCTAACGCGAGAGTCACAGCGAATGATTTCTTGTAATTGTTAATTACTAGAACCAAGGATGATCACACGTAATCAATGATGCGATTGCGAATGTTTATGCAAGCTCATATTTTGTAGGCTTACCAAAACCAATAAAAGTTGAATCCTATTGTATTTTATCTGTTATAGGTTCTATTAGGACACAAGCTAAGTAGAGATTTTACTATTTATAACTATTGTTTATACTTTAATGTACTGTGCACACTCCCATTTGTTATAACGTATAATTATACACGTGGAAATATATATATGTACGCATAAAATGCAAGGTACAGTAGAGATATTACAGTGAATCCTCGATGAGTGTTTGAAAGCTCCTCACAATGACAACGAGAGGTCTCCATATGTAACACTGACATTTTTAATGAAGTTTAGTACAGTGATAAAGCTTGGAATTCTGGAAACATTAGTTTACGAAATATTTAATGTTCAGTGCCGAGGAGCCTTCGAGTACTCATCGAAGATTTGCTGTATTACCGAGTCATTCACAAAAAAAGATATAATAAACAAATTCCGGTATCCCTCTATCAAAACTTTCTCTAAATTGTATAAAAGAACGGATTCTAGTAGTTACAGAAGAAACAAAGCCGTCAGTATTCTAATGTCCACAAAGCAACGACTGTACACATCTTCACCGCTAAGGAAAAGTAATTAACTTATCACGGTAGCTGCAGTAGCTAAAAATACAGTTTCGAAAAGCTTACCTTGTAATAAAAACGAAGTCAATTTAATATCACCGTGTTTCATCTATTTTTCGTCTATCCGTTTCTATTCCCCTCCGCATTCAACGTCGATTGCATTTAACCTAAATGGGAGACCGGATCGAAGGGAAGAGGCGGAGCCACGAATTCCGCGGAGAGGTTAATAGGACGATTTTTGCCCTCGGTTCCCTGGTCGGCGAACATTTAATCCGGCGACGATTATCGGTCCCACAACGCGCATCGGTGAAACGAAAACCGCTCTAAATAATTTAGATTCGTTTCGCGGTTTGGCACGAACTTGCGTGAATTTTCCCATCCGCGGGAATCCGTTATTGCCCGCGCCCGTTTCATAATTATCGTCGGGCGTGTTTTGAGTACGTGCCAGTACTTTCACTGGTCCCCCTCCCCCCGATTCCGGCCGAGTGTACGCGCGACGAGAGGGGAGGAGGTACGCTGCGCGGCGGTACCGCGTATCGCGAACCGTTATTCATCGAAACGGCGTAAAATTAATTATCGGCGCAACAACCGAGGCCTTCAACGATGCGGTAATTACATGCCGGTCGATCCGGTTACTCGTACTGAAAACATGTAATCCAACGTGTGTTTGCGCGATTATAGGATATTTCGCAGGTTCCGTGTTAGCCGGACGATAGATATTGCTGGGCACATACGTTACACGATTTTTCAAAAGTGTCGTTATACAGGAAGAAGGTACTGAATCTGAAAAAAGTACTGAATTTTCATTTGACTGTCCGTTACTCTAAAGAAGGGCAATTTACGGTTATGCTACCTTATTATTCTGGACTATTTAAATATCCCGACAATTCCATTGTTGTGCGCTAAGTCTTAAGTGTAAAGCAACCATTTTTACGTAATGGGATCCAAATTATACTGTGCATACGAAAGTAATTAATTCCTCTACCTGTTTTTATTGCTGTAATGATCTTATGATGCGCGACAAAAGCGTTGAATAGCGACTACGTGAGTAATGGGATAAGGGAGGAGAAAAACATTAGCGAACGGTGGGAGGAGAGGGGAAAAAAGAGAAATTATGCTTGTTTAACTGAATGTGACATATGGGAAGGTGGGAGAAGAGAAAAAAATATTAAATTCTTATGTCTAACTCTGACGTTGTTGTAATTATTATTATCATTCTTAAGGAAGAAAGTAGGTACTATGTAGATCTGTTAGTGAACGTACTAGAACTCTAAAAATGTTTAAAAAGTGCTAGTGGGGGTCACACTGCTTGCGTCTCTTCCCTTCTGGGTACCGCAATATTGTATACCCTAGCGTGTTCTAGATTACACTTAACCCCCCACAACTGAGTTTATTTTTAGGCGACGGGGAGAAAAAAAAGAAATTGTTGCACGGTCGAGTATCGCGTAGTTATGTAAAAATATGTCACGTGATCACTATAAGTATGAAACGAGGCGGTTATAGAACGGTTCGGTATTTATAGACGAGAATATTGTTTTACCGTCTGAACGCGATCTTGTCGATACGGGCTAGTGGCCGACGTGTGTATTTTTAACCCCCGACAGGTATTGTAAAGATGATGGACGGACGATTATGGGAACGGTAAGGTTCGGTTCTCATGATCTGGATATTTAATCAGTTCATACGAAGAATGTACTGCCAACGAAAATGACAACTGAGGGGTGCGCACGATGTTTCGATTCTTCAAAATGCTTTCAAAAGTGGTAGACACAGGTTAAGCGGAAATGACATGATGACATTCTAGTTTATGCGATTTCGAAGACAAATCGTAATGTCTATTATGAATTTAATGAACTTCATCCGACTCAACAGCTTCCGGTAAATAATGTAATCCTCTGCAGTCGGAGCTTTTTTGGGGCACGGGGAACCAACAAGTCGACGAAATTTATTTAAGCAAACAAAAATTTATAATAGATGTAACTTCATAGATAATGTATTTATTAGAAGATTGAATATATTATTGCATTTCAGGGATATAATATTAGTCTCTTAGGTTTTATAATTTTTATATACGTATATTTTATAAGTTTTATATTTTTTATATATATCACGAATGTGGTTTACAAATTGATTTTCTCGACGCAGAATCGAAATAGAAGCCCTATTTACGTAGACTGGATTTTATATTCACAGGTTCTATTATAGATTCAGATCCACGGTGAATAATTGATATCTGATGTCTCATGTCAAGATTGATTGACTTTTCAGACATTAATTTTGGAAGATTTCTCTAATCGGCTTACGAAGATATTAATTTTTCAAACACTAATTTTAGAAATTTCTATAATCAACTTACGAAGGATCGACCTTTCAGACACTGATTTTGGAGATTTATTATAAATTATTTACGAAAATGTATTCAATTTGAGTGCTTTGAGTGACACTAAAATGCAAAATTACCCCAAAAGTGGAGTTACGAGGTTTACTTATTAAGGTCACGTTATATCACATATTCCAATATTACTTTTGCAAATAAACTTTTTCAGAAGAATTCATTCATCTTTCAAGCCTTTCAATAAAAATTTTACCATTCACGAGTGATACATCAGTATTTCTTTTTTAAATCACAAACACTTACTTTTTCTGTTCCTATGAAGAAAATGTTTAAATACTTAATAATTAAAGAGAAAAAAAATTGTCGATTAAAAAACGTGACAACTATCTGCGGTCTCCCCTAAGAGACGTGAAATCAGTGTCTACGGTCCTAACACCGGGCCGCCGCGCAGTCAATATTCTTTTGCCTCCTACCCTTCGAACATCGTCCAGTATTTTTCTCCATGAATTTCTTATGTCCATCGCAACCGAACGGATCGATAAGACACATTCTGTCTGTGCGTCACGGCTCCGATGTGTCTTTTGCACGCCCGTCGCCTTGAAGCGGCCGGAATAAATTTGAATCGCGACGTATACACGCGAAAGGGCCATTCGCTGATCCGATACGACACAGAAGAAATCCGATTCACCGTGTTTCTTTTCATCTTCCCACGACCACGCGAGGGGAGGGGATATCCCGATAACATCTGCGACACGTTTGTTTCCTTAACAGGCAATCAGACCGTCAAAGGACTCCTCTCTCGGGCGTAAAGAAAACCAGAAGTAGAAATGATTAACACGTTGACTGGCACAGTGAAAAAGACCGTATGTGGCCAGACTCGGTTCATTTCGTTTTTTTTTTTAACCCCAAACGCATTCAAACCTAAGTTTCCATACTTTGATCTTAATTTTTAGGTTTATTTGATCGTTAACATATTTTTTTTCTATGCCATTATAATCTACGTAAAAAAATCTCTACTTTTTTATGAAAACGTAATTTTTTGTAACTAAATGAAAAGTGATTAACTTCGCAGTATCAACTACAGTTCTATAAGGCTCGTGTTAAATAGACATTTTTATAACGCTTCTTTTTCAATAACTTTACCGTCGACCTTGCGATTTTTTGGTAGCAATCGAAAGTTGAAGTTTTTTATATCGTCAACAGTTTTAGAGATACTCGAATTAGTCGATTTGAACGGGATACTCTGTATATGCGTTTAGTTAATAGAGCCTGTTGGTCTTGTTTTAAATTATTAAGCGATATTAATTTCACGCAAACAATTTTCTAACGGCACTGAAATCATCCAGTCCCCTTGGAATGTACGTGCCGCCAATATTTCGGTGACGAGGCAGTCAAAATGTTGACCGAGTACTTGAACGGATTACGAGCGTAGCGCTGAACAATCGGAATGACCGAGTACTAAAAGTAGATTAGAAGATTAAACTATCAAGAGGCGGAGCCAACGTTTTAATTAAAAAACACGAATCATGATAACCCCCGGGTGGCATTAGGTTCGTAACAATACCAACGAACATGGGCCACACACGTACAGTTTTCCGCAAGTTTAGTGCCTCGCACCGGGAGCGACTGTACTACCCTGGTTATTAGACCCAGGCACGTTCCCCCTTCTCCCACCGGGGGGTGGCTTTGCATAAATGCATCGGGACAGAAAGTTATGACGAAATTGCGTGTCTCTGTGTGTATCTACAGAAAATCTTCGATAAGTGTTCGAAGGTTCCTCGGCAATGACAAGAATAGATCCTCACGCGTAGCGTTGAATTTTTAGCCGTTTAACACCCAGACACATGAATTGCTATTTCAAAATTATGAGACGGATATACAAGGTGTCTCACCCGATTTTGACATCTTGATTTTCTCGCTAATGTTACTCGTAGCAAAAAATGTTTCAGCGGAGGGTTGAATGGTATCGAGTGGAGCATATTCTGATGTTATTAGTTTTTTCGTGAGTGGACGCGTAAAGGTCATATAAAGGTCAAATTTGTTTTTTTAAATGGAATGAGGTATTTTTTAATATATCAATCGATGCAGCTGGACATTCGTTATAAAAAAGTACTAACCTATGTATGTCGAAAAGTTAGTAGTTCAGGAGATATTTTAATTTAAATAATTCTAAAATCCAAAGCCAACGATATTTATCTCAGCCCAATATAGCCATTACTTTACGAAATACTTAACGTTCAGTGCCGAGGAGCCTTCGACCACTCATCGACAATATACTGTATTGCTGGAAATGATATTCATACGGCGAATCACCGTGTAATCCTATACTTATCAATAAAATTCCTAGTCATCGGTTATCCTCCATTATACTTGCTAATTTTAATACATTCATGAGCCACGATGTATCTTCCGTGCGCTAGCGCAAAGAAAAGTAGCTTCTCGAACAGCTCGATAGAAGCTGTTTGGACCGGAACCACAGGGAACGGAGAATCCTCTCGGAACGGGTCGATCGACCACGTCCTCGAAGCGCAACAGTTCCACGAAGGTGTAATCACCGGGGTTACGGGGGGATGGGGAAGGACGAAATGCACGAGATTCGATCGGTAGACGATCAAAGCGGGGTGGAAGGGGGCATTACAAGGTGCACTAAGGCGACACACGCGATAGAAAGGAAGAAGAGAAGAGGGGGGAAGGGGACCGATAAACCGAGTTGGCGGTAGCGACATTTCCGGCTCGTTTCGGGTGGTCGGGCGAGGGGAGAGGATAAAAGCGTCGGGCATTATAGATCGAGGACCAAAGACGATCAAAAAAGCTCGGGGTGATAATGGCTACGGGCGAGTGGCGGGAGCACGGAAAAGACCGGTGAAAAAGCACCTTGGCGAACGAGCTACCGAGTGAGTGACTGCGGTGTGTATATGTGTGTGCGTAACCAGGATGAACATACATACACACACATACACGGGTGGGTTGCTTTCAAGCGTAAGCGGCTCGTTCGGACATCGCGGTGGTGCATACTGGGGTAGCATTGTTTGGGAACCAGCTCATCGCCAAGAGCCTCTCGTTAAATCTCCAAGAACTTTGTGTTCGCTCTCGCCTAGCGCACGCTCGGGATCGATATGGTTCCGCGGCTGGTTGGTTCAGTTACATATGTGGTTACATGACATAAGTTCTGAACTTTTGACCCGGCCCTTAGGTAGACCATTGTATGCCGACACACGTTCCGCATAACGTACTACCTATTCTCACCGTCTCGTGTGTGTACGGATTTCACGCGTAACGGATACAGGAGACGGTGGTTGGAGGGGGTGGTATTAGTGTTGCATAGGCGCACGGGTATTATGTACAAGGGTGTCATGTAACTGGTGGTACAATCGGTTCAGCCAGGGGTCGGAAATTGCGCTCTTTGGGTACTTACATGTGGCTGTGAAGTATAATTAAAAATGAAAATACAATCAATGAGAGCAATTTTCCTGAGATTTTTTCTTCATTTAATAGAGATATAATTAATATTATAACTTGTTATAATGTTACTTTAAATTTTCCTTATTTATAAAAATATTTTTATAGTTCTTCCGAGAAAAATTTTATTCTCCATTTTTTTTCCATTGAATCACCGCCTACCCAATTGTACCACCAGTTACACGATATCCCGTATAATGTACGGTTGTTTTGAAAAGGTAATGCAATTCATAACGAGGGTGAGGGTGGGAGTTGGGGGCATTGCGATGCGTTCCAGAGTTTCCAGGCCCTTGCCTCTGTGTACAGGGCAAAAATAACAACGCTTATGACCGTTAATAATCATAAAAATGCTAATGTTAATGACGCCGTCCGTGAGCGAGAAGAGAGCTTGGTCGCCGTATTAATGGAGAACAGGCCCGTCGGCTGGCGGGTCGGCCGACACCGGGAACAATAATAAGAATAATGAAAACAACGACGACAATAATGAGAACGATAATAGGGAAGAAAACACGGTGAAATGAACAGTATTGCAGTTTGTAGCCGCATCGCGGCCGGCGCAACCGTTGTAAAATTGTTTAACGGAATCAGTCTCTGGTCTCCCACGTAACCCCAATTCGGGAATGAAAATTGCTCGATATGTATCTCGATCGGGGACCCGGCAAATTCATTCACTGGATGAAGAGTTTTCGAATAACGAATGAAAAGGGAGAAAAGAGTACTTCGTCAGTTTTCAATTGATTGATCGTGGATATACCAATTTTTCTAATAAAATAATACTTCTTCCCGAACGAGTGGATACTCGGGGAACAATTATATTAACTTAGATACTACTGTTTTTCACTGTGCATTATTCGAATACAATTCTGTCCAACTTAAACAATGGAAAGATCGATTTACTTGTATCGCGGTTCCATGAAAAAAGAAACAAGCGACAACGATTTTGATCGAATAAAGACACCGTCCGCAAGGAGAACCAAAAACGATACTCTCACCGCCAGTTCTGTTTCTTATTTTCGAGTCGCAATTTTATTTCATCGAAATCCTCGATTCTCCTCAAAAAAAAAAGAGTATATTCCTGGATGAAAAGCATGTGGACTATTTTCCGAAATCACGGTTATCCCCCCTCTCCGTCGGAAATCCCTTCGGTCGGATATCATTCCGTTGCTCAGCGGGAATAAATCCTATTCAGGCGGCGGAAGTGGATCGTTTCCGCGAACGTCGTTCGCCCCCTTCTGCTCGTAAAAGCGGACGCTTCCGAGCTGAACCGTGGCGCGCGCCCGTATTTTGTGTACATTCTGTCGCACGATTAAAGGAATTCCTTACGAAAACATTTTCCTCCTCGATGCAAACTCGGCCCCCCCCCTCCATCGATAGCAAAAAAAGATAGAAAAGTGTCGAGAGTACGAAAGAAACGGGGAGCGCAGCAACTGCTCCGCAGGCGTAGCAGTTCGGCCGTGTCTACGATCGCGGGATAACATTCCGTTACGAGTACGCTTGGGGAGGTGGGGTAATAAAAGAAAGGGGATGGAAGTAATACGCCGCCTGTGGAGCCGAACTGCGAAAGGTAGTGTACGGAACGCGTACTCTTGAGCGAGATACGTAATTTTATCGATTCCCCCCCCCCCC